>NC_081181.1:187967340-188567340 GCF_029867415.1 Vicia villosa | reverse complement strand
CCTCTCTTCAATTTTTTATATAGTTTTTCTTGATTAAGTTTTATTACTTTTTTAGAATTGCATGTTGCTAGGTTATATCTGCTTAGAGCAATTTAGGTGTAAGCATAGGGTTGGAATAGATTAAGTCATCCAAATCATCTTTTTGGTGACAATAACTATATAAGACTTGAATATTAGATTAACTTTTCTATTAATAAGATTCAATCTAGACATCTCCTATAAATTAAATTTAGATTAATTAACTCATTGATTGTCTAATATTTTTATCATCTCATATTCATTGTATTGTCTAATTGTAGTGAAATTTGTTATATCTACCCAACACATATTTTATGAATTTCCACTGCCCCATTTTTTTTTGTAAAACTCTTATTTTGAAGAAAATATTTTTAAAATTGGTTGTTATGGGATAGGCATATTATATATAAGCATAATTGTCAACTAATTTTTAGTATTATTTTAATTTAAATAAAAATTGGATAAGTCAGTAAATCTAGTTTAAAAAGAAAATTTTAAAAGAAAATTCATAAGTCGATTTCATATAAAAACACTATAATGTTTAAAATCTTGAATTCGTCAAATTATTACTTATTGAACAAGTGACTTCAAACAAAAGAGGGGAGAGAGTTAATTGTACAATGTAGAATTTGTGATTAAAATAAAAATCATTTTAGTTTGAAAATAATTTATGTTAGTACAGAGATAAAAGCAATAGAAAATAAAAAGACGGAAATAGAGAGGAAAGAAAAGAAATCAACAAAAATAAAATATATAGGGATAACGAGATTACACCAGGATTTATAGAGGTCCAGTCCAACCACTAGGCCTTAGTCCTCTCCATAAAAACCTCTCTAAAGTATCTTTAACTTATAAGGTACTAAGGCAACTTTAATGAAAGAATATAAAAGGAGAGGAAAGAGAATATGAGAAAAGGATAATAGAAATCAAAATTTTTGTGTGTTTTGAAATGAGGAAATATCTCCTTTATATAGGAAAAAATATATCTCAAAAAGGAAAATGATTCACGGCTTTTTGAATGCTCATAACCAATTAGGAGGCACCCTTATACTTTTACAATACACTGATCACTCAGACATAGAGTCAAGCGACCTTTCACACTTCCTCTCTTTCACATCCTTGAAACTTCAGCACTGATTGCTAGATTCACCTTGGACTCATCACTTCATATGAGAATTGACTTCTTCTATCTTATGAGGCTTGATATAACTTGATAGACTTCATCACTGGAAGTTGTTCCAAAGATTCCATCGGACGCCGTTTGATATTAGGTGTTGTCAGCATCAAAACCACCAAGGATCTGCTGCTACTAAGACCATCTTAAATAATTGTATCTACAAGCACATAGCTCTAAATTCTCCCCCATTTTTTGACAATGACAACACGTCTTCTAAGGAGGTGGACAAATAAGACAATAATAGTAACATATTAGAGTGGTTAAAGTCTCCTTGAAAAATATAGAATGTATACCCTACTCTCTTTGATAGTATACTTCTCCCTCTTGACAATTATCAAAATGGAGAAAAAAAACAAGACAAACCCATATACCATATTTAAAGGAAGGATTTACTTGATAAAGAGGTGAAAAAATAGGTATAGGGTGACGCATAATTTAGAAGGACATAAGACCATACTTCCCCCTCTCATGGGCTTGTTTGTTGAGAAGTTTGTTACATTAGAACCTGGTATGCATGCTCAGCATGAGCGTATCTCCTATTACATTTTTTATTGTATGAACTTTAGCAACCCTTCATTCTTTGGGTAGGTGTTCATGATCTACACTTTATTCCTCATTGTGATTATCTTCTATTTCACCTTGGTATTTTCATTGATTTTTCTTTATTTTCACTTTTATATTTACCCTTGTCTTTATCTTGATATACTAGAAGATTGTTCTTCTAGAATATCTACATAAACAAATAATTCTTGTTGTCAATATATTAAGAAACTTATTTTCTCATATGAGTAGAATAAGAGAACATGTTTATTTCTTTAGCCTAACAATTTGAATAGCCATTATCTTATGACATTTTAAGTTTAAGTTGTCCAACATATCTGCATCATAAATTGACTTTTCAACTTTTGGTACCCAATTATTTTTAGGTCTTGTTGCATTATTGGAATATATATTATTTCTAGAATTATGAGTAGGCATATTTTTCATTTTCATTTCAAGATATTCTTTGTTGAAGCGAGAAGGACAAAAGACATTTTTACTATCATGATTTTTTTAATAAAGAAAAATCGAGCAACATGACCATTTTTATTGCAACAATTACATTTAAGAATGTTGCACTTAGAGATATTATTTTCAAATATATTGTTAAAACTTTTGACATTATTTTTAGGTCCATAACCTAGACTACACTTATTATAGGATTCTCTTTGATTTCTAAGAAAGACATTCAAGTTATTTCCTCCTTTAACGAATATGTCAAGTGTGTTTCGTAAATCCGTGTTTTTACTTTTTAAAGCATAATACTTATTGTAATTAATAGATTCATCCAATAGTTCGTGAGAAGGAGGAAGAATTTTGAGTTAAAACATTCTGTCTTTCTTTAAGATTTTCTTTTTCTTCCAAAATGTTTTTATTTTCAAATTCAAGGGAATAAATAGTATCTTTAGAAGTTGAGACAAAGTAATTTGACTTAGTTGTTTATTTAGTTAACTTCTTGCAAATACAAAATAAGTCATGATAGAAGAAAGGTGAAGTTACCTTATTTTTATCATGATCTGTTGTAAGACAGATGTTGGCTTCTTCTTCATTCAAGGATTCCATGTCATCGTCATCCATTTATATGTATGCTATTTTTTAATTCTCTTTGAGGTTTTTTGAACTTTCTTTAATTTTGATTCCTTCTTTGGTTCTGGTTTTTATGGTAGATTGGTCTTATTTTCCCTTTTTTTTTTCCACATTGATGGTATGTAGGAGTGAATGAGGATCTTTTTTTACTTTACTTCTGGAACTTTGAAATTTGTTTTTCGAGCCTTAGAAATTCCTTGAATTTTCGAAACATGAGTTTCGTTCTTTTATTACTTTCTTCGGCAATTTTCATCTTCTGACTCCATATCTTTGATGTTTGTAACTTTTAGAGCAAGACATTTTTCTTCTTCTTGCCACCTTCTTCATCATCAGCAAGTCTTTTTAGCTTCATCTCATATTCCTGCAATTAATCAAAAAAAGTGATCAAGTCATGGATGACAAATCCCTAGATTCAAAAATTGCAATGACTTTAGTTGCCAACTGAGATTTAGGTATCTAAGAAATTTTACAATCAATTCCTCATTCTGAAAAACTTTTCCTAATGTTAACATGTGATTAACTAGGGGATAAAGCGTTTTTTCATATCATAATTTTTTTTCATGCTTCATTCTCAAGAGTTCATATTCATGATTAATTTGTTAATTCTTTCCCTATTTATCTTAGTTGTATCTTCATGATTAACTTGGAGGGTATCTCACATTTCTTTAACAGTCTCATGTGTGAAACTCACAAAATCTTATCAAACTTTAAAGCGATAGTGATAATAATTTTAGCTTTTAAACTATGTTGCATTTTTTCTATTTCCTCTTAGGTTCGATCTTCTTCCATTTTTTTACCACAACGTCATTCACTTTATGTGTGGGAACAAATGAACCATTTTCACAGCCTTCCACATTTCAAAATCCATTCCTCCTATGAAGATTCTCATCTTCACTTTTCACAAAGCATACTCTTCTCCAATAAAGAACAAGGATATGTTAAGTGAATCGTTTAAAGTCATTTCCTTCCTCTTGGGATGTTTAGTCTTGAACGAAAGTTAGACTCTAATGCTACTTATTGAACAAGTGGCTCCAAATACAAGAGGGAAAGGGGGTGAATTGTGAAGTACATAATTTGTGATTAAATTAAAAATATTTTTACCTTAAAACCAATTTTTGCTATTATAGCGATAAAAGCAGTGGAAAATAAAAAGAAGAAATAGAGAGGAAAGAAAATAAATCAACAAAAATAAAAGAGATAAGGATAAAGAGAATACAATAGGATTTATAGAGTTTTAGCCCAACCAATTGGCCTACGTCCTCTCCACAAGAATTTTTTCTTGAGAGTTCCACTAAAAAATATCTCGAGCTTTTATGGATATGTCCACGAACCTTATTACTAAGAAGAGATATTTTGCACAGGTTGATCTCTCAACCCAAACAGAACTTTTGACAACTTAGCTCACAATTCAAACAAATATTTTATCGGCTAATCTTGAGAACCAAATAGAGATTTTACCAAGATAATCTCAATAACCAATAAGATATTTTATTATGACAATCTCAAGAACCAAAGATATCAAACAAGAGAATCACACTTTTGATGAAAAACATTTTAGCATGAATACCATCACAACAAAAAGCCTCTCTGAAGTATTTTTCATTCACAAGGCACTGAAACAACTTTAGTGAAAGAATATAAAAGAAGAGAAGAAAGAAAATAAGAAAATGATAGTAGAAATTTAAATTCTAGTGTGTTATGAAATAAGGAGAAATCTCCTTTATATAGGAAAAAATATAGCTTAAAAAGGAAAAATGATTCATGAACTTTTTAATGCTCATGTTCGATTATGCATATCACCTAATTGATAATGTAGATTAAAAATGGATTTTTTTTTGTTGATTAGGAAGCGCTAAAAAAGAGATAATCGATTAACCCCAATGTGCTAATCAAATTACACTTCTAGAAGATTATTTAAGTTAGTAACCAATGAGCTACTTACATAGAACATTTTTCTTGTGATTTTCATTAATGCAAATAGGCTTCAAAAATATCATAGTAAGTGTGAGAGATGCCATAGTAGCTTAGAAAATACTCTTATATTTTTACAATACACTAATCACTCAGACACAGTATCAGACAGACTTTCACACTTTTTCTCTTTCACAACTTTGAAGTTTTAAGATCCATTACTAGATTCACGAATTCAATATTTCATCTGCGACTTAACTTTTTTTATTTGATGAAACTTGTTATAAATCTTTAATAGACGTCTTCTCTATAGGTTGCTTCAATAACTCCATCGAATACCGCTTGACATTAAATCTTAATATCAAAATTTTCAAAGATTATAAACTACTAAGATTATATGCGGATGATGATTGTAGTAGTAGACACACTTCAACACTACTTGTCACATATTTTTTAAATAATTATTTTAAAAATTATTTGTCCTTTAATAAAATATTGAGATATTTGTTTGTCCAATTAACAAAAACATATAGGCTGAGAGAAACTGATTTTTAAAAACGAAGAATAATTGTAGAATAAAATATATGAATTTTTTCAATAAAAAATTAAATGTAATTTGTAAAAACAGAAAGTATTGATTTTTATTTGTTTAAAATTTAAGAAGCTCTCTTGAGACAAACAAGAAGTAGAACTATTAAGACGGGGGCCCTAAATTTGGCTAGTTACTGATAAATGGTAGCTAATCTATATGCTTACTTTACGAGCCATGCCTACCCATTTTATTTGAAGACCCCACACCTTTTCTATCAACCTAAGAACTTGGTCACTGAAATAAAATAATATGGCTTTTTCTATCATGCTATTAATTTCCATAACACTTTAATCTCCCTCTAGATAGGTGCACTTTCTCACATGCTATTGTAACTTAGTAGTATATCAAATAGTATAATGCAATTATGTGAGCTTATCAATAAGATAATAATGCATCTATTGGAGTTTTGGATTACTTTAAGAGAGTTCAATCATTGAGATGAATTATGGCCCCTTTTCTTCATTTGAGAAGATAAATAAATTTACTAATCTAGAATAGAATGGATTAGTAGTAAAAGGAGTAATACTCCTAAAAGTTGAGCACGCCTATGAAATCTTTAACAGGTTGACCTTGGGTAAAACAATATTGTAACTTTTATGCTGTAAAGTAGTACTCTATGTTAGTATTCTAATTGTGATCAATGATTAGTAAAAACCTATGGCAATTGTACAAATACAAAAAGGCTACTACTTACTCAGATATTTGCATGGATTAAGCACAATCTATTTTTGATCTTTTTCATTTCTTGAGTAAAATGTTTACATTTTAATCTCATTGTTGTATAGGAATATCAAATGTAGCATGGCGGATTTAAATCTCTAATATTTTATTTGTTCATTTTTAAAATGGTGATCTCCAACACTAGACTATTTGAAAAAGAAAAACTACTTTTTATATCACACTAGTTTTATAAATGACTTATTTTATATCATGATTTTCTTGACCTTTCCTTTTTGAAATCATCTTATTTGCATTTTAAATTGGATCCAAGGTGAGCTGTTATTCATATTATTGATTATAAATTAGCTAAATGTTAGCTGTTATAAAAGGGATATGGTACATTAAATTCTTGTTTCAAATTTTTTTACTGACGGTGTATTTAACACATTATGTTGGTCGTAACATTGAAGATTAGAGTCCATTTGATGCACAGTATAAGAGACAAAAAATAATATATGTATACAATTATATCTAAATCCAGTGTTTGTTGGGTCCCGACGGCATCCAAAAATCATCATATTGTGTTTTGAACAACCACATAAGTGAGTTCAGAATTATATTTTAACTCAAATTCTCAACACATCATATAGGAATCATCTCATTTATATGTTGGTCTACTCACCTTTTATTTTTTCAACAAATTATCAAATTGTATATTAACAATTATTAGCAAGCTCTTCATAGTGTTAAAATTAATCTAATAACTAGACTAAAACCCGCACGATGCGCGGTTGTAAATTAGTTTATGTATTTTATTAAATTTTAAATATGTGAAGAATTTACTTTAACAAAAAGTAAATACTAAATTTATATTATAATAATGTATAGTGAATTATAATTGTGACAATAATATGATTTGATCACATATGATTTGATCACATATATAAAGATACATTTTAATTGAAAGAAAAAATACATATTTATAAATTGACAGTGACATCTGTAATTTATTTTTGCAAACTTAAATACCTATAAAGTAATTTTTTATTTTGTTTTGATTTTCATGTCTTTTTGGTACTTATCTTTGATTTAGATATTTGATTTTAAGTTGTTAAATGTGTGTATTTATTTTTAGAGAGAAATAAAATTAAAATTTTATTTGTAATTATTATCAAATAAAACTTTTAATAATTTTATAAAATTTATGTCTATTTTGTCAAACTTTAATCATCTCATGAATAAAGGATTGAAAATGCTATTTTTATATTAGCTTAATTTTTTTTAATTTTTATTAATGAAATTGTAAAAAATTTATTTGACTTTGATATGATATTTGGTTGAAAAATGAGTGTTTTTTTTATAACTATTATTATTTTTCGTTTTTACTATACTCTCTATGTCACTATTATAAAAGAAAACACTAAACTACATTTAATATTGGAAAATTTTTTATTTTCTATTATATTTTAAGATAAGTTGAAAGTGACTTTTCATTGAAAATTGTTTGAAGTTTTATTTTTGTTGCTATATTTTCAGGAAAACACAATATTTTATTGTGTTTGGATTCCCATATTTTTTTAATTTTTGAAATTTGAGAGAATATTCTTAGTTGAAGTACTATTAATGAAATATGCATCGTTTGAGTAATGATTAGCTTGTTAGATCATTTTGTTCAAAATGATACTTTTTTCGTTATTGCGAGAGTTCGAACCTGTGACCTACAATAGAATAGAATTATTGTATTTGAATAAAAATAAATTTTTGAAAATAACACATAACACTATGAGATGATGTGGCACAAATAAAACATATGTGTCAAACAAATAGAGAATACAATTTAGGAGTATGTTTTAATATATATATATATATATATATATATATATATATATATATATATATATATATATATATATATATATATATATATATATATATATATATATATATATATATATATATATATATATATATATATATATATATATATATATATATATATAAATTAAATGAATCACATAAAACATACACTATAATAAGAATTATAATTGTAATAATACTTTAGAAATGGTAAGATCAAACTGAATATACAAATGCAATTTTTATATAAATAATATAGAAATGATTATAACAATAATAACATCATAAAATTTATTTATGCAGAGATAACCGTAGCATAAAATATATATATATATATATATATATATATATATATATATATATATATATATATATATATATATATATATATATATATATATATTTTTTTTTTTTTAAAAAAATTATCTAATATAAAAAAAAAATAGATACTCACACTAATCTAAGACATCTTATGTGTCAATTTTTTAATTAGTGAGTCAGATGATATGAAGTCAATATCTATAATATCTTTCAATCCATTACGATAATCTATAAGTCAATGGACTTTATAAAATTTATTTGAATAAATAATACATTCTGTGATAGAGTTTTCACATTGTTGTAAAAAGAATTGTAATGAAACCTTTAAAATATGGCTCTTGACATGTTGGGCCGAATGAAATAACAGTTGGAGAGGAAACAACACATTGAGTTGCTTCCTTTTTAATTTTTTATCATTCACAATTTTCTTTTTGGGTTGCAATATCTTCTCTAAATGATGGAATTTCTTATTTGTTGAACAAATGGTTATGTTATTATGAAATAATTACATTAATAAAAACAAATGCTATTATGAAATAATTACATTAATAAAAACAAATGCTTATGCTTCAAAATAAGTTTTGTTCAACCCAAAATTGGTTGAAGCAAATAATGTCACCTTCCTTTTTTTTTTGTATTTAAACTAAAAATAAACTACATTTCCCCATGATTGGGAATTTCAACCGTAGGGAGGGCACTACATTTCTCCATAGTTGGAAATTCCAATCGTGGGGAAAAGTCAAGGCGTTACATTTCATCTCGGTTGAAACTCCATGCAGTGAGAAAAAGTCAGTCCGACGAGTCATTTCAAAAATGCCAAAATGATATTACTTAGATTCAAACTCATGACCAAGCCACTTTTTTCCCACAGTTGACAGATCCAACTGTGGGGAAAAGTTATATTATGACATAACTTTATCGTATAGTATTTCCAACAAATCTTATAAAGTCTATTAGCGTATAGGTTATCATTGCTAATAAAATGATATTATATATATATATATATATATATATATATATATATATATAAACTTTATGTTATCCAACTCACTAATCAAAGACTTGACTCATAAAATGTTTCTTATGATAATTGTCACTAAGGATATCTTAGATGAGCGAGATAATCTATCTTTTTATATTATACGTTTTTGTTTATCACTACTAGAAAAAGTATATATCACCTCAGTTGGGAAAAAGGTTTCACCATGGTTAGTCATGTATTCATAATTTCCATATTTCTGTTTAAGAAAATTATAATTAAGACCAAATAGTCTCCCTTATTAGTTGAAGTATCCCCTAAATTATTGTATTTCTTGTCCAGTTTCTGACTGTTACGAGTATTATTGCTTAAGCTCGTATAATATCGATGAAAGGCTAAGTCAGATAATCTGTTTTCACATATCACAACCCTAAATGGAAGCCAAGATACCATAGCAGAGATGCATGGTGCTATGGGGGAGTTACGTTGCTAGAACCAAACCATGCAAACAAACATTTATAACATGCAACACAACCAACAACAACAACAACAATATGATGAACAATCATTCAAAACATCCACCAACCCCTATCTATAAATAATTGAGATTCCCAAATCCTAGGAAACTTCAAGTCTCATCCTCTAATTAAGTTTAATGAAAAAGTTATCCTCAAAAGGACGCCGTTGCTGATAATACAAAGAGGGTGATCTTAGGAGTGATTGTTTTCTCTAAAGGGTGTGGTTCTCTCTAGAATCATGAAGGAAGCGACTTGTGCTGGTATATGAACCTCCCTAGGTTCTATGTAACCAACTATTAATATTTACCTTAGAAACTAATCCATCAGTTCTCAATAAGTAAGCACCGCAATGTGTCCACCACAAGCATATTTATTATGCTTCAGGTACATTATAAATCCTTACGCGAGTACCTCGTAAGTTTAAACAAATTCACCTTCATGGTGATAAAACCTAACCAGAGATGTTTGTGGGAGCATTAACTTTCTCTTTCATTGGGTTTAAGAAAGAAGAAGAAATAGAAAAATTAAAAGTAGAAGCTTAAGTTCCTAATTTATAGCATGAATGACGCCAAGTTCAATGATCATCATCAAGCAAAATATTAAAGATCATATCCAACTATCAAGATGAAATATCGAATATATAACTACACTCAAGTGAGCCTATGCATGTCACCTCCCTACCCTACGTCCATGGGTGTAAGTGGAGGCATCAATCGTAGAAACGTTTTGTATGCACAAGGAGCATAAAAAGTGCATGTTCCCAATACTAACTATGCCTCATTGACTGCAACAACAAACTATTTCTTCTAGGGGGAAACTTCTCAATGGACAAACTCCCTCAACGAAACTTATCCTTGAATCGACCTCACTGACTTCTACATTAACATTCCTCACTTCATACTAATACCAAGGAGTACTTGGGAGGAGAGTGTTGCGGGCTGGCTAAAGACCCAATAAAATCGACTCAATTCGTAGGCTCAATCCAACCAAGGCGATACATACTGACGTATAAATGAACTTTCATACTTGAGCATAGGGGTGAAAATAGGATGGGCAAGCCTGGCCTGTCAAAAAAACCGAAGCCTAAGTCTGACCTGTAGCCTGTCGTAGGCTTATTTTTTAGGCTTGAGTCTGGCCTTTTCAAAGGCCTAGTTAGCCTACATAAAAGCCTATTTGTTTTAGACATATGTAAATAAGCACCTAAAATAATGTTTAAATAGACTAACTTATTTTGACTTGCCTATTAACATAAGTTCTAGGAGACTATTTGTTTAAGAGAACTTATGAAAACAATGTTCATCTGGTGTTTACATCTTATTTTCACAAGTTCTTCAAGATAACCAAGTTTTATTTATGTATTTTAATTCAAACTACAAAACATAACATAATGATCATAAAAAAGTATTCATATTTATTTAAATAGGACGGCCTTATAGGCTTAAAAGGCTTTTTTTAGGGCCTGAGGCCTAGCCTTTTTAACTAAATAGCTTATAAAGAAGCCTAGGCCTTTTCTATTTAAAAATAATGTGTGGTCTGGCCTGAGTCTATATAGGCTAGCTTGTAGGCCCCTGCTATCGACCTGACTTATTTCCACCCCTACTTAAGCATTACATAGGAGCTCGACCCACTTCTTCATCTCAACGATTGATTTGCATCTAATGGACCCCATGCCCATGACATATCAGTAACGATTCTAATCATCTCCTCTATATAAGTCTAACTCTGATTCATGTGCATGCATGTATTCTTTTCACTCACACTTGCAATAGTTTCATCATTCAGATACTAGCTTGAGCTTTGGAATGTTAACTTTTTACAAGTATCTCTTCTATTCACTCGAAAACTATAACCAACATTCTAAAAACTTCTACGCATGTCATCTTCAATCTTCATTTATTCTTGATTTTAGTACAGAATACTAATTAATTGTCTAATTAGTCTTATTATTTAGTTTGATCACTAAACTTTTTAATTAACATATTAATAAAAAGATTTAATAAAATTTTATATAGAGCTTTCTCGAATAATTAATTATTAAACAAAAGATAATTGACTATTCATACTATATTGATGATATTTAGTAAAGGATTGCATCTACAAGAAGCTGACAATATTAGATATGTGATGGTATTTAATATAAATGAGTAATATATGTGCAAGTATTAGGAATGCATTGGATATGAAAGATTCCCCGTAACTCTATAATATGTTAGCTTTGAAAAGGTTGAGCTTTTGAAAATCTAAACTTGAAATTCTTAAAGAGGAGAAAACGTATAAGAAACCTTGCCAATAACTTGGCGTTTGGGAATACTCTCAAAATGAACATAGTAATTTGCTTGAATCATGAAATGAAATAACTTTAGATAGAAATTTGTCATAGTTTTAAATTTCAAAATCATAGTTATTACAACAAATAAAATGTTTAAGTTTTCAGAGTGCAAATATGATTGCATGAATAAATAAACTTTAAAGAAGAACTCTAATATAATTAATGTGAAAAATATAATGTAATTTAAAGAAAATATATAGATGCTAAAAATGAGTACCAATGGCAATGATACAAAATTTCAAATGATTTATTGGAAACTTCTACCAATTACCTTCCTACTCTCAATAAAAATTTGCCATAAATATTTATGTAAATATAAATTTTGAGTATTATTTGAACACCTAAAAGACCACAACCTATTTGGATAGCTAATAGAAATATCTCATTTATAACTATTCACATGACATAGAGAAAGAAAAAATTAATAAAAACGAAATTGTATTTAATATTAGATTCTATATTTGTATATGGTGTCCGACACCTAAAAGTATCAAAATAACGTTTTTTCTTTTATTTATTTATTTATAAATGTTAGCATAAAGGTCCAAAAAAAAACAAAACTAAAACCACTAACAAAAAATTCTAACAAGTTTAAGAAATGAGACTCCATATGTATCAACAACTAAGACATTCTTCAATTTATTTGTCGGTAGATTTAGAAAAATGGAGAGTTCATTCTTGTTTAAAGTAAAACTATAATTGACTAGTTAATCTGCACAACGGTTTTTTTTAGTCATCTTTCTAATTCTATGTATGGATAAAGGATTGAAAATTTTGACCATTTCTAATATTGGCCATATCTACCAAGACTTTAGAGTCACTCTTGATCATCAAATTTGTAATTCTCTCTTGCCAAACTAATTCTATCTAATGCAATATCGTCCACTTCTTTGCAATGAGAGCATCACACAAACCATTTTCGTGCATAGCCTCTCACACAATTTTCCGATGAATCCTTAAATAAGCCTATGTATCTTGTAGTGGACATATACTTCTTGTAATTACCATCACAACTTATATTATTCTAATTTTTATCTGGGTTATACTATATACTAGCAAACATGTTTGTTCTCTAGTTTTAGGTACCTAATTATTTTTTGCGCACAATTGACATTCTTGATTTCTTCACTAGGTCCATGATTATTTGTGTTGGATTGTCAGATCACTAAAAGTCTTTTTTTTTAAAATTGATTTGTTCCTCCACTTTCACAAGTTCCAATAAGAGATCATAAAGATTGACATATAATGTACTATGTGAATTTCCATAATATTTTCTATGAGATTATAAGAAATCTAATCCTTGCAAGAGAAAATTAAAGCTAAGTCATTTTGTTAGAAGAAACAAGTCTAATTCATACATGCGTTGAATTAGGGAAATCTCGAAACATATGAACCAAAGTCTTTTGAGTGTCCGTATACCAAATGAAATCAGTAGGGATTGTTGAGTTCCACTTATGGAACTTATAGTTTGTTAAACGTCTTTCATGTAACATAAGTCAAGTGGACATTTGGATTCTATTGAGGCATTGCCACTTTCAAATGATATTCTACTATCTCAAAACTAAAGCAATGTATAGGCAATGCCAAAAAATTCATGATCTTTAATACCACATCACCCTAATTTCTCATCATCATCTTCAAGAAGAGGAGGAGGATTAGCCATAATGCGATTAACCATATCAATAGTGACCAATTCTAAAGCAACCCATGATTCCATTTCCCACCTTTATTGACAATGTCTTTATTTTTCAGTGTTGACATAAAAACTTCAAATACAAGAGGGGAGTGAATTGTGTTAACTGATTTTTTTTTAAAAAATTAAAAAAAAAGGTTAATTTTAAGTTGATTAATTTTAAGAAGAGAGTAGAAGCAGAGATTAAGGAACAGAAAAATAAATAACATAAAGTAAAAAGATAGAGTTAGTGAGAGAGATCACACCTGAAATTATAGTGGTTCATCCTTAAACCATGCGGCCTACTCTGGTCCTCAAGAGTTTCCCCTTAAAACGTTTACACAAGATCAACCCAACAAGCTTCTTTACACCAAATTGTTTACCAGATTTAGCTTACATCCTTAAAGTCAATTCTAAATACATAAAAGTACTAAGCTCTTGCATTATAATACTAGTACAAGAACATAATTACGCGACTCTCAATATAAGTCTTTCACTATCTCAAAACAAAAGCAATGTATAGTGAATAAAACCAATTTTATAAGAAGAGTGAAAGAGATGGGAGAGTATATTGTTCATAAAATTCATGCTTTTGATGTGATCACAACACTCCTTTACAAATGAAAAGATTTTAGGTAAAAAAGGCAACAATTCAAGGCCTGGTCATTCTCTAATCGATTAGGCTACAACACTAACTGATAAGACGTAGCCAAAATAGGAAACCTTAAGTTAGGTTCACTGCTTAATCGATTAATTTGTTTCCTAATAAATTAGGAGGAGAATTCTCTCTTTTATTGATTAGATAAAAGCTCTAATTGAATGAACAAAGAGTTTTGCTTTTCTAATTGATCATAATTTCTTCTTAATTGATTAAGCATTTACCATGATTGGATTTTTAGAATATGAAGCAAATGAAGAGTTTGAAGACATTTTAGTGCATGTGTGTATCGTCTTAGTACTTCAAGACTTAATCTTTCTTATTTTACATACTACTTATTAAAAAGATTAAAACACTTAAGCACGGGACCATGAAAGTTTTCATATCCTCAGTTCTTTTGATGTTGATCTCTATGACTTTTAATTGACTTGTTTGCTCTCATAATTGGAACTTTATTAACTTTTCATTTTCATAGCTTATTTGCTGATGACGCTTATGGTTAACTTTGCCTTATATTGTTGTCATCATCAAAATCTCATGATGCCTTAACCTGCACATCACATAGAACCACATCAGGGTGGTATCCAAAGTCATACCAGCTTGGGCCAAATTGAAGAAAAGAGGATGCTCTGTTGGAGTCTAGCAGTCAAGCCAAAATTGATGCTCATGTCGTCCACAACATTGCTAATGATTCCCACCATACTTATTAATGAGCAAGTATCACCATAAATCATTAGGATTGATCAATAAATTCCAAATAATTTAAATAGAAAAGTAGAATGAATTATCTAAGTTCGTTGATGTCATTTGAATCGTCTCTATGTCTCCCTGGATGAATCTTTTTTTTAATTTTTTCAACTCGTTACAAATAGTGTCATAAATTTTTCATACAGCTTATGAGAAAAGATGAAAATTAACATCGATTGATACATAATTCAAGCTACTCAGACGCTTTTTACACCTGCTCAATTAGTTATCGAAATATGTATTGAGTCTTGTAATAATTAACCTTGTGACCCGAAATTTAACAAATTTGATAAAGACAATGCTTGATCCAATAAATCTGCTCTATAATGACATCTATAAAAAGAAGAATGTCGTCTACGAATAAGATGTGAGAAATTTTAAGTCCCTCACATAAGGTCTTTCGCGCACATCTCTCCTTATATTTTTGTTTTTTGTATGTCCTATTGTTTTAAAATATATGTACAAAGAAAGATACTAGATATGCACAAAAACATTTAAGTATTATATACATGGGTAGCATATTTCATAAATCCGACATTTTTTAATTCATATTTAATTCGAAACTTAATCTCGTTAAAGATGATCAAAATTAACACTTTTAAATAAAAACTCAAAGCTGCTCAAATCCTTATTATTGAAAAAAATACTTGATCAATATTAGTTCAAGAAAAATAAAACAAAAAAACGTAACCACTTATATAAGTTTGAGTTTTGAAATTCAAACATTTATTTACTCTTTAACCAACACCAATTAAGTATTATTGAAGTGTCAAATAATCTTTAAATCTCAATCAACCATAATGAGCCATGAATTTCTCAAAATTATATCTCAATTATCATCTAAACAATGTTAGTTTATACACACCTATTTATTTAATCTTGCTTTTCTTATATGCAGTGCAGCCCTATAAATTACTAGACCTGCCTGAAAACATATTGAATAGAACATTCTAATGCATAATTAAATCATTGATCACAAAGTTGAACTTATTTAATCAACCAAATTATCTTAACATAAAATAGAACCTCGTGAAGCGGGCAAAATGGTGCTTTTGTTTTGAGCAGTTCTTTTTAACTAATGATTGAAGGTATTATATTTCAACTCTATGAATAACCTAACTAACTATACAACAAAATAATCAGGATAGCTTTTTTCAAACGTGCAAGTTGTTGTCTTCAATGTTTCTACTACGCAATAATTCATTAGTTTTAGGTACTTATCAATTATCAAACAGTACAGTACTATTGATTAATCAAAGACTTGATAATAGTTCTTTAATTCAGTTTGTGAATTTGACAGTTACAATAAGCCAATGAATGATAGACATCAATTCAACTTTTTTTCTTAGTCCCATCAATAGATTTCATTACTATCTATGTATTCATTTCAATATTGTATTATTATAGAATCGATCACCCATATTTTAGTTTAGCTTTTGGAAACGTCAAAATCAATTTTAGATGTGTAGAATTGATTCTGAGTGATTTTAAAATGTTTAGTCTATGGTTAGTTTCACGTTTGAGGCATCTAAAATTGATTCTGGATGCTTAGAATTGATTTTGATATGTTTTGTTGATTTCGAGC
The DNA here is from genome assembly GCF_029867415.1 of Vicia villosa. Lineage (NCBI taxonomy): Eukaryota > Viridiplantae > Streptophyta > Magnoliopsida > Fabales > Fabaceae > Vicia > Vicia villosa. Next base: position 188,550,690 of record NC_081181.1, on the reverse strand, counting down.
AGGATTGATTATGCTTTCTAGAATTGATTCTACTTAAAGCTAGGATTTATAGCTTTTGATCAAACGTGATTTTTACATTGGAATTTATTGTTCAACTCACTTTTGCAATAATTTCTTCAAACATAAATTATTTTACCTTTAACTCACTTTTATCCAGAATAAATTTTACATAATCAATTCACTCAAAATCAATTTTTTTCACCTTAGAACCAAACACACGCTTAGTTAGGCAAAAATATAATTGATTCTGTCTCCATAATTGATTCTACTTAAGCTAGAATTTGTAGCTTCTGCCTCCAAAATTGATTTGGGATGATTTTTACACTGTAATTTATCGTTCAACTCACTTTTACATAATTGTATCCAAACATAAATCAATTCTATTAAACTCAATGTTGATAAAACCAATTCTATCAAACTCAATTTTATTAGAATCAATTCTGTCCACCGTCAATTCAAACACACCCTTAATTTTTTATTACTATGTCATTTTTGTTGATGTTACTCATTTTTAGGTGAAGGTTGTTAATTTTTTTTAATATGTCACACCTATTTTCCTTTTTCCTATAAATACAAAATAGTTATTAAAATGAATTATTTTAAAAATTAAATTATAAATGAATTAATTAATAACTTTTACTAATAAAAAAATTAAAATGAATTATAAATGAATTTTAAAATAACAAAAATAATTATATATTAATTTAAGTAAGCATTATAAATAAATAACTGAACTTATAAAGGTTCCTACCCAGCCTCGACCTTAAAGTTAGTTCAATGAAAAGAAGTCTACTACAGTCATGAAGCCTAAAACACTAAACATATTCAAGGAAAAAAATACGTGTCTCAATATTGGTCCTTCATTAGAAGGTTCTAGAACATGTGGAGCAGACATAGGCCTGACTTAGAAAGCATTGATTCAGCTAAGCAACCAAAGTAGGTCATTTGATAAAAAAAACAAATGAAATATTGATATTTGTCTGCTTTGACTACTTTGATTGAAACAATGATTATGGGATTTTATAAAGCCTAATAAGACCCTATATAAGGCACATCGGGCGTCAAATCAATGTACACATAAATGTTTTTTAAAACTTTATATACCAATCATATCTAAGAACAATTGACTTAGGCATCAAAGTGTATGCAAATACCATCCCCACCAAATCGACCAAACAACAAAGATATGACAGATCTTCGGACTTGGAACGGCTAGAACTCGAGTATATTCTCACTCGAGAAGAAGCTTCCTTGGAGAAAGGAACATTAATGTTGTCCATAGGAACAAAAAAAAGTTCAAACCACTTTCTCAAAGATCATGAAATGGAAAATCGAGGAAGAAGAACAATCGAAAAACAAGATCTCACGTCAAAAGGAAGATACTGTGCTTCATTATCAAACCCATAAATCAAGGTCCAACGATTCTCGGCGGTCGATGCTCATGCACCTCCTCTTTTGCACGGTGAACTCCAAACATCGATGGTCGCTAGTGTGAATCCACCTCAAGAAGGAAATAACGCTCCTCAAAACCTAGCTCTGGAGGGGGGAAGAGTCTTATCCAAGCTCCCCGATGATTAGCAAGAATGTTTTGAAGTAGATGAAGAACACAACAAATATAGTGAATAGAGGTACAATATGTTGAGTAAGTGACTCTAAACACAAGAGATAGGGGGCGTGATTTATGATATTCAGATTTTGAATATAGCTTTATAAATCTCTTATATTTAAAATGATAAATGCTAGAAGATGGAAATAAGCAGAGATAAAGAAGCAAAATAACAGAAAAAAGACAAAGAAATAAGCAGAAGAATAAATATAAATAAGATCAATAAAAAGAGAAATGGATAGAAAGATCACACCAGAGAATCATCTTGGTTTAGCCTAAATCACTTGGCCTACTACAGTTCCCAAGAGTTTCCCCTTGGTATTTCCACTATAACATTCTTGAACTTTGCACATGAAACAACCTTACAAGAAAACTCTAGCTTTTGCACAAGATCAGCCAACAACCTTACTCAAATAACCTTGAGCTTTTGCATAGGATCAACCTAAACAACCTTACAAAATAACATGAGCTTTTGTATAGGATCATCCAAACAACCTTACTCAAACAACCTTGAGCTTTTACACAAGTTCAAATCTACCACCTTAAACCAAGCTTTTTACAAACCTAGCTTGCAAACTTCATATCTATTAAAAAAATATCACATGAGAACTACAATCTTAAATTAACAATTTCACCACATCACCAATACAACACAACTCTTATTTGAAACTTTTCAATCTCTAGGCACTAAAGCAACTCTAGTGAAATAGAACTCTATAAAATAATGAGAGATAATAAGATAGGAGAGATATCATAATCAATGTCCTCCAGGTTTGAAGTTCCTGCTGGCTGGGATGCTTGTTTTCCAGGTTAGGAAACTCACTTTTTTCCTTAGGGCCATTATGCACCAAGACTCCATTTTGGTTAGAGAGAAAATAAAAATCTTTCACAACATTAAGGGATTCAAAAGTGTAAAGAGATCCATTGTAAGGTACATCACAAATAACAACAAAGTCCTCAATAGAAAGAAAAATTTGAGTGAAACATATCTCACTTATGATTACCTCATCCTTTTAGTTGAGATTTGCGTAGAACATTTTTTAGCTTTAGAAACATCTCTCCTGGCTTATTATAGATAAAATTCCTTAGGTTCGCTTGAGTGAAGGAGTTGAAGAATTCAAACTTTTCACCTCGTTTACACCTTAATAACTTGAGGGGGGACTGTTCTTATCCGATCTCTGACCTAAACTTGGCCTAATGAAAGTGAGCTCAATATATTCATGAAGCCAAAGAAGGAAGATATTAATGGTAGAGTGATGTCAAAAGGACAAGATCAGATGTGAGACTTTCTTCTCAATAAATCTTTTCATCATCCTATCCATATATCTCATTACTAGCCTTGTATACCTTTTCAATATTAATTATAAAGTAATAGTATTCCTACAGCAATATTTACACCCAACACTATTCTCTATATTTATACGATGAACAATGTTTTTTTTAATAATAAAATATTTTTAATGAACAATGACATGTACGTGAACAATGAATAGTGACAAAGTTGGTTAATGCAATATAAAAAATTAGTTAATAAAGAGATCAAGTTGGTTTATAAATGCCAAAATATTAAAAATAATTTAGTAGTAAAACAAAGTTGGTTAATAAAAGTTGGTTAATAAACGTCTAGATATTAAAAAAAAGTTAGTGTAAAACAAAGTTGGTAAATGAAATGTAAAATGTTGGTTAATGAAGTTAGTTAATGACACAATTTTATATCAGTATCTCTTAATTTAAATAAATTAAAAAAATAAAAAAATATTTATTATTATAATAATATTTCTCTGTTTATAAATATATATTTTTATTTAAAAAAACATTTTTTACCGTATAAATATAATTATACAATAAATAGTGTTGAATGTAAATATTAATATAAAAATTTGGTGTATCAATAACATTAATCTTAATTATATATTGAATTGATCACCATAATATAAATAATTTCTTTGGTGAAGGATGTAGCTCAAATTTGATAACTTGAAAAGTATTGTTATGGTTGTGATAATGAAATTCAGTTTGTATAATAGAAAAAGAGAAAGAAAAGTAATGAAGGGGTGTTGTAGGTACAGCAGGCTGGGCCATAGGGGTTGTTCAGTTAGTAATTGGTTCCCTAGGGTAAGACAACTGACCCCATCACACCAAGTATCACCAAAATACTATTTTGATCGATATAGCCGACGAGATGTACTAATATACACATCTAATGTAACAATGGTGAATTATTATATGCTTGTCAATTTGCTTGCCGATTTTTTTTGACCAAATTTTAAAGGTAATCATATATGCATAGGGCTGCTTAGTACATGTGTGAGGTCATATGAAAAAATAACACGTGTGTTGGGACTTTTTTCTGACCATATTATAAATTACAAAGTATCCTTATCAATGTAAATTGATGTGGAAAATTTGATTTTCATTTTGAATATTTTTAAGACTAAAATTTGTGACAGATGAGAGTGTCAAGTTGAAAAATATATGACATGAGCATGTGTTTATAAGTGGGAGTAATCTTCATCTTCGGACCACTTATCATTTATTTTCATGCTGCAGTTGTCTAGTTCTGGACGTGAGGGAGTGTGTCAAAAGTTTCACATCAGACAATATATGACCTGAACAATCGTTTATCTTACAAACCGATTTTTAAATTAGTTTTATAGAGTTGAGTTAGGTTCAACCACACTTATTAACAGAGACTTTGTTCAATTAAGTAATTTGAGTTTAATTTATTTAGACCAGCTTAACTTTGTTGACGCGTAGCTAAAAGCAAGTCAATTTCATGTAGATACATTAAATGAATTAATTTATCCGAATTAAAAATTAATAGTCTTAAAAAAATAATAATCAATTAAACAATGAGATCCTACTTCTCTCTTCCTTGTTTATTCTACATGTGGATGGTCTAAATAAATTGTTTGAATGGGTGGGTCTCTTCTCGATATATAAGGCCGAATGTTGAAAGAAAATTATAAATGTGAGTAATGTAGAGAAATCTCACATTGATTAAGAATATAGAGATTTGAATATATATAAGTAGGAAAACTCACACATCTATTATCTTATGATTTTGAGTGAGTATGTGGTGTGTCTCTCACAAAAGTGTATTGTTCATGATAAAATAGTTCCAAAGTTAAAAATGCTCCTCGTGTTGACCCTCCGAATTGTCTCAACAATGGTATCACGAGTCTTTAGTTTCGAGTGAAGTGAGACTTGAACATTTACAAGTGGGAGAACCCACACACCTATCACCTTAAAATTTTGAATTATTATGTGGTGAGTTTTTCATAAATGTGTGTTGCTCATAACAATTTAGTCTCAAAGTTAAAAATGTTCCTCGTATTGTCCCTCGAATTTCCCCAACATCAAATACTTTGATTTTGCGTTTCAATTACAATATGATGAAGTTACTTAGAGACAGGGTCGACCCGACCTGTTTAGAGGCTTAAAGCAAATTTTAAAATAAGATATTTAAAATGTAATTTAAAATAATAATTTTGTGATTTCTAAGAGTTGAACTCAACATCAAAAGGAAAAGAGACCTACATTTTACCAACTCAACTACGATTATATATGTAACTAATGTATCATTCTATATTTTTATAATTATAAAAATAATTTAAGACCTTTTTTAAGTCTAGAATTTTGAGGCCTAAAACCTAGCCTAAATTGCTTGGCCTTTGGGCCGATCCTCTAAGAGAGACAATTGTTAAAAATCCATGAGTTACTAAATCCATCTTTAGGGGCTTCTGAATAGTCTCTACTCTTCGAGTGAACATTTTCTAAAATACTCTTAGAGTGTGTTTGGATGAAACATTTTAATGAGGTAATATAATATTGTGAAGGGAATTAAAAATGATTTGCATAAAATTAATTGTTTGGATATAAAAATGGAGAATTGTTAAAATGATGGAAATTTGTGGAGTATTTCTCACCTCACCCCAAAGCATTTAGGCGCACCACCGAATTGACAAATTTGTCCTCGTGCTTCCGTAGATGGATCTCCGGAAGCACCCAATTTTTAAAAAAATTTGATTTTTTCCGTAGATGCATCTACGGAACCCCTTAAAACATAGTGAAACGTGAGATTTTCCCAATTAATTAGAAAAATTAGAATGTTCCGTAGACACATCTACGGAAGATTTCATGAACTTAATTAATGTGAGATTTTCCCAATTAATTGATAAATTAATTTGGGATTTTCCCATTTAATTAATTTGTAACATAATTTGGGATTTAATTGGGAAAATCCCAACTTTCACTATGTTTTAACGATTATCGTAGAATCATCAAACTTAATTAATTTTGTATTTTTCCCAATTAATTGGGAAAATCTCCAATTAAATTATAAATTAATTGAGAAAATCCCAAATTTTCAATTAATTGGGAAAAATCTTTCGTAGTTACATCTACGGAAAGGTTTGATGGGGTTTGATTAATTGAGAAAATCCCAAATTCTCAATTAATTGGAAAAAATCTTCTGTAGTTACATCTACGGAAATGTTTGATAGGGTTTGACAATAGATTGTTCCGTAGATTTGGGATTTTCCCAATTAATTGAAAAAATCCCAAGATTCACTATGTTTTATTTGCCGTAGATGCATCTACGGAAGGAATAATTTTTTTCAAAATATGGGGTGCTTCTGGATGTGCATCTACGGAAGCTGGGGGTAAAAATGGAAATTTCTGAGGTGTGTAAGAGATCCATGAGGTTGGTCGAGAAATTTTCTAAATTTAATCATTTTGAAATGTTACCAAAAACCAAAGAGTTTGAAATTCCTCTCATACTTTATAGAATGTATTTGTTACTGTTATTTCTTCAAATTTTACAAATTGGTCCTCATATTTTTCAAAATTACATAATTGACCCCTAAAATTATAAAAAAATTATAAATTGATCCTTAATAATTTTTTTAATTTATAATTTAGTTCTTTAAATTTTTAAAAATTGCAAATTAATCTCTACTTTTCATTGTCCATTTGATCTAAAAAAATTTAAATTTTATAAAAAATGACCTCAAAAATCTAACAATAAATTATCTTAATACTCCATTCAAATTTTAAAAATGAATAAATTACAATTAAATAATTTAAATTACATTGAATTTTAAATTTCTTTAAAATTTTCAATTAGCTCATCCAGACACGCTCATATATTTACCGACAGTGCCGAAATATTCAATTAATAAAACATCATTAATTCACAATTTTACTTTTCTATTATCATCAAAAGAAACAAAGCCTTCTTTTTCAAAAAAAAATAAAAATAAAAGAAGAAGATATTTTTATTTTAACAACCACTATCTAAATATCATTTCACGTTTGAGACTAAAGAGTAAGAATTTTTCTTCACCCACCTCCTAACCTTCTTGCCCACCCCTGGTGAATTTACAACAATACCCCTTGTTTCGGAAGTTCATTTCTGAAACTGTACTTTTTTTCTTAAAAAAGGTGTTTTCGGAAATGTATCTCCGAAAACGTGTTTTTTTTTAATATAAAATATTGATTTCGGAGATGCATCTCCGAAATAAAGTTACTTTTCAGAAAATGTGGTGTTTCGGAAGTTCATCTCCGAACGCACCCCCCTTGGAGAATTCGGAAATGAACCTCCGAAAATATGTCTGGATAGAATAAAATGAAAAACAACAACAATTCGCTTTATTTAATCGGGTGAAGATTACAACGATAATATTACATAAAATTAAAGTTATATATTGTTGAACACGGGTAGGTGGGGATGAGAGAGTGGTGGGGAGAAAAAAAGGCTTCCAAATTTCAAAAGGTGTACTACTGTAAGTAACAAATGACGGAGGAGGTGTAACCGGGGCCGGAACATATGACGGAGGAGGTGGATGTCCGGAGGAAGAAGAACCGGAGGTACGTCCACCGCGAGACAAAGGAGCCAATCAATGTAAGCTATAATTTATCATTATCATCAGGGGACGTCATTACAAAAAATTGGGAAAAAATCTTATTATTTTTAATCTTGATTTTTTAGAAATGACGTCCCCAGATGATAATGATAAACTATAGCTTACAATGATTGGCTCCTTTGTCTCGCGGTGGACGTACCTCCGGTTCTTCTTCCTCCGGACATCCACCTCCTCCGTCATATCTTCCGGCCCCGGTTACACCTCCTCCGTCATTTGTTACTTACAGTAGTACGTATTTTCATTAACATGATAAATCCAATACAAAAACATTGTGCGATACAATCCGAAATCCGAACAAAACAAAACAAAACACGTCAAACAAAACAAAAACATGTTATTCTGCCCGACGAGCGTTACAAAATACACATCAAACAAAATAAAAACACGTTATTCTTCTCGACGAGCGAACTCCTCCGAATGAAGATAATTATACCAATCTTCATTCCACTCAGTATCAGAACCATCAGCGTTGATCACGCCTGAAGGCTGAGCCTGCGCGTCCGAGCCATGGACTCCCAGGGGACGAGAAGCAGAACCAGTCAAAAGCTTCTTCTTCTCCTTCACCTCCTTCACCTCCTTCACCTCTTTCACCTCCTTCTTTGAAGAACCCTTTCTTCCCTTAGCGCCCTCTTTAGAAGACGCAGTCCTGCGTGCTTGTTGGTTGTCTGACATGTTCCTGTAAACAGTTGAAATTGATTAATATGCGAGACAAAATAAAAAACAAAAAAATTTGAACTTCTGATACAATTCGGAAGTTCATTTCCGAAAACTGGGAGGGAGGTGTTTTCGGAAATGAACTTCCGAAACACCCTGCGATGCACTTTTCTGCAACTTCCATGGCAGACCCCTAAACTAAACTTCAAACCAAATCAAAATGCTTCTAAACAACCTAAATACTACTAACAACCTAACCATATATCATTTATGCAATTAAAACCCTAAATAACATGCATTTCAATAATAGATCTAAAAATTTCAAAACTTACAAAGTGTTAGGATTGATGGCTTTTGAATGTTGTTTAGTAGTGTGATTGGAGCCTTGATGCAGCTTTGGAATTCTGTTTGCACAAATTTTCGCCTTTGCCACTTTTTGTTTTGATTTAGGGTAAATGATTGGGGGAGGGGGAGTGTTTTGATAAATCTGCAGAAATCGCAGTATTTCGGAAGTTCACTTCCGAAATGATGTTTTCGGAAATGAACTTCCGAAATAAGTCAATTTTTAAAAAAAAAACGCTTTCGGAAATGAACTTCCGAAGCAGGGGTATTTTGGTATTTTTGCTGGGGGTGACCCCTATAGGGAAGTGGCCAAAGAAATTTTCAAGAGTAATGTACGTTTGAGACTAAAGAATAATTACATTATAATCTAGTACTTTACTTTAACTACCTAAACCGTGACTTAGTAAATAAAGTCATAGCTTAAGATAGCATTATCCATGAAAAAAGAAAATCCAGAAGATCAAACCATAAAGTGACACATGATTTATGAATATATAGTATATGAATGTAGTATGTATAGAATGGTTAATTTATGAGGTTTAGTTTAGTGGTGCCAAAAGTTGGTATTATCACCTCCGTAAATTGTGCTCACCGTCATGCAACGCGTCTACCTTTTTTTTTTTTTTAGGTTAAGCTCACAACTTCTAATAATTATACGAATTCCATTAGAAAAAGCTTTGTTAAATTTCAGACGAAATCCCAAATAAATTTATTTAGTAACAAAATCTTAGTGGATCTATGTGAATCTATCCTCTTTCATTTTAGTCATAGCTAGATTGAAGTTTAGGGTGCAAAATTTATGGAATCAGGAAAATCTTAAACTATTCTGGAGCATATATATTAAGATCACCTGCCTCCTTTATTATAATAAAAAAATTCAACTTTTTGATATTCTCTTTAGTGCTGTAAAGTAAAAAACATTCCCTTGTGTAATTGTAACCTAGAGTGTGGTATTGGAATTCATTTTGAATAAATTTAATTTTAGCATGTTTGGATATGAGTTTACTAATTATTTAAAGGTAAGTAGATATAAATATTTTTGTTTGATTAAAATCACATAAGTTACATCAAAATATTTTTAAGCTAAAATTTATGTATCTTCATGTATCATGTATGTTCCATTATAATAAAGAATACATAAACATTTTGAATAATGACCAAGCTTTATAGATTTAAATTCATTTTTACTTCTCACAAAGTGATAGAATAAACAATATAACTAAATAGTTGTATTATAACTATGTATGTATAGATTATATTATAAGTATTTATCATCGAAGCATATATGATATATGTATACGTTATTTTTATGATGAAACATTAAATGAGGTCAAATTATTTTTATATAAATAATAAACTGTTTTGTAAGTTATCTTAGAAAAAAAATGGAAATTACACTATATATTTCTTCTAAATTTTATGAAAAATCGAAAAATGCCTCTTCATTATGTCTTGATGATAACTTTTAGACGCTCTTTAATCAAATAATTGGATTTTTTTATGCAATTGGATTTGTTTTTTTTATGCAGATGTACATGCAAAATACACTAATCGGTAACTCTATTAGTATAGAATTATAGTCGGTCAACTCACAAGCATGATTTTGAATTGTATAAAATACACCTTTTGTATGAAGGTTGCTAGTTTATATAAGATTTCCTATGCTCTTAGTCCTTAATTACCAGTGTATTTGTCATTATGATTCATGTCTCATTCTATACATGAGAGTAGATAATGGGAATAAAGTTCCTAGATTCTATGTTTGAAACCACCCACTTATGACCATTAATATGTCTTAAGCGTGTTATCTTTGTGTTAAAGTGTATCACTAAAAAATAAGATTTGTTAGGCAGGTCCTTAATCGGCCTCATTATGGGTACGTCAGTTCCCAATTTCAAAGAAATTAAAATAATGAAAATTAACCTTTGCAAATGTAATTTACAAGATAAAAAGTAGCAATCAAACCCTCCAAATCCTATGTTTGATGTTGATCCTAGCTTATTCTTTTCCCTTGATCTTGAGCTCGATCAAGTAACCTGATACTTCCAATTTGATCCTTCGGTTACTGTTAGGCATGGCAACGGAGCGGGTCGAGACCGGTTATTACCTCCCCAAACCCAAATCCGAACCCAAAGAATCTGTGTTCCCCACCCCAAACTTAAACGGAGATGGAGAATTAAAACGCAAACCCGGTGCAAACGGGTTCGAGTTGGATTCGGATATCCCCACCCCGACACCATCCGATAAGTGAAATCAATTTTTTTTAATAAAAATACTTATTTATCCCAAAATCAAATTACGCTATAAATAATAAAATAAAGCAATTTAAAAAAATCACACATACATTTCAAATATTTTAAATAATAAATACAAATCAAAATATCAAGACATTAGCTACATATTTAACATATTACAACAATATCATCATTTCTAAATCACCATTAACACACTTAAGGTCACAACCTTCAAACATTCATAAATGGCAATGGCAGACTTTCATACATATATAATCAAGGTAAATCAAATATTAATTTCAGTCTCCCAATCACACATATGAACACCACAAATTATCATTCAAACATTGATTCATGAGAAAACACAACAATCATCATATAACAACTATCATAGCATCACAATTTAAAATTAAGAACCAAAATACTTAATCTCAAAAAGTTTAAGGGTCCCTCCATCTACCCATCATACTTTAACACCCATTAGAGAAGTACATTCTCCCCCTTACCTTGATTTTTCTACCAAGCAATTCTCTTACCTTTAGGCTCTCGCCTCTTTGCCAATTCTCCAAAAGTCTTCATGTACTGACACTCTCAAGTTCTCCAAAACCTAATTCCTTCTAATTAGGCTATTTCGTTTCCTATCCTCCATATTTTTCTTAATTCCAACCTTATCCTTAATTTCTCTACACATCTTATTTTCCTATTATTTTTATTATTCTAATATATTTACTTGATTAAATTAAATAAACTCTTATTATCTAATTATCAAAATCATTCTAATTTATTCCAACTAGCATCTACTCTATAGGATTATTTAACTACCACAATCCATCAATCAAATAAAATACACAAAATCATAAATAATTCATAAATAAATTGATTAAAACAAATTAATTAGAAATGGGGTGTTACATGTATGAGATAAAATGATCAAGGTGAGGAACCTTAGTGTAATAATTCAAGTTAATTCCCATGACTGAGAAGATTTTTAGGATAGGAGAATTCCATTGAGATACGTTATATTTCACCCATATTTACTATTTCTGGTGATCAGTAGGCAGCTAAAAGTAGGAGAAAGATGGTGTGATGGCATTTTCTAGAGGACTTTTACCTTAGTTCATTTTGTTTTTTTTATTCGCTGTTTAGTTATGACTCTGTATTACTATTGTACTATTTTGACATACTTTATATTTGTATGTGAGACATGTGTACCTATGTAAATTGTATTTTTTTCCATGTGTTATATATTAAGAGATTAATTATGTGATTCTAGACACACAGGTTGTTATATTTGTATTATTTTATTTATTTATTTATATATATATATATATATATATATATATATATATATATATATATTTCTCTTTTAAATTAGGCCTTCACACTCATTTGAGTATGATCGGGTAAAATATCAGTTTTTTGTTTTTTAGAATGTATAGATAAAAAAAATGTGCATCCACACGTGTACGGGGTTTTGCTCCGTTTGATAAAATGAGATTGAAATTAAAATATTTCTTAAACTTACGGTTATTACCATTTCGTGTTCAAATTGAAGAAAAAAAATCAAATTGATACTTTACTGTTTTGAAATTGATATTGATATAATTGTATATATAACATTACAAAATTAAACATGACATTGCAATATGATTTTTAAAATAAAATTGTAAGTTAAACGGAAGCAAGCAACACTATAGATTTAATGTATTATACATTTATACTCCTTCTGTTTTTTATTATAAGTTATTTTAAAAATAAAATTGTATTTAGATATAAGTCGCTTTATAATTTTAATGAACAATTAATAATAACTTTTTAATTATATCTTTAAATATTTATTATTCTTTCTCCTTTTAATTATATAAATTTATCTTCCACATGTCATTAATGAAGGACAATTTTATAAAAACTTTCAAAAAAAATTCATTTTCATACAATAATTTTTTTTTAATATGTGTGAAAAGTTTAAAACGACTTATAATAAAAACATGGAAGTAGTCTATTAACAATATATAAAATTTAAAGTACCTGGAATTACCATGTTTACCCAAACTGACTTTAAGCTAAACTAATCTAATAATTAGGGACGACTTAGTCATTTTGTTAAATACTTAAACATGGTTGATTGTAATTCAAAAGTTGCTGACATGGCGTCACTACAAAATTACTAATCATTAAATTTTCCCTTATTTTTTAAATCTCCTTATTTTATTAAACCAACTTTTCCCACATTTCATGCATTGATTAGATAAAAAGCTAATAATTACAGTTTTCAAATTTTAAATTTCTCCTTGAGAAATGAAAAACCACTTCCCATTTTTCTAAAAAAGTCACTTTCCAACTTTTTATTTGGGAAAATGAAAAGAATGCATCGTGAAAACAGAAAACCCTAAACCATTCATCATTATATATATTATCTTTCTCCACAAACTACCATCTCACTAAATAAGCCAAAACTCTTTCTCTTCCACCCTTCCCAAGATTCATTCAATCTCTCTCTCTCTCTCTCTTCTCTACGATTTCAACCTCCAACCTTCTTCTTCTTAAATCTTCTCCATTTTTAGTTTCCCTCTGTTTCTTCATCATCAAATTTTTAGTTTCCCCTATTCCGATTTGGTTTTTGGATCTTAAGGCACTGCTTAGGGAGTGTTGTGGTTGTTGGTATGGGCATAGAGGGAAACATATTGCCACATTGAAACAAACAGAAACACAGAAAGAAAAAAGAACTGATCTAAGTCGAAGAGAAGGAGAACGGGAAAGAAACCGACGAACAAACGCCTCACACGATATTTTTTCACGGTAAGTATTCTCTGAATTTGGAACCCTAATTTTGGGTTTTCTCTGATTACACCATTGATTTCTTACCATGTATTCTTTTTCTTTTCAGATTCATTGCATATTGAACCATTCGTCTCATGTGTCGCCCGGTTGAAAAATACAAAATGAGAGGAATTCCAATTATCAGATCTGGATGTCTCTTCTTTATATAATTGTACTTGATTAGGGTCTTTTGGTTTTTTTATTTTATTTTTTGAGATATTTCTTTATCCCTTCAAAGTGGATGTTATCTTGTGTTAGGAATTGAATTAGGAATTGAAATAGAGTTGAAAGAATGTGAATTAGTGTTATTTTTTATTTTTAGATTTTATGTCTGAGTTAGTGTTGTGTTTTATTTTTATGTTTTGAGTTTTTTTTATGCAGGTGATGAAAATTTATAAAGAAGAAGATGGATTAGAATGTTGTTTGCAGCATGTGTTGGTGTTGTATTTTTGAGTTGTTGTGATGGTTCAAATTTTATAGGTTAAGTTTTGTGGATTATTGATGTAAAGTATCAATGAAAGTTTCTAAGTTTTGTGGATTATTGATGTAAAGTATCAATGAAAGTTTCTACCTATAGGATAATAACTTTCCTGCAATATCAATTTCCAATGAATCTGGATGTCTCTTCCTCTATATAATTGTACTTGATTAGGGTCTTTTGGGGTTTTTTTTTTTTTGGTTTTTTGAGATATTTCTTTATCCCTTCAAACGGAATGTTATCTTGTGTTAGGAATTGAAATAGAGTTGAAAGAATGTGAATTAGTGTTATTTTTTATTTTTAGATTTTAAGTCTGAGTTAGTGTTGTGTTTTATTTTTATGTTGAGTTTTTTTTATGCAGGTGATGAAAATTTATAAAGAAGAAGATGGATTAGAATGTTGTTTGCAGCTGCGGTTGAATATTGTTTTGTTTCTCAAATGTGTTGGTGTTGTATTATTTAGTTGTTGTGATGGTTCAAATTATAGGTTAAGTTTTGTGGATTATTGATGTAAAGTATCAATGAATGTTTCTAAGTTTTGTGGATTATTGATGTAAAGTATCAATGAAAGTTTCTACCTATAGGATAATAGCTTTCCTAGCTTTCCTGCCATATCAATTTCCAATGAATTGGAATAGTTAGTGTAACGCCCGGAAAATAAGTATATACTTGATTTGGACGTTTGTGACGTTTATTGGAATTTTACCGTTTTTGGAATTGTTTCAGTCGGTATTAGTTCGGGATGGCGGATTAATATTTAATTGAAGGTTTTCATATTTTTGGTACCGGAAATATTATTAAGGTAATATTCCGCGTTTTGGGGCGTTTGAACGATATTTGTGCGTAGGGGCATTTTGGTCATTTCCGCGGGATAGATATTTTCTTTATAAAGGAAAAAGATAGAAAGAAAAAGAAAGGAAAGAAAAAGGAAAGAAAGAAGAGAAAGAAAGGAAGAGAGAAAGAAGAAGAGGAAAAGAGGAAAAAGTGGAGATTGGTGGATTCTCGACCGATTCGAGTTCCGATCGTTGCTATAGCAAGGTAAGGGGGTGAATCTAATTTATCTTGGATGTATGATTCTTATAGTCTTGTTCTTGTTCTTGTTCTTCTTGTTCCAATTTCCACAATTTTCTTGTGTGGTCTTTGTTTGATTTAACTTTGTTTGAGAATGATTGTATGATGATTAAATGATGTCTTTGTTGTGTTATGATGATTGATCATGTTTGTTTTCCATTTCCATGGCTTGATTGAGTTTGGAGAAAAAGTTAGGTTTTGAGAAAGATTAAAGAATCAACCATGAAAGTTGGATGTTATGTTGTTTATATGGTATGTATGTGTTGTATTGGTGTTATAATGATGTTTTGGAGTGGTTTTGGTGGGTATAAGGGGCTTGAGACAGTTCTGTTCGTGCTGGGTTTTTTCTGGTTTTTCTCAGGTCCGCTAAGCGGCCTCAGGCCCGCTGAGCGGAGTTTTCGTTGGTCCGTTTCTGGAATTTCCGCTTAGCGGCCTAAGCGGCCCGCTGAGCGGCCAACAGCATATTTTGTTTTTCCAAAACTTTGAAACTTCGTAACTCTTGAACCGTAACTCCGATTTTGTCGCCGTTCGAAGCGTTGGAAAGCTAACGCAATAACCTATATTATTATCTAATTAAATGATTCATAGGATGTGTTCTCCTATTATTTTTATTAGGATCAAGTGATGAGTTGTGTAGTGTGTTCAATTAACCAAACTTTGAAACCTTGTAACTTTTGATCCTTAGCTCCATTTCGTACGCCGTTCGAAGTGTTAGGAAGCTAGTTGGATGTTCTATATGATGGTATAGGCTTGGTTAGCTTGTTATTAATAGGTTATGAGGTGTTGTTGATGAAAACACATAATTGTTTATATGCGCGATATGATTGGGAAATAATCATAGTGCTTGGTTGTAATTGATAATGCGTTGTGTGAATGTTGTCGTAATGGTACGAGGTATGTGATTAGTTGTTAATAACATGAGATCATGTTCATATGTGTTATGTATTAATGAATGTTCATTCTTGATATGTGACGATGTTTGGTTGTTTGTTATTAACATGATGTGTGGCCTTATGGCAAGTAAATGTTGTTATGAGAATGATGTATTATCATTGTTGAATTGTTGTTATTATAACTTGTTGATGATGTATTGATGAAGTTGTGGGCCGATGGCCAATATTAATTTGATGTGTATGAGTGTGTTATACGTTCATCTATGCCGATGTGGCCAGTATGTTTGAACGGTGAATGTGTGCTGTGTGCTTATTAATGCCTGTGTGGTAATTATGGTGTGATGTAATTGATAACGATGTTATTAATTGGTGATGTATCCTTTTGGATAGAATATAAACGGTGTAACGTGGGTATGTGACCGTGTTATATTATTGATGTTGTTGTTGTCGTGTAATAGAGTCATATATCTGCACAGCATAACATTTCATTACGTTAATGGCGGAATGCTATTAGCAGGTGGCCTGTATTGGCAATTATTACCAGTGGGGGCTTAATGCTCGGTAAAAAGGTGTATTTGCCCTAGTGGCAAGAGGTCATCAGTGGGGGCTAAATGCTCGATGACGTTTAGTCGTAGCTTGATGCTCGACAAAGGTGTATTTTCCTGAGGGAAAGAAGTCCCAGCATAATGCTCGGCAAAGGTGTATTTGTCATAATGACAAGGGGAGTTTTACTCCGGATTTGGTACCACATGCATATGCATAGTCGAGTCTCATTCATCATTGTCTGTCTGTATAATTTATGTTAGCATTCATGTGTCACATTACTTATATATTGTTTGTGGTTGAATGAGTGGATTACTTTGTTGTATGATTCTTGATGATACTTGTTGGCATTACTATAATTGTCATGCTTTCATTATGAATTATATTCTCACCCTTCTGCTGATTTGATGCTTGAGTGGCATCCTGCAGATTAGCCGCTTTGGGAGTCTTTTGGAAGAGGTAGTTCTCCAGTCGGTCTTGTCAGTTGCTCTGATACGTAACACCGGGGAGTCGGGAGTCTGTTGTTATTTATTTATATATGACTCTTTGAACATGTATATATGATAACGTGCCATTGTGTATTGTAAACACTTTATTTTGGAAAACTCCTCTTTGAGAGTGAGAGCTATACGTATATATATATATATATATGTTCATATCTTCCGTGTGTTATGTATCATTTTATTGGCAGGTGTTGTATGCTTTTGGCATCGCTGATGTCCGTTTGTTTTCTAGGTGTTTGTTTGGTTACTTAGTGTAACATCCTAATTGTGTTGTATGAAATTTTAATACTCTGATATTTTCGTGCCTAAATGTTTTGGGTAGAATTGGGGTGTTACATTAGTGGTATCAGAGCAGGTCGGTCTGTCCGGCCAGTGTTGTCTAATGTTGTTTAATTCCTCAGTACGTGATAAGTGTGTGGAGCACTGTCAGTACTTGTTGTGCCTCTAGTCGGATGTATGCAGGAGTGGTTTGAAGCCAAGTGGGGGAGAAGATATGCTTCTCGGATATGTTACAGTTGCAAGATGTTAGTATGCTACTGAGGGCAGCAGTACTAGTGTTGTTGGAATTTGTTGTTTTCTGAAGTGAAGGCGACTTGGACTTAAGACTTTGGTTGTTAATCAAGTTGGAGTGTCACGGAGTAGATTTTGGTTATTTATAAAGAATGGAATTTAGAGAGTTGTGATGCTCTAACGCTACTGATGGACTATGAAGTTGTTGTTTGAGTAGCCTTGTGTGAGTTGAAGTTGTTAGAAACGTTTTGGAACTCGAGTAAGAATTAGGAGTATGAAGAGATGAGTAGGATCTCAGGTATTTTGTTTTGAGATATTGTTAGAAGTGTTTTGGTACGTAGCTACAAGATGTCGGGTTGGCTGGTTCAGATAATCTTGGGAGATTTATGAATTATGGAATCATAGTGCTTCTGTGCTATGAGCAAAAGTTGGAAAAGAATATTATTAATGTTAGTACTGATAGTTTATACTCTATTATGATTGTCGGCTACCTATTGACAAATTGAGGACTTGATCACCCTTAATCTCTTGTTGATAGTGGACGGGATCGTATTGGACGTGATAGGCTTATCTGGCTAGTTTGATAATATTGAAAGTGAATGGGTTGGTGCAAGGTGGTACGACGTTGTTTATGTTGTCGACGACTTTGGATGTTCTTGAGAAAGAGCAATTGTGGGAATTGCGGATAGTTGTGCATTTGTATAAGTGTTTCTTGAAGGTTTAATTGATTCATCGTCGAAAGGAGGAATTTTGTCTTGGAGTTCTATTTTGACGGATTTAGTTCCTAGAACTATTGTTGTGTTGAGGGTTCCGTATCGGATGCCAACTTCTGAGTTGGAAGAGTTGAGGAGTCAACTTAAGGATTTTCTTGAGAAGAAGTTTGTTTGTTCGAGTGTGTCGCCGTAGGGTGCACGTGCTTTGTTGGTTAAGATGGAAGGTTCTGTGAGGCTTTGTGTCGATTTTAGACAATTGAGAAAAGTGACAATTAAGGAAAAGTATCCACTTTCGAGGATTGATATTTTGATGGATCAAATTGGTTTGAGCTTGTTTGTTTTGCAAGTTTGATTTGAGGTATGGGTATCATCAGTGTGAAGATGGTCATGCTAAGTACTTGAGAATTGTTTTGTCCGTGTTGGGAAGAAGAAGTTGTTTGCTAAGTTCCCTTGTGTGAATTTTTGGTTGAGTGAAGTGAATGTTCAAGGGGTAAGTGGAGGTTTATGCTTTTATGCAAGTTAAGATTTTTGAAAGGATTTATCTGTCACAAGATTTAAAGTTGGCAGTTGTTATTTCTGTTTGGGAAATTTGAAGGCACTAATTATTCGGATCGAGATTTGTGTGTGTAAGTGACTACAAGAGTTTGAAGTATTCGTTTGATCAGAACGAGTTGAATATGAGAAACCATTACATACGTCTATGTGGATGATTCGAGTATTGTGATTGTTGAAACAGTTGTGAGATTTGAGTTTGGTTCGTAAAGCGACTTCTTCAAGTGTTGAGCTTTAGATGTGAAAGCTTACTTATGGTATTCTTTATGATATTAGAAAAGGTCGGAAATCGGATTTGAATGGGTTGATAAGATGACATTTATTAGTCAAAGATAAAGATGGTGATCTTCGGATTGATAAGAGCAATGTCATGAGATGTCATGATCGAGTTTGTATTCCTAATGTTCGGATTTGAAAAGAGGACTTTGGATGAGGTGCGTCGTAGTGATTTGAGTATTCATCCTGTTGCTACTAAGAGGTATCAAGATTTGAGAAGGTCATTTTTAGTGGCAAGGTAATGAAGAAGGATATGAAGGGATTTGTTTAATTGTGTTTGACTTGTCAGGAGTCGTCTGGTTTCATATAACTGTTATCCATTCCTGGGTAGAAGTGGAATAGCATTTCTATGGATTTTGTTTCTGGTTTGCCGAGGACGTCGAGTAATTGTGAGGCGATTTGGGTCATTGTGGATATATTGACGAAATCTGCTCACGTTATTTCGATAAGAATGGATTAACCGATGGAAGTACTTGCAAGTTGTATATTGGTCAGACTGAGAGGACGATTTGGTCACTTAAGGATCTATGAGGGCTTGTGTTGTGAAACAAGGATGTGTGTGGATTAGCTTTTTGCCTTTGATTGGATAATACAAAGACTTTTGTCTGGTGTGCAAGCTGACACAGCAGATTAAGAGGTTGAGTATGTTAAGAGAGAACAATGAGTTTCTGGTGAATACTAGAAGGAGCTGGAAGATGGTTATGGAATTGGTAAATCTGTTTGTTATGGGAAATCAGAGTGTGCATCGGAAGCGTGAAATGACGCGGTTCGTAT
Source organism: Vicia villosa (assembly GCF_029867415.1). Lineage (NCBI taxonomy): Eukaryota > Viridiplantae > Streptophyta > Magnoliopsida > Fabales > Fabaceae > Vicia > Vicia villosa. The sequence goes on along the minus strand of NC_081181.1, from coordinate 188,530,795 downwards.
GTGTATGAATTGTTAGAGTTCAAATTATGGACAGTGGATGTGGTAGGAATTATAAGACCACCAGATGTTTTGGTTACATGTTTGACTGCTATGTCTTGGCATGGTTATTTGGATGTTGTGCGACCGGGTTGTTGTCTGTGTCTTGGTTATATCTTGTGTTTTGGTGTTAGTCGATGAGTGCATTGTATGGGCATTGCATCTCGTTGTCGTTGTTGTGTTTTGGTTGTTTTGCTTTTAGCTAGAGTGGTTCGTTGTTGGTGCTGATTGTGTCGTTGCTTTCGTGGCTTGGTAGTTGGTTAGTCGGAGGCAAGGGCGTATCCAAGTTTGTTTGTGTTTGGGATATTTCCGAGGACGGAAATCTTCTAAGTGGGGGAGAGTTGTAACGCCCGGAAAATAAGTATATACTTGATTTGGACGTTTGTGACGTTTATTGGAATTTTACCGTTTTTGGAATTGTTTCAGTCGGTATTAGTTCGGGATGGCGGATTAATATTTAATTGAAGGTTTTCATATTTTTGGTACCGGAAATATTATTAAGGTAATATTCCGCGTTTTGGGGCGTTTGAACGATATTTGTGCGTAGGGGCATTTTGGTCATTTCCGCGGGATAGATATTTTCTTTATAAAGGAAAAAGATAGAAAGAAAAAGAAAGGAAAGAAAAAGGAAAGAAAGAAGAGAAAGAAAGGAAGAGAGAAAGAAGAAGAGGAAAAGAGGAAAAAGTGGAGATTGGTGGATTCTCGACCGATTCGAGTTCCGATCGTTGCTATAGCAAGGTAAGGGGGTGAATCTAATTTATCTTGGATGTATGATTCTTATAGTCTTGTTCTTGTTCTTGTTCTTCTTGTTCCAATTTCCACAATTTTCTTGTGTGGTCTTTGTTTGATTTAACTTTGTTTGAGAATGATTGTATGATGATTAAATGATGTCTTTGTTGTGTTATGATGATTGATCATGTTTGTTTTCCATTTCCATGGCTTGATTGAGTTTGGAGAAAAAGTTAGGTTTTGAGAAAGATTAAAGAATCAACCATGAAAGTTGGATGTTATGTTGTTTATATGGTATGTATGTGTTGTATTGGTGTTATAATGATGTTTTGGAGTGGTTTTGGTGGGTATAAGGGGCTTGAGACAGTTCTGTTCGTGCTGGGTTTTTTCTGGTTTTTCTCAGGTCCGCTAAGCGGCCTCAGGCCCGCTGAGCGGAGTTTTCGTTGGTCCGTTTCTGGAATTTCCGCTTAGCGGCCTAAGCGGCCCGCTGAGCGGCCAACAGCATATTTTGTTTTTCCAAAACTTTGAAACTTCGTAACTCTTGAACCGTAACTCCGATTTTGTCGCCGTTCGAAGCGTTGGAAAGCTAACGCAATAACCTATATTATTATCTAATTAAATGATTCATAGGATGTGTTCTCCTATTATTTTTATTAGGATCAAGTGATGAGTTGTGTAGTGTGTTCAATTAACCAAACTTTGAAACCTTGTAACTTTTGATCCTTAGCTCCATTTCGTACGCCGTTCGAAGTGTTAGGAAGCTAGTTGGATGTTCTATATGATGGTATAGGCTTGGTTAGCTTGTTATTAATAGGTTATGAGGTGTTGTTGATGAAAACACATAATTGTTTATATGCGCGATATGATTGGGAAATAATCATAGTGCTTGGTTGTAATTGATAATGCGTTGTGTGAATGTTGTCGTAATGGTACGAGGTATGTGATTAGTTGTTAATAACATGAGATCATGTTCATATGTGTTATGTATTAATGAATGTTCATTCTTGATATGTGACGATGTTTGGTTGTTTGTTATTAACATGATGTGTGGCCTTATGGCAAGTAAATGTTGTTATGAGAATGATGTATTATCATTGTTGAATTGTTGTTATTATAACTTGTTGATGATGTATTGATGAAGTTGTGGGCCGATGACCAATATTAATTTGATGTGTATGAGTGTGTTATACGTTCATCTATGCCGATGTGGCCAGTATGTTTGAACGGTGAATGTGTGCTGTGTGCTTATTAATGCCTGTGTGGTAATTATGGTGTGATGTAATTGATAACGATGTTATTAATTGGTGATGTATCCTTTTGGATAGAATATAAACGGTGTAACGTGGGTATGTGACCGTGTTATATTATTGATGTTGTTGTTGTCGTGTAATAGAGTCATATATCTGCACAGCATAACATTTCATTACGTTAATGGCGGAATGCTATTAGCAGGTGGCCTGTATTGGCAATTATTACCAGTGGGGGCTTAATGCTCGGTAAAAAGGTGTATTTGCCCTAGTGGCAAGAGGTCATCAGTGGGGGCTAAATGCTCGATGACGTTTAGTCGTAGCTTGATGCTCGACAAAGGTGTATTTTCCTGAGGGAAAGAAGTCCCAGCATAATGCTCGGCAAAGGTGTATTTGTCATAATGACAAGGGGAGTTTTACTCCGGATTTGGTACCACATGCATATGCATAGTCGAGTCTCATTCATCATTGTCTGTCTGTATAATTTATGTTAGCATTCATGTGTCACATTACTTATATATTGATTGTGGTTGAATGAGTGGATTACTTTGTTGTATGATTCTTGATGATACTTGTTGGCATTACTATAATTGTCATGCTTTCATTATGAATTATATTCTCACCCTTCTGCTGATTTGATGCTTGAGTGGCATCCTGCAGATTAGCCGCTTTGGGAGTCTTTTGGAAGAGGTAGTTCTCCAGTCGGTCTTGTCAGTTGCTCTGATACGTAACACCGGGGAGTCGGGAGTCTGTTGTTATTTATTTATATATAACTCTTTGAACATGTATATATGATAACGTGCCATTGTGTATTGTAAACACTTTATTTTGGAAAACTCCTCTTTGAGAGTGAGAGCTATACGTATATATATATATATATATATATATATATATATATATATATATATATATATATATATATATATATATATATATATATATATATATATATATATATATATATATATATATATATATATATATATATATATATATATATATGTTCATATCTTCCGTGTGTTATGTATCATTTTATTGGCAGGTGTTGTATGCTTTTGGCATCGCTGATGTCCGTTTGTTTTCTAGGTGTTTGTTTGGTTACTTAGTGTAACATCCTAATTGTGTTGTATGAAATTTTAATACTCTGATATTTTCGTGCCTAAATGTTTTGGGTAGAATTGGGGTGTTACAGTTAGCCATAGTTAGCCATAGTCAGCAGTTACTAATTTGTTACTTGTTTTTAATGAATTGCAATACTTAGCAGTTACTCTTTTTTAGTACGCATTTTTTAGCAATTTCTACTGAAGCAGTTTTCAATGAATTAGAATAGTTAGTAGTTACCAATTTGTTAGCATTTACTAAATCATTATTATTGAATTGAAAATCAAAATATTTTAGTCATTTATTAAAGAAATTTGTGTCATTATTAATTAAATATTTTATTATGTAATTATTCATCATAGTCACTGTGATATATTATTAAGTTATTTATTAAATTGAAATAATTTATTTTATTGTTTTTAATGTGATTTTGTTAGTGTTTTAAATAGATGATAATGAAATTTTAAAAATATTATAATCATACTGCAATTTCTTATCATCTACTAATTCATTTTTAGATAAGATTAATAATAATATGGAGTGACTATAATAAAGATTATGATTTATTTAAATAAAAAAGGTAAATATCTTATAATTATTGTATTCTCTAACTTTGTTTAATTTTTTAATTAGAATTATATTTTTTTAACTTATATAATCACTAAAATAAAACAAAATCTTTTTTAAAAAAATTTATAATGTTAATTATGATAAACAAAAATGATAAATGATATTCATGAAAAACTAAATCATATATAATATAACATATGAATATTAAAACAATAGATCTGCAAACGCAAGGTTACAATAGATCTGAAATGGGACCAACTTTTGTTAGGTCCCTATGTTGTGTCAACTAATTTTTAAACTAAGATAGGGATCTAATTTTTTTTTATTTCTATTCATATTTTTATTTTTATATATGTTAAAGACAATTAAATAATAATTACAATAATTATGATTTAATTATATTTATGGTAGATTCTATAAAATTTTATTATTAAATCAAACCATGGTTTATGACCATACAATAAATTAAAATTCCCACGTTATACTTTTCTATCATTAAATCAATCACTTTATGATATTTGTACATATCCCTTATTACTATAATAAATATTTTATTCATTTATTGAGGATATTTGCCACTTTTTATTCATCATTTGTTTTTAAAAAGTTATCAATAAATTATAAACGAGAAAAAGTATATTGTTGATACAATTAATTTATAAAAAATAGACTGTATTCTCGATGGAAATGAAGAAGAGGCAGGTGATTTTTAGAAAGTTTATTATAATTGCTGTGGAAAGAAAAATCATATAGAAATATTGGAAGTGTAAATAAAAATATGAGATTCTATTAAAAATTGGAGAATATACACAATCTGATAAATATGTCTTAATTATTAAAAAATATATTATTTCCTTAATCATTTGTGTACTAATTTTTACATAATCGGAATAAACACTGCTTTTATAACTATTTTAATTATTAAAATAATATATAATATATTAATTATATTATTTATTATTATTTTAATCCTATTCAATATAATATATTTGTTAGAAAATATGTGAAAATGATTTTTTAAGTATTAAAGAATAAAAGGAATATTTTTAATGGGAGAAAATTTATTTCTTTCTAAGAATTTATCTTAATTTATATTATATAAAAACTAAAGTACTTATAAATTACATACTTTTGCTTTCATCTAATATAAAAAATACGGATGACTGTTTTTATTTGTTTTTCCTAACTTTTAGTTGTCCTATATTAATAATATAGCATTTTTGAAACAATAAAAATGCAAATGACCATATCTATTTTTTTTTTTTGGAAATAAAGAACTTTATTAACCAAAAATAGTTAATACAATGCGATCATAAAGATCCAGCACAAGATAAACAAAGAAAACTAGAGGGGAGCTCTAATTAGTCATAAGACTAGCTATATGAGGTTTCAAAATTCTACAAGCCCAACTCCTATAGACTATTTTATCAATAATCCCTTGAATAGTATGTTTTCTATCCCTTGGAGTTCCAAAAATCATATTGTTCCTGTGTATCCATATACCATATACTCCTTCAGCCAGTGCAAGCTTAAGAAGACGAGCACGCCAACCTTTGCCTTTTGTATGCGACATAAGCCAGATAGATTCCTCTTCCCAAATTTTAGGACATCGATCAATTTGAATCCAATGAAGCACTGCCCTCCAAATTTCACGGTACTCGCTGCAATCAAAGAAAATATGGCTATCGGTTTCAGTTAGCCCACACACAGGACAGATTGTATTGTTAATGAATCCAAGTTTACTCAACCTGCTTTTAGTAGCAAGCCGCCTATGACATAGTAACCAAAGTATCATAATCGAGCAAGGACGAGCAGGATTACGAATACACAGATTGCTCCAAGCCACAGATGGATTAGCATTTAGGCTACTATCTATTTTTTAACTTTTAAATATATCTATTAAAACTCATATTTTTTAACTTTTAAATGCAAATTCAATTATTTTTTGTTGAATGCAACTAATCTGAAAGATCACACGCGGAGATGAAAAGTCTTCTAATACATACATATACGGGGAACCCAATTTTTTGAGCTTTCAATTCAAATTTTTTTATTCACATAGATCTTAAAGGCAATTAAATGATAATTACAAGAATAATTGTCAAATTATCATTTAATATAGATTTACGAAATTTTATTATTGAATGAAATAATTATTATTGAATTGAAAATTAAATTCCTCATAATTATTATTTATTTCTTAATGTCATAATTTTAAAAGTCAAAAAGAGTTTTTTTTAAATGACTTTTGCTTTCATCTAACATAAAAAAAAATACGGGTGACTTTTTTATATTTTGTCCTATATGAATAATATAGCATTTTTGAAACATTAAAAATCGTCTTTTTAACTTTTCAATGCAAATTCAGTTTTTTACTGCTCAATGCAATTAATTTGAAAGGTCACACGTGGAGATGAAAAGTCTTTAAAAGACAATTAAATGATAACTACAATAATTACATTTTAGATTTGTAAAATTCGTAAGTTTGACGAGAGCTGTCATATATTTTATGTTTGGAAATATGGAATAATATTTAAAATATGTTTAATAAATTTTTAGAGTTAACTCATTCGGATTCAATTGAGTTTTTAACTTATCTGAATTAACGGGTAGATGCGAATGTATATATATGAGATATCAGTTATTGAATAAATGTTTGATATATATAAAAGAACTTGAGAAAATGGAATAATATCTAAAATAGGTTTAATAAATTTTTAGAATTAACTCATCTGAATTAACGGGTAGAAGTAAATTTTTTATATATATAAAGGAACTTTACAAGTCAAAACTAGATACATGTAATGTGAAATCCTGACCAAACCCGTGCGACATCATATGATTTAAAATATATTATATTTGTTAATAATTTATCATAACAAAGCCATATATTGAATATATATATATATATATATATATATATATATATATATATATATATATATATATATATATATATATATATATATATATATATATATATATATATATATATATATATATATATATATATATATATATATATATATATATATATATATATATATATATATATATAGGGATAGGATCAAATGTCACCAAGGTGTCAAAGTTTAATTTGACACCAAAATCTCAACCGTTAAAAGAATTGATCAAACGGTGATACTAAATAGAATAAAATAATAATAAAAAAAATACATAGCATATATCTCTCCTAAAAAATAGGCTATTTAGTATCACCGTTGGATCAATTCTTTTAACGATTGAGATTTGGTGTCAAATTAAACTTTGACACCTTGGTGTCATTTGATCCTATCCCATATATATGCATTGTTTTGAATTACCAAATCCATATATGATAACTTTGTAATATATAAAAAATACATAGGTGTTATAAAATAACTTTGTAATCTATTGCTTATATCCCACAATGTATAATTTGTTATAAAATAATAATTTCTTTATTATGAAAAATATTACATTTTTTAATTATTTTTTTAATAATTAAAATGTGTTTTTTAGTTATTTAACAATTATTATTATTCTTATATGCATTGTTTTTAATGACCATATTCATACACGTTAAACTTATAATTTTATACAATATATATGTATATATTTTATTGCTGTATTTTATTTAACATACTATATGTTTAAATTTATTACAGATATTCATCCGATTAATACGTGTATTGTTTAAATATATACGGAATAACTTCATAAGATATATCTTATCCACGTAATATTAAACCCAAACGGCCCCGTGCGATAGCACGGGTATCCCGCTAGTATTATATAAAGTAATGTGTAAAGTACAACTTGACGTAATTGAATCTTAAGTAGATATAGATTCTGCGATCTTCATTTCATACATCAATTTGAACCATTAATTGATGTTTGAATTAAAATTCTAAAATGTTGATAGCTACATTATTAACTACATCAAACATTATTTCACTAATTAAAATCAGTTACATGAATCATATTTTCACTATAATTTTCTATTCAAGATAATGTTTGATTCTAACATTTTAAAAATATTCTCACACACAAAAAAATATACATAGTTTCATATGCGAGAATATATAATTAATCAATTAGCAAAATATATTTAAAAAAGAGTTTAAAGTTAATGCACTGTCAGTGTAAAAAATTTTACACGGTCAGTGCATCACAACCCTTAAAAATAAATACATTATATTTAATTTAAAGAAAAATTCAAATTTTAACAAAATTTAACAGTTTTGATTTTACTGACAATGTAAAACTGCTTTACAATGTCAATGTATTTCCTTTAAATCCTTTAAAAATTTATAATCTACAAAATATAAATTTGTTGAGCATTTGGTGTCAACACGTGATAGATCATAGGAGTTCAACATAATATTAAACTTTATCATGTAAAATCAAATAAACGACAATAAAGAATATAAATTTAAAATGGAAGAAAGTTTAAGAATTCAATCACCTCATTGATATTATGAAACTTTAAAGACAATATTTACACTACTACATAATGTATATTTTCTTTCTGTATGTATTAAAATCTTGAGATGTTGTTTATTCTTCACTCTAGAAGAAACACATTTCTTTTTTGCAAGAATAATCAAATCAAATCTAAATATTAACCTTGATACTTGTTTCTTGTCGTAACAAAAGAAATAATTGTGGAAATTGTCATATGAGCTTGAATTGCCACAATGATTTTAGTGATAACATTGATATTCTTATAATATAGATCATATTGCCAACGTTTTTCTTAATAATATTTTGACTTCTATCGTATGATTAGTGAGTCTAATAATAGTTTACTTAATATCATTACAAAATTTCTCGGCTTGATTTAGATTTCTCAAGTCATGTCAATGCATGATTCAATAATTATTTTTCTTGTACATTATAAAATTATCCTTTAAAACACTGAGAAATGATTTTTGTGACATAAAATCATGTTGAAAGAGAATATGGTGATTAATTGATTTAGAAGAGAGACTGAATAGATCTTTTCAAAAATAGAGCGATTTTAAAATTGTTTTCGAAAAAAATAATTTTGAAAATAATTTTAATATGCTTTTTAGATGAAACATACACAGCACTCAATCAAAACATAAAATAAAATGTAGATCAAAAGAATATCAATACAATCAATATATCGAATGGGGTGGCAAAACGGACTGCCCAGCTCTGCTCCACCTTAAGTCCGCCAAAAAAAGAGTGGGGTGGATAAGCCCGTCAAATGAAAATGGACATAAAAATCAAGTCTTCTCCGTCAAGGTGACGTGCGGCGAGCTTGTCCGCCTATTTTTTTATTAATTTATTTTTCATATTTTGGATAAATTAATAAGTTTTTTTACCTTTCAATTAAATTTTTCAATTTTTTTAGAACAATTTTCATAAAGCATCTTTTTAAGAAATTATACTTCAAAAATTGTTGCATATATTTACAAATAAATGTGTAAAATAAAATTATCAAGAATTAAAATTACTAGTATTAACTAAAAAAATGGCGGGCTTAAGGCTGAACGGATTGAACAAATAGGCAGGCCGGGCTTTGTCGGGGAGAGCATTAGCGGACGGCGGGTTTTGGCGGACGGCAGACCAAACTCCTAACCCAACCTACCATCTTATGGCGGGTGTGAGGGCTGACCCGGCGGCCTACGGCTCGTTTTGTCACCCCTAATATCGATTGAATCAAAATCAAGTTACACTAGTTGTGTAAAACGAATCTTATCAATTTGGTAAGAAATCTAACATTACAGACTTTCAAATTTAATTAATACAAAGAAAGGTTTAAGAATCTCAATCTAACAAAACCTAAAACTTATCAACGAAATCACTATCAATACGATAAACCCTAATATCATGGGATTATAAGAAAACGTTAAACATAAAGATGTAATTATAAATAAAATGTAAATAGAGAGAGAAGAAGATAATACGCTGGATGTATAATCGTTCGACAAATCATCCTCGTTATGCCTACTCAACTCTCCAATGAATGGTGCTTCAAGCTTCTATTCTTTAGTGATCCTTACTCGTTCATATCGGTTCCTTAAACCTTAAATTATCGAAAGATGAGAAAAAACTCCAACTTTGTCTGTATGCATCCACACAAATCTACCAAAGAAATCCTGGAAAAAACTCTTTCTTTTTCGCTGCATTTGTCGATCCCATCCACAACCATATACACAGATGCAAACTCCTGAAATCCTCAAGAAATTTTTACAAAAACGTTAATTACAAGAACGGTCCTCCTCAGATCTCACACCCTAAGATTAGAACTTGGTCCAAACAACAATTGATGATGTGGGAGATTAAAGATGAAGAAATTTCATTTCCAAAACTCAAAAGGTTCAAAACCTATTTTGAAAGTTGAGAGAAAATGTATGTTGTGAGTTCTTAATCATAAAGTGGATGAATGTGTTATGAACATTGTGAAATGAAATTGAGAAAAGTTTTATATATGTGTTGCAAATCTAGCACCAAAAGTGAGAGAAAAATGATATTTGATTCGAGTCACATGCAAGAAGTATGATTCGATTCAAGTGAGTAAATGATTTGAAAAATTGTTCTCGTAATTCGAATCAACCCATTTTACAATTCGAGTCATGTGATTCGAATCAACAAAACCTCTTATTCGAATTAGATTCACATAACCAAAAACCAAGAACTATTGTTTGAGTTTAATTCGACTCCATCATATTTGTGATTCGAATCAAACCTCTCTAATTCCAAGTCATGGAGTGTTGTGATTCAAATCAAACTGACAAAAATAAAATTTTCTTTTCAGTAATGTATTTGATTTGAGTTAAGAACTTTTGTGATTTAAATTAGACTCACAGAAGAGGCTTTTTCACAAACTTTGATTCAAATTGAATCACACTTCAAGATTTTAGGGAAAAAAATATAAGAATGAAGTGTTATTCTGAATCGAAACTTGGCATGACTTAAACCATTCTCAAATATGTTTCTTGATTCAAAACTTCGACTATTTGACTAAAAACATATTGTTAGGACTATAATCAAACAGTTTGATTATGCATACATAAAAGAAGATTATGAACTCAACCCTAAAGTGCGCAATCAAGTTAGAAGACTCAATAACGACAAAAACAAACCAAAAATTATATTGACAAGCAGCAAAATATAAATCCTAAGAAGAATGAGCTACTTCAAATTCAACGTTAATACTAAATACTTATACAATTTTAGATTTTTATATTATTTTTTCTCTTTAAGATATCAATTTTTCTCTGTCTAAATTAGACGTCCACCGTCTTTCAAATACAATATCAAAATAAAACGTTTGATTTTGATTTTCTAAGATTATGTTTGGATATCATAAAATGAATAGAGCAGAATAGAGTGAAATGTAACAAAATGGAGCGGAGCGAAATGAAGATTTCATTCTATCGTTTGAAAATTTTAGGCAGAACAAGATAAATTTTTCATTCTATTCAAATCATATGTCAAAAAAATATGATGATAAATAATTGAATGAAATGAAATCCATATCACTTCAATTGACTCGACTCTATTAGATTTTAAATCATCGAAAGAATAGAATATCATTCTATTTCATCTTGTATCACTCTCCTTCATCTCATTGCATTGATCCAAATAAAAGTTAAAGAATAGTGCTCTTTAAAATGAGCTATATAATATTCTATAGGAAAAATGTAATACCTTCCAATAATTAGAATGTATATTTTACATCAATAAGTGGGTAGTTCACAAATTAGGTGTCATTTACATGTTAGAGGAAAAGGCAAAACAAAAAAGGAAAATGTAATTTCAACAATCGGTGGTTATTAATTGATAAACTAAAACACTAGTGTCTTACAAGCTAGGGTCATTGTTCATTTAAATCCCCACCTGAGTGACTCTTCTTGGTTTATGTGGTCCTCTCTACAGCATATTCCAAAACACCATCCACCCTTCCCAATATTTATGGAATTTTTCTATGCTATTAATCACAGCACCTGAAAACAGTGATACTAGAAACCTCTCTCCCTCCTTAAAAAAAACCTTTTTTTTCTTTCATTTTCAATGATCCTAACTAATTAAAATTCACCATGAAACTATCCTATCTTCACAGCTTTCTAATTCTCTCTCCTATAAAAACAAAGCTTCCTAATTTCATTCCAAGACTTAAATCTCAAATCTCTTAAAGACAACTACCTAGTCATAAACTCATCTTAAATCTCTCAACATATGCAGCAACAAATCCATAAACCCTTTCTTTTTCTTTTGTCATTCTTCTCAAAACATGATGTTTGGTTGTTAAAGAACATATCCCTCCTCAAAAAACTTTAGTTTCTTGACCATATTTCTCTTTCTCTTTCTTTCTTGTTATCATCAGTTTTTTTCTTGAAACTTATCAAAAATGGATCTTTTTCAAAACCCATCTTCTCAAAAACCAAACAGAATAGAAACATCTATATGGGTTGCCAAATTTGTGCTCATGTCCATAGGAATCATCTCAATTCTTGTTCTGTTGAAAGTTGCAATAATCCCATACACATTTGATCTTGTTCTATCAACTCTTCCTCAACTTTGGTTCTCAATAAAAAGATGGTTAACACTTCCTTTTCTTTATATTGTTGTTAACTTCATCATCATCACCATTGCTGCTTCTTCAAGCTTTTCTGATCCCAAACACAAAACAGCAACCACAATTTTAGAAACTACCACCTACCCAATTGAGCTAGAAGACCAAACAAATGAACTACATGAAGAAGAAAAGGAGATTGAAGAAGTTGTAGAAGATGAAGAAGAGAAAAGGGTTGTTGAAGTTGAAGAGTGTGAATTGTTCTGCAACAAATTCATCACTGATCCATCACAGAAAAAATGCAGCAATGATTACTACTTGAGAAATTCTGATGATAAAGCAAAAGACTTTGGATTAATATGCAACAAACTCATGATTGACCCGTCATCAGAAAAATGCAGAAACGACTATAACTTGATAGATTCAGATGATAAAAGTGGTGATATTGATGACAGTTTGGAAGCAACATGGAAAGCTATAATGGAAGGACAAGAGAAAACAATGAAGCCACATCTGAAGAAAAGTGATACTTGGACTGCAAGGATTGTGAAGGCAGAGCCATTTCGTAACAATGGTGGTTTTGGTGGTGGTGGTGGTGGTGGTGATGATTATGATGATCCTGTAGCTTGGGCTCAAAGGGAATTGAAAAAGTCAGAAACTTTCAGTGATAGGGCTTCTTTGAGGAGAGAAAAATCAATAAGTCCTGAAGAATTGAATAAAAGGGCTGAGGCTTTTATTCAGAAGTTTAATAATCAGATGAAGTTGCAGAGGCTTGAATCTTATCAGCGTTTTATGAAATTGGTCAACCGCGGTGTTTGATGATGATGTGGTTCATGTTAATCTCTCTTTTTCACACCAGTCACAGTCAAAACTTAGCAGAAAAAATTGATTATCTGCAAGGATTTTAACCACTTTGAAGGTACATATCCAATCATTCCCTCAATAAAGTGTCAATTCCATGAATTTAGTGCAGAATTTTACTGTCTCCGTTTATACTTCCTAAATTATCATACTATCTTTTTATTAAAACTTAGTAACCGATCTTAGGACCGACTAATTCGAGGGAAATCAATCCTACCGTTTACTAGCGAAGCTTTCATTTAAAGTCTGAGCAAAATTCTGTATAAACTGACTAACAAAAGAATTGTAGCATAATCGTACAATTCATTATGATAAGTAATTATTCTTTGCCCAACAACTTAAACTTTGAAATAGTAGATAATTTTTGTCATGTATCAGATGACAACTGTTCACAAATACTAATACTAAGTTAGTAATTGGTAATACTAGTAGTTAAATGTGCCACTTTCATATGGAATCTTTATATGTATAAATTAAACATAATCAAATGTTTGTTGAATTTTTTTAACTATATAGTAAGAGAGGATTCCTTAAAGCTTCTTTATTTATACAAAAGTGATATTTATATAACAACACTATAACTCCAAAAGTGACAGTATTCTTTAAGCATTAGGCTTTTAACATCTGGCAAAACATAAATAGTAGTTTGTACAATTAAATGAATCTAGCTTTGATTAATCTGTTCCAACTACCAAACAATTGATTGATGTCTAGAAACAAAATGTAGTCTACATTAGTGCATCTAATAACAAATACTAGTTTTTTCTATAAGCAATTAACAAACACATTTGCTTTGTCGTTTATCTATGTTGACACTTTCTTCTCTCCTTTGTGCAGGATTTAATGTGTATATATTTTTGCAACTGAGACTGTGTGAAGAAGCCAGGAGCCCAGGACAAGTTTCAGACATGGTGGACTTTTTTTCCCATGTTAAGTTTATAGTGATTTAATAGAAATAAGTTAGTATGTGCTCTTTCTTTTGTCTAAGTTATTTACATGTTCTAGTAGCTATTAAGAAGTCTCTACTATTTCTTATGTTACTGATAAGTTTGTATTGATCATGTAGTTATCCTAGACATCACTATAAATATGAAGATTATTGCTCTTTAATTCAGCGTTAAAATGTTGATAGAAGACATAGATCAGAGAAAAGTATGTTGAATAATGAAAAATAAAGTAGCACCAATATATTATTTTTTCATAAAATCAATAAAATTTTAAAATGGTTCTTAAATTTAAAAACTCTACATCAAATAATTGACCAGGACCAACTTTTTGTCTATAGTCATAGAAGAGAAGCTAATGCTTTTATTTTCTTTTGGTAAATGAGAAAAATGGATAAAGTGAATAGATAAGGATGAATTGAAGCAGTGCTAATAATATGTCAATTGAATCAGCTGTGCATTGTAGTATGTGACCTTGAGTTAATACAAGCATGTTGACTTAATTTAAAGTCGTCTCAAATTTTTTGAAATTGAGGAGATTGTCCCTTGTTCAACCATGATAAAATAAATAAGGTCTCTAATAAATCACAATTTATCCATGACTATATTTTTTGAGGTCATATTTAACCACAATTTAACCCAAAAAAAAAAATTTATACCCCATAAGATGACATATCTTGCATACCAGTCAAATCTCTAAAGTCACAATTAGTTAAGGGATCAAAATTGAGGTTAGTGTAATAAACTTAGTAGTAAACACACTCGCTCATGAATCTTTTCTATATAAAGATCATTATAGATTTGGAAGTCTAGTAGTAGGAGTTGCTGTATCTTGAAGCCTTAATTTTAATCATGATAACCTATGGTCGGAAAGTGAGTTTCGCTTTTATATGCCACTGAAAATTAAAATAGAAGAGCCCCATGTTTATACTTGTGTCACAAACATTGAGGGGTCCATAAACAGCTTGTGTTTTTTTTTTTTTTTCTAAATTTGAACTTGTTTGAGCAAAAATTCCATTTACTAAGCTCTTGATTTCTCTCTTACTCCTCCCTTATAAGTTAATTAGCCATTAAAAAAAGGCTCAACAAACTACAAAAACACACTAAATATTTTTTTGAAAAAATATTCTAAATTAAATTAAAAAGCTAAACTTCAATATTGAATTTTAAGCTTCAAAAATATGTTGGTCAAACTGGAACATTGTTAGTGGAACCAGCTAGTTACAGTTTTTCATTTATATGAAAGTACAGACATGGCCCCTCTTCCGTCTCCTGCCTGCAAAATGCCTTTAATTTCAATTAGAAAAGTTTAGTTCATCACTTTTATTATAAATAGGTTGGCCTTCCATTTCCTTTTTTTAATAAGCATTTGGCCTTACATTTCTATTTCTGCCCAATCTTTCTACTTTTGCATGTGGGTTCTGCTACCTCCAAAATAGCCATGTATTTAGTTCAATAACTAATTATATTTTCTTTAAATTCCAAAAAGATATATATTACCTAAATAAATTTCTTTTGAAGCACCAAAAGAGAATATATTAAAATATTAGTACACGAGGTAATCATATTCAAACAAATAATATGATATGTGATATATACAAAGAAGGACAGTTCAAAACTAACATAAACTCAATGGAATAAATCCACAAGGAGAAAACAATTGCAAAATATCAAATAAGAAAAAACCACCTTACACCCTTTTCCATTATGCTCTAACAAGGAGAAAACAACTAAGATGTGGCAAATCATAATGATAAGTCTCATAAAGCAAGCAAATGCACCTCTAACTTCTGGTGGCCTAGATAAAACTTATTATCAATCAAAAGAGAAGGGTCAAGTTGGAGGTTTCATTGAGACCAGTTGTCTACGTAACTGTTGCTTATGGTAATAATGATGTCTAAATATTGATTAAGAACAATGTGCTAGCTAGATGATCTAATAAAAAACTCAATAATGTTTGCCATTATCAATGACAAGTTATTTTCTTATTAACCACTAATGGAAACAACTCACAAAATGCTTGGGCACGTTGTTAATTATGGCACAAGTATGCTGTGTGGACCTTAAGTTATGGAAGAGGGACAAGTTAAAGCAATGGCTACAAGACACAACATTCAAAATTGCCTCATATAGATTTCTATATTCTGACTTCTAATGGATGCAACAGCAGAAAGTTTCATTATTTGTTGTGCCCATATAGAAAGTTAACTTCCCTCTATTTCTCCTAAAAGCATAGAATAAATAAAGTGAAAAGTGGAAACAAGTACTGCAAGTTGAAATAATGCCATGCCCCGTGCCCATTCCCTCTAACAATACAAAACTCATGAGTTTCAAAATTATTGCAATTTTGAGACAGCATTTAAACACACCACTACTAAAGCTGAAAGAGATTTGCCATTTCCTCCTAATGCTTAGTGTATGTGGCGAAATTCATGTAACATTGCCACTACAGATAAAGGGTGTTTAGCGTCTGACACAAAACACAAAATCACACATGAAACTATAATCAAATTATTATCGATGTGAAGAACATGTAAATGTCTCGTGTCATAAATTCATATGATGAAATTGAAACTATTTGAATTACATGTCAGCCACAAGAGTTTCACATCACATGAGATATAGTATTATCATATGAGTAGAGTCAATCTTTAACTTACAAATCGGTTTTTTAAATGGTGAATAAAAATCAAAGCAGCTTTTAAGAAGTGTCATCTATTGTCTAACTAAAATTATTGAATAAGAATAGATAGATAATAAACAATTTTCAATTAAAAAAATGAGGAAAACTAAAATGCACCCCCAAACAAAACAAAGCAATGAACCTATAACATGAGAAGTGTAATTGAACAAACAAGAAGCAAAGAGTATACAAACAAATTCTCACATTAAGTGTTCAGAGTTTACTAGAACTAAACAAGTTTCTTTGTTAACAAATTCAAGGTAGCAAAGAATCTCACATTGGCAACACAAGATCATGACTAACTTTGAAAAAAATTTACTGAACCCAAATCACAATCTATATCTATGTACAGAACAATATAGTGTTATGAATGAAGAAATACAAGAAACTCACATGTGTAAAATAGAATCTCTAGTGGTGTGAGCTAGCTAGTTGCTAGCTGAACCCATTAGCAAAATCCAAGAGATGCTAATTGACAAAGAACAAAGAAGAGAAGAA
The DNA here is from genome assembly GCF_029867415.1 of Vicia villosa. Classification (NCBI taxonomy): domain Eukaryota; kingdom Viridiplantae; phylum Streptophyta; class Magnoliopsida; order Fabales; family Fabaceae; genus Vicia; species Vicia villosa. Next base: position 188,513,596 of record NC_081181.1, on the reverse strand, counting down.
GATTAAACCTAAGACGGTCACTCGTGTAATCAATGACACGACCCAACGACCCTCCCCAGCAGAGGAACAATCACAAGGCTCTTCAGTAGGTGCATCAGAAGGTGCATCTCGAGGACTAGGAGGAGACTGATGATGTGGTGGAGGAAAACGAAGTGGAGAACGAGGTGGAGGTGGATTTCTCCGAGCGCCGCCGGGTTGGTTTTGGTTATCACCGGTTCCGTTGTTGTTGGATTGGATCGGAATTCGGACTTCGAGTTTGAGGCCCATTTGGCAATGGCCCATTCTCCCACAGACGAAGTAACGGGTTCCTTCTGAGGTCAGATGGATCACTGTTTCTCCGGTGTTATATGTGCCTATTGCGTTTGCTATCGTACACGTGTCGTAACCTTGTTGGTTTACTTCCACCACATCGTGTAACGGCGTGTAAGAAAACACTGCCAATACATGCAACGAAACCTTCGTTATTGCAAATTTAAATTCAACTTTCCATAAATACCCTTATCTTTATTCCCGCGTTTTTTTTTTCTTTTTTAATCTGTTTTTCCTAACAACTCACGTTTTATATCAAGGAAAAGAAAAATCAACATAAAGCATAGGCGGTTTATGATACCGAAAACCAAATCGAACCGAATTGAACTATAATAACAAACAACATAAATTGAACCGAATAGTTTGAATTTTTTCAAAAATGAATCAAACTAAAATTATTATTAGTTTGATATATCGATTTCAAATTTCAAAACGTACCAAATTGTTAGAAGATAATTTTTATCAAAATGAATCATACTTTAAACAACATAATTGAATAATTTTAACTTCAATTTGGTTTATTTCATTAATTTTTTTAACCGTTCTAAATCTAATGATTATTATGAATGAATTCTCTTATTGTTAAAATGAAAATTCAACTAATTAGGAAACCAATATTAAACACCTTAACCTAATTGATACTACTTTAGCATTAATTAACTTGCGCGCATTTGCTAGATTTAACTAATTTTCAGAAATTTTTTACCAAAAAAACTGAAAGTTTCAGAAAATGCAGATTATGTAAGATCTTAACCGTTTTGTGTTTTTCAACTCGAATGTGTTTGGAATAGAGAGAATGAACTAAGATACATACCAAGATCATCGCCGACATTGAAGGTAGTGGTTGAAGACCAGTCGTGCATATTGACATTGAGATCCCAGCCGGAAGCACCGCCAACGGTGTGGTTAGCACCACAGACGCCACGGAAGAGAATCGAAGTGAAAACGATGACGATTAAAACTTTCAGAGCCCAAACTGGCCTCATTTTCCTTCGATCCAAACAGAAAGATTAAATCAAAACTCGGAGTTAAATATAGCTTGATCTGATCGAATGAAAGAAGATCGCAAAGGAAATTTGAAATCTAATTCGGATAAAATCAAAACAGAGAGTGATTTAGGAACGTAATTAACAAGTTGAAGCGTGATTTTGTTGCTATCTTCAAGAAAATGAAAGGTGAAGTTTGAGATTGATACCTGTGTAGAATCAATGCAGAGCAGAGAATGTAGTAATATGCCTGCAAATTCAGAAAGTGAAATCTAAGAAGAATGAAAGAGGAATTGAAGATGAAGAAGAGGAGAAAGAGAGATTACGTTAGAGTGTGAACTTGTTGCGGTGGTGGCTGATCGGCGAGGAAGAGATAATCGTTTTCGCGCCTTTATACAGAGAGATGAGAGTGAGAGTTTTGGTTTCCTTTCCGTTGCGAGAGAAAACTAGTGTGTGGCGCACTTACAATGAGGTTCGTGCGCCCGGTAATATATTTTAAATTAATTTATAGTGAAAACTGATTCAATAATAAATATATAAATACCTAATTCCTATGATAGGTATATGGATATTCATAAAATAAAAAGTTAGTCCTAAAATTGATATCATATTTAGAAATACTGTTTCGTATTTACTTTTTTTTTGTTTTACTACTGTTTTGAAAATTTATGATCTATTGCATGATTATTAATAGAGAACATGTTTAGTAAAATAATAATAATAATAAAGGTTAGTTACTCATCCTCATCCATGCATATACGTGAGTTACTTATATATATATATATATATATATATATATATATATATATATATATATATATATATATATATATATATATATATCAAGTAATTTGTAACTAACTTAACATCCATCTAATTAATTAGCAACTAACTAATGGTTAGTTATGATTTAGTTATGCTTCGAGTTACATCAATGTCTCCATTATGATCAACATTCTCCCTCAAGTTAGAATGTATGTGAAGGATAGAAAAACACTTAGAAATGGGGGATTGAATAAGTGTAACTTCAAAAATTTAGAAGATAAAAACAATGAACACAATTATTTTTATCCTGGTTCGTTGTTAACCAAACTACTTCAGTCCACCCCCTTAGAGTGATTTACCTCAACTGAGGATTTAAACCACTAATCCAACTGATTACAATGGTTTTTCACTTAGATAACCTCTAAGTCTTCTAGAGTATATAGATCACAACTTGATCACTCTAGGAATCCTTCTAGAGTCTACAGATCACAACTTGATCACTCTAGATAATCTTTTACAATCAATGTAAAATAAGTTTACAAGAGTATAGATTTGCTTCTAATAAAGCTGTAATCACAACTGAGATATTTCTCTTAAGTTCTAAACTTAACACTCACTAAATATTACAAGAGTTTGTGAGGTTGAAGATGAAGTTTGTGAGCTTTTGAATTTGACAGCGTTTCAGTATATTTGACAGCGTATCAGAAGAATCTGAGTCATCCCAAGTATCCATAAGACCTTTCTTCTTTTCAAACTTTTTCTTGGGTTTTTACCTCTGAAGCTTTGGACACTCATTCTTGTAATGTCCGGGTTCCTTGTATTCATAGCACGTCACCTTCTTCTTGTCAGATCTTCTGTGTCCAGAAGATTCTCCTCTTTCAGACCTTTTGAAGTTCTTGAAGTTCTTGAACTTTCTCTGCTTGCTTTTCCATAGTTTATTTACTCTTCTGGATATCATAGATAGTTCATCTTCTTCTTCTTCTTCTTCTTCTGATTCTGACTCCTCAAAATCTTCTTCTTCAGCCTGAAAAGCGTCAGTGTATTTTTTATTATTAGATTTTAATGCAATGGACTTACCTTTCTTCTGAGGTTCATTTGCATCCAGCTCAATCTCATGGCTTCTTAAGGCACTGATCAGCTCCTCAAGAGAAACTTCATTCAGATTCTTAGCAATCTTGAATGCAATCACCATTGGACCCCATCTTCTGGGCAAGCTTCTGATGATCTTCTTGACATGATCAGCCTTTATATATCCCTTGTCAAGCACTCTTAATCCAGCAGTCAAAGTCTGGAATCTTGAAAACATTGCTTCAATGTTCTCATCTTCCTCCATCTTGAAAGCTTCATACTTCTGGATTAAAGCAAGAGCCTTTGTCTCCTTGACTTGGACATTACCTTCATGAGTCATCTTTAAGGATTCAAAGATGTCATGAGTTGTTTCTCTATTTGTTATCTTCTCATACTCAACATGAGAGATAGCATTTAGCAATATAGTTCTAGACTTGTGATAATTCTTGAAGTCTTTCTTTTGAGCATCACTTATAGCTTGTCTAGAAACCTTGACACCTTGAGCATTTACAGGATGTGTGTAACCATCCAGCACTAGATCCCATAAGTCACCATCTTGACAAAGAAAGTAACTTTCGAGTCTATCTTTCCAGTACTCAAAGTTTTCACCATCAAAAACGGGTGGTCTATTATAACCATTAAAACTATTGCTTCCATTACCATTGTTGTTTTGTTCAGGAGTAGGAGTAGATGAAATTGTTTCAACCATTTTAACTTTGTGTTTTTCTCCCTGAATCTTTTGTCTAACACGGTTAAGTGCTTGCTGTAACACCCCAATTCTACCCAGGCATATAGGTACAAATATCAGAGTATAAAAATTAAATTCATAAAAACAATTAGGGCGTTACACTTAAGTAACCACATAACCAAACATAACATACTCGCAAAAGATGCGTAACACAAATAATCAAAGAGGACGGATACACATAAACACCTGAATGTATTCATACATATATAAATGCATCGGTAAACGAAATATCCACAACATTCTTCCAAAATACATCGCATGAGAAGGTATTCAAAATACATGATACGAATGCATCTAAAGGATCAAATATACATCAAAAGGATCCTATAAGCATTATCTACAAAATAAGTGTTCGATCCCCCCCCCCCCCCTAGGTGTTACGTATCATGAGTGGACGACACCAAAACGGACGACTACAAAGAGAGCACCTACACCTGCGGATCACCTGCACATTACCCACGAGTAGGTAACATTAAGGCAGAAGGGTGAGAATACAATTCATAATGAAAGCATGATCAATATAGTAATGCCCACAAATATCATTAAGAATCATATAACAAGATAATCCAACAAGTCAACCACAGTCAATATTTAAGTAATGCGGTACATGAATGATAACATAAATTATAAAGACCGACGATGATGAATGAGACTCGACTATGCGTATGCATGTGGTACCAAATCCGGAGTAAAACTCCTCCTTGTCATTATGACAAATACACCTTGCCGAGCATTATGCTGGGACTTCTTTCCCTAAGGAAAATACACCTTTGTCGAGCAGTAAGCTACGACTAACCGTCATCGAGCATCTAGCCCCCACTGATGACCTCTTGCCACTCGGGCAAATACACCTTTTTACCGAGCACTAAGCTCCCACTGGTAATAATTGCCAATTCAGGCCACCTGTTAATAGCATTCCGCCATTAACGTAATGAAATGTCATGCTGTGCATACAAACGACTCAATTACATAACAACAACAACAACAATATAACTCGGTCACATATCTACATCACACCGGTTATATTATTCTACACGGATACATCATCAAAATTGCCACTCAGGCGTTCATATTCACACAGCACACGTATACCGTCAAAACATACTTGATTAGCAAATATCATTTCACAAAATACATTTATGAAAAATCATTCAACCACCAACACACTCCTCTTTATCATAAAGCATACTCAAGGGTTCTCATAATACTTCAAACGGCGCGTAGAAACGACCTACGGTTCAAAAGATACAACAAAACAAAGTTTGGAAAACAAAATTTCACACAGTCCGCTTGAGCTCCGCTCAGCGGACCCAGACAGGGAATCACCAAACAAAAATACAGAACCTCCGCTCAGCGGACCCAGACAGAGATTTCCTGCAAAAGAACCTCCGCTCAGCGGACCCCCTCCGCTCAGCGGACCTGCGTAAACCCAGAAAAACCAGTTCTGCAACAGACCGTCTCAGCTCCCTCTAACCCATTCAAAACCCATTTAAACCTTCATCCCAACACCAATACAACACAAACATGCTATATATATACACCTAATCCATGATTATCATATGGTTGGATCATCACATATTGTCTTTGACCTAAATTTCTTCATAAGCAAGGAAACATGGAGAAATGAAAAACAAACATGATCCATGGGAATATCTATCATCATAGTACACATACACACCACAAAATCAAGTTTATATCTTCAAAACTCACAAAACACACAATTTGCCATTGTTGAACAAGCTTGGAAAAGAGGAAGAACAAGAACAAAGCATACAAAAGTACAAGAACCATACAATCAAGATAAACTATATTCATCCCCCTTACCTTGGTTGGATTCTTGGCTCTAGCTTGGTTTGGATTCTACAACTCTCTTCTTCTCTTTGTTTTTCTCTTCTTTCTCTTCTCTTCCCAAGTTCTCTTTCTTTCTTTCTATCTCAAAATATCTCATTTTCTCTCTATATCAAAAAATCTCTTTCTATATCTCTACTTCTCATTTTCCCCCACTCAACTTTCATAAACTCTAATTTTGGCCCAAATGTCACTAAACATTAATTCTAACCAATTAACACCCAAAACATAATAATTACACACATGGAAAGTAATAAGTAAAATATTAGCATACTTAATATTTACCGACTGACTTGACTCGAAAACGGTAAAATTAGGAAAATGTAGCAAACATCACAATTAATCAGAAAAACACATTTATGGGCGTTACAACCCTCCCCCACTTAAAAGATTTCCGTCCTCGAAAATAAGATTACCTGCTACAAACAACTCAGGATAGGAATCTTTCATCTTGCTCTCCAACTCCCAGGTCAAACTCTCACCTGCTGCACTTAACCATACGACTTTCACCAAGGCGATCTCCTTGCCTCGCAGAGTCTTAGTCTCACGATCTTCAATACGCACCGGTATCGTCTCAACCGTCAGGTTCTCACGCACTTGCACATCATCCATCTGAATCACATGGGACGGATCCACAATGTATCTCCTCAACTGAGACACATGGAATACATCGTGCAGATTAGCAAGACTTGGCGGTAACGCCACCCGATACGCAACTTTGCCAACTCGCTCCGATATCTGATAAGGACCAATAAAACGCGGAGTAAGCTTCCTCGATTTCAAAGCTCGTCCAACACCAGTCATAGGTGTAACTCTTAAGAATACATGATCACCGAATTGGAATTCCAAATCTTTCCTTCGCTTGTCATGATAACTCTTTTGCCTACTCTGTGAACTTCTCATCTTCTCACGAATAAATTTCACCTTCTCTGTAGTCTCTCTTACTATTTCAGGTCCGAGTACCACACTCTCGCCCGATTCAAACCAACACAATGGAGTTCTACACTTACGACCATATAGCGCTTCAAAAGGTGCCATTCCGATACTAGAATGAAAACTGTTGTTGTAAGTGAATTCTATCAACGGAAGATAAGTATCCCACGAACCTCCCTTCTCTAGAACACAAGCCCTCAACAAGTCTTCTAACGATTGAATAGTCCTTTCGGTCTGACCGTCCGTCTGAGGATGATAAGCCGAACTCAACCTCAACTTAGAACCTAGAGCCTCTTGCAAACCTTTCCAAAAATATGATGTGAACCTTGGATCTCTATCCGACACAATACTCAACGGTATACCATGTAGTTTCACAATCACCTTGATATAAATCTCAGCCAACTTCGCAACTGGAAAAGTGATGTTAATAGGAATAAAGTGAGCAGACTTTGTCAACCTATCAACAATCACCCAAACCGCATCAAAACCTCTCACAGTATTTGGTAAACTCGTCACAAAGTCCATAGAAATACTATCCCATTTCCACTCTGGAATATCCAATGGTTGCAACAACCCTGCAGGACGCTGATGCTCCACTTTTGACTTCTGACATACCAAACACGCATATACAAACTGAGCCACATCCCTTTTCAAACCAGACCACCAAAAGATCTTCTTCAAATCCTGATACATCTTATTGGCTCCCGGATGAATACTCAAACTGCTTCTGTGACCTTCCTCTAAAATCATCTTTTTCAGCTCAGAATCATCAGGTACACAAATTCGACCACGGAATCTCAAAACACCCTGACCATCCACTCTGAAGTCGTCATCATCACTTTGATTTGCCACCATAAACAAATCAACAAGTTTCACATCCATTTTCTGTCTCTCGCTAACGGTCGACAGAAAGTCATTCGTCACTTTCAACATACCCATCTTCACACTATCTGGTGTCAATTCACATACCAAACTAAGATCACGAAACTGCTCCAAAAGTTCCCACTCCTCCGCCATCATAGCGGACATATGCAAAGATTTCCGACTCAAAGCATCGGCAACCACATTAGCTTTACCAGGATGGTAATTCAAGCTAAAGTCATAGTCCTTCAAGAATTCCAACCACCTACGTTGTCTCATGTTCAACTCTTTCTGATCAAATAAGTATTTCAAACTCTTATGATCACTAAAGACCTCGAACCTTGCACCGTAGAGATAATGCCTCCAAATCTTTAATGCAAAAACCACTGCAGCTAACTCTAAATCATGAGTGGGATAATTCTTCTCATGAATCCTTAACTGCCTCGAAGCGTAAGCCACCACCTTACCTTCCTGCATCAAAACACCACCTAACCCCATATGCGATGCATCACAGTACACCACAAACGGTTCCTCAGGATCAGGTAAAACCAAAACCGGAGCTGAAGTCAACCTTCTCTTCAACTCTTCAAAATTCCTTTCACAAACTATGTCCCAAATAAACGCCTTACCCTTGCAAGTAAGCTGAGTTAACGGAAGTGCCAACTTCGAAAAGCCTTCAATGAATCTTCGATAATAACCTGCCAAACCTAGAAAGCTTCTGATCTCAGTAACCGATCTCGGAACCTCCCATTGTAGCACTGCATCTACCTTGGATGGATCCACTGCAATCCCGTTACCTGAAATCACATGACCAAGAAAACTCACCTCTGATAACCAGAACTCGCACTTGGATAACTTAGCATACAACTGCTTCTCCTTCAGAACCTGTAGCACAACACGCAAATGATCCTCATGCTCTTCCGGAGACTTAGAATAAATCAAGATGTCATCTATGAAGACCACAACAAACTTATCCAACTGATCATGGAATATGCGATTCATATATTCCATAAACACACCAGGTGCATTAGAAACTCCGAACGACATCACCAAAAACTCATAATGCCCGTACCGAGTCCTAAACGCAGTCTTCTGAATATCTTCTTCCTTCACCCGAATCTGATGGTAACCAGATCTTAAATCAATCTTGCTAAACACACTGGCTCCCACCAACTGATCCATCAAGTCGTCAATCCTAGGAAGCGGATACTTATTCTTAATCGTCACCTTGTTCAACTGGCGATAATCAATACACAACCTCATGCTTCCATCCTTCTTCTTTACCAACAAAATTGGAGCTCCCCATGGTGAAACACTAGGCCTCACAAAATGTTTTGCTAGCAACTCTTCCAATTGTTTCTTTAATTCCACTAACTCTGATGCCGACATTCTACATGGCGCCATAGAAACAGGCCTCGTACCAGGAACTAGATCTATGGAAAACTCCACCTCTCTCCTTGGCGGCACATCAGAAAAGTCTTCAGGAAACACTTCGGGAAATTCTCGCACTACTGGAAAATCCCCAACTGTAGCTCGACTCTCCACAGTCAACGATGCAAACACACCAAACAATTGTGCCCCATCTTCAAACAGTCGATTCAACTCCTTGGTAGATAAGACATCAAATTCCACATCTTTCACAAGAAATGGAAACCTCACCAACTTATGATAACAATCGATATGGACACGATTATTCATCAACCAATCCATTCCCAGAACCACGTCTAACTCGCTCATCGACAAACAAATCAAATCAACAGTAAAGTCCTTACCGAAGATTGATACCGGACAATTCTTACAGACTAAAGAAGTAGTCACCGACCCCATTGCTGGTAAATCGATAACCATCTCACCACCCAAATCAGATAGAACAAGACCTAATCTTTTAACACAATCATCGGCTATAAAACAATGCGAAGCACCCGTATCAATAATAGCAATTAAAGAAATGCCATTAATAAAACAAGTACCTCTGATCAGTCGATCACCCTTGTCCGTCTGAGTTCCAGCCAAAGCAAACACTTTCCCACCAGCTTGAACTTTCTTCTTCTGACATTGGCCGCTCATGTGTCCCTCTTCACCACAATTAAAACACACTACTCCCTTGGATGCATAGTCGGATGACACATGTCCTACCCTTCCACACTTGAAACATTTCTTTGCGTCACTAAAGCAGACATTACTTTTGTGGCCAGGCTTACCACACTTAAAACATACAATCTTAGCAGGAGCATCTCCCCCACTAAACCTTGGTTCATAATTCATCTTTTTCTTACCCTTCCCTCCATCATACGGCGTCCCACGATTCTGCGGACCTTTGTTCCTCTTTTCATTAATCACCTTATGATGAGCATTATTATCCTCATCATAAATCCTACAGTTGTCCACCAAATCTGGAAACACCCGAATCTTCTGATACCCTACCGCCTTCTTGATATCAGAACGTAACCCATTCTGGAACTTAATGCACTTAGAAAATTCTGCTCCCTCACCAACAAAGTGCGGGTAGAATTTCACAAGTTCATTAAACTTTGCCGCATATTCAGACACAGACATGCTGCCTTGAACCAAAGCCAGACACTCAGTCTCTTTCTTTCCACGGACATCCTCCAGGTAATACTTCCTCAAAAACTCCCTCTTGAACACCGTCCAGGAAATCTCTTCACCGGTTGCTTCTAACCTTGCCAAAGTCTCCAGCCACCAATCATCAGCCTCCACAGCTAACTGATGAGTGCCATACCTGACTTTCTGCTCTTGCGTGCAATCCATCACACGAAAGATCCTCTCCATCTCCTTCATCCAAGTCAAGGCTCCCTCGGGGTCATGCGTTCCCTTAAACACAAGAGGATTCTCCCTCTGGAAAGTCGCTAAACTCCGAGACCTTGCATTCTCATCCGTATGCATAGCTTCAGCCATAGCTTGCAATGCAGCAGCAATAGCAGCATCATTACGTCCAGCCATCTCTAAACTTCACAATAACACCAAGAGAAGTAAGCCCAAAAATAACACAAGAATTGTTAGACCAAACGACACGACACTTGGTCGGACAAGACCAACTCGCTCTGATACCACTAATGTAACACCCCAATTCTACCCAGGCATATAGGTACAAATATCAGAGTATAAAAATTAAATTCATAAAAACAATTAGGGCGTTACACTTAAGTAACCACATAACCAAACATAACATACTCGCAAAAGATGCGTAACACAAATAATCAAAGAGGACGGATACACATAAACACCTGAATGTATTCATACATATATAAATGCATCGGTAAACGAAATATCCACAACATTCTTCCAAAATACATCGCATGAGAAGGTATTCAAAATACATGATACGAATGCATCTAAAGGATCAAATATACATCAAAAGGATCCTATAAGCATTATCTACAAAATAAGTGTTCGATCCCCCCCCCTTAGGTGTTACGTATCATGAGCGGACGACACCAAAACGGACGACTACAAAGAGAGCACCTACACCTGCGGATCACCTGCACATTACCCACGAGTAGGTAACATTAAGGCAGAAGGGTGAGAATACAATTCATAATGAAAGCATGATCAATATAGTAATGCCCACAAATATCATTAAGAATCATATAACAAGATAATCCAACAAGTCAACCACAATCAATATTTAAGTAATGCGGTACATGAATGATAACATAAATTATAAAGACCGACGATGATGAATGAGACTCGACTATGCGTATGCATGTGGTACCAAATCCGGAGTAAAACTCCTCCTTGTCATTATGACAAATACACCTTGCCGAGCATTATGCTGGGACTTCTTTCCCTAAGGAAAATACACCTTTGTCGAGCAGTAAGCTACGACTAACCGTCATCGAGCATCTAGCCCCCACTGATGACCTCTTGCCACTCGGGCAAATACACCTTTTTACCGAGCACTAAGCTCCCACTGGTAATAATTGCCAATTCAGGCCACCTGTTAATAGCATTCTGCCATTAACGTAATGAAATGTCATGCTGTGCATACAAACGACTCAATTACATAACAACAACAACAACAATATAACTCGGTCACATATCTACATCACACCGGTTATATTATTCTACACGGATACATCATCAAAATTGCCACTCAGGCGTTCATATTCACACAGCACACGTATACCGTCAAAACATACTTGATTAGCAAATATCATTTCACAAAATACATTTATGAAAAATCATTCAACCACCAACACACTCCTCTTTATCATAAAGCATACTCAAGGGTTCTCATAATACTTCAAACGGCGCGTAGAAACGACCTACGGTTCAAAAGATACAACAAAACAAAGTTTGGAAAACAAAATTTCACACAGTCCGCTTGAGCTCCGCTCAGCGGACCCAGACAGGGAATCACCAAACAAAAATACAGAACCTCCGCTCAGCGGACCCAGACAGAGATTTCCTGCAAAAGAACCTCCGCTCAGCGGACCCCCTCCGCTCAGCGGACCTGCGTAAACCCAGAAAAACCAGTTCTGCAACAGACCGTCTCAGCTCCCTCTAACCCATTCAAAACCCATTTAAACCTTCATCCCAACACCAATACAACACAAACATGCTATATATATACACCTAATCCATGATTATCATATGGTTGGATCATCACATATTGTCTTTGACCTAAATTTCTTCATAAGCAAGGAAACATGGAGAAATGAAAAACAAACATGATCCATGGGAATATCTATCATCATAGTACACATACACACCACAAAATCAAGTTTATATCTTCAAAACTCACAAAACACACAATTTGCCATTGTTGAACAAGCTTGGAAAAGAGGAAGAACAAGAACAAAGCATACAAAAGTACAAGAACCATACAATCAAGATAAACTATATTCATCCCCCTTACCTTGGTTGGATTCTTGGCTCTAGCTTGGTTTGGATTCTACAACTCTCTTCTTCTCTTTGTTTTTCTCTTCTTTCTCTTCTCTTCCCAAGTTCTCTTTCTTTCTTTCTATCTCAAAATATCTCATTTTCTCTCTATATCAAAAAATCTCTTTCTATATCTCTACTTCTCATTTTCCCCCACTCAACTTTCATAAACTCTAATTTTGGCCCAAATGTCACTAAACATTAATTCTAACCAATTAACACCCAAAACATAATAATTACACACATGGAAAGTAATAAGTAAAATATTAGCATACTTAATATTTACCGACTGACTCGACTCGAAAACGGTAAAATTAGGAAAATGTAGCAAACATCACAATTAATCAGAAAAACACATTTATGGGCGTTACACTTGCACCTAGAACCGGCGCTCTGATGTCAATTGAAGGATAGAAAAACACTTAGAAAGGGGGGGATTGAATAAGTGTAACTTCAAAAACTTAGAAGATAAAAACAATGAACACAATTATTTTCATCCTGGTTCGTTGTTAACCAAACTACTCCAGTCCACCCCCTTAGAGTGATTTACCTCTACTAAGGATTTAATCCACTAATCTTCTAGAATATACAGATCACAACTTGATCACTCTAGGAATCCTTCTAGAGTCTACAGATCATAACTTGATCACTCTAGATAATCTTTTACAATCAATGTAAAATAAGTTTACAAGAGTATAGATTTTCTTCTAATAAAGCTGTAATCACAACTGTGATATTTCTCTTAAGTTATAAACTTAACACTCACTAAATATTACAAGAGTTTGTGAGGTTGAAGATGAAGTTCGTGAGCTTTTGAATTTGACAGCGTTTCAGTATATTTGCACACGTGTTCTACTTTGCTTCTGATCAGAACTTCTATTTATAGGCGTTGAGAGGAAATGACCGTTGGGAGCATTTAATGCTTTGCGTGAATAGTACAATGCTGCATTTAATGTTTCACACTTTTGTCAACTACCTCGAGCCTTGCTTTTGCTGCTTTTACTGAATTTGCCTTTTGTAGCTTCTAACGTTCCTTTTGTCAGTCAGAGATTAGACGTTTCAGCCTTTCATCTTGTACTTTCTTCTGGACTCAAATTTTGTAGATAACAACGTTTGAATATCAGAGTCAACAGCTTTGGTGCAGAGCATCTTCTGTCTTCTGACTTTGAAGAGCTTGAGCGTGATACCATTCAGAACTTCAGAGCTTGTTCTTCTGACTTTCATTCTTCTGATGCTTTCCAGTTCATGTTTTGATTCTGCATGACCATCTTCTGATGTCTTGCCAGAGCATGTTCTGATGAAACCATCCAGAACCTTCTGAGTCAGTTGCTTCTGAGCGCTGATTTGTGCATACTCTTTATATATTTCCTGAAATGGAAAATGCAAAGGATTAGAGTACCACATTATCTTATATAAAATTCATATATAATGTTATCATCAAAACACAAAATATTGATCAGAACAATTCTTGTTCTAACAGTATGTCAAGCATTTCTAGCTTGGCTTGAAGGTTATTTGGTGAGTGTGTCAGCAACTTGTTCTTTGAATGTGACGTGCATGAGGTGGACAACTCCAACTAGCACCTTGTCTTGTACCACATGGCAATCAATTTCTATATGTTTGGTTCTCTCATGAAAATGGATTATAAGTTATATGTAGGGCGAATTTATTGTCACAATAGATGATGATTGAAATGTGATGTGGAATTTTGAAGTTATCGAGTAAGGAGAGAAGCCAAATGCCTTTACAAGTAGCATGGGGCAACGCTCGATACTCAATCCCTGAAGATGAACAGGACACAACGGCTTATTTCTTTCTTTTCCAATTGATGAGAGATTTGCCAAGGAAGAAGCAAATTCTTGTAGTGGATCTACGTGTGTCCAGTCATGCTCCTCAATCAGAATCGGAGAATCCATTGAGACATAAAGTGGAAGATGAGTTAAAGAATAATCCTTGACCTGGATTATTTCTCAGGTAGTGTAGCACGTGAAGGCTAGCCATCATATGCTTATCAGTTGGAGCATCAAGAAATTGACTTAGCTTGCTTACAACATAAGTTACCCCATGCCTAGAGTGAGCCAGGTCTAAGAGCCCCAATGAGTCTTCGATATGCGGTGGGATTAGAAATTGAAGTGTCAAGTGTCTTCTGAAGTTCTAAGTGATGTTCCATTGGTGTATTGCATGGTTTTGCTCCAATAAGGCTTGCATCATGTATGAGATCTAAGGTATATTTCCTTTGGCAAAGGGAAATATCATGTGCATTTCGAGAAACTTCAAATCCTAAAAAGTATTTCAAAACCCCTATACCTTTTATACTAAAATTGGCATTCATGAGTGCTTTGAGCTGTCTCATTTCTTCAAGATCAGTCCCTTCTAGAACCAAATCATCCACATGGACAAGGATGATTGTAAAACCTACAGAGGAAATCTTAGTAAAAAGAGAATAGTTAGCCTTTGGTTGAATGTATCCAATGGAAATAAGTTTGTCAATAACTTTAGTATTCCACTGTCGACTTGCTTGCTTCAATCCATATAAATATCTTTGCAATTTGCGCACAAGATTAGGATAAGATAAGAAAAGTCCAGGAGGGGCCTTCATGTATACTTCTTCATTGAGGTCTCCGTGAATAAATGTTGTGTTGACATCAAGTTGAAAGTGATGCCAATAATGAACAATAGCAATAGCCATTAGCACTCGAATTGTTGTCATTTTGACCACTAGGCTAAAGGTGTCCATGTAATCTAATCCTTCAGTTTGTGTAAAACTCTTGGCAACTAAATGTGCCTTATACCTTTCAATAGTTTCATTGGCATGCATTTTCAACTTAAACACCCATTTGCATCCAATGACTTTCTTGTATGAAGTTAAAGTAGACATGGCAACGAGGCGGGTCGGAGACGGTTTTTATCTTCCCCAAACTCAAACCCGAATCCTCAAACAATCTCCGTTCTCCGCCCTAAACTCAAACAGGAACGGAGAATTAAAACGCAGACCCGTCCCAAATAGATTCGGGTTGGGTTCGGGTATCCCCACCACCATCCATTTAGTAAAATTAATTTTTTAATAGAAATATTTATTTTTCCAAAATTAAATTACATTATAAAGAATAAATAAAACAATCTCAAAAAAATTCATACATACATTTCAAATGTTTTAAATAATAAATATCAATCAAATTATCAAAACATTTGCCACATATTTTATATTCTAAATTATTAAAAATAAATAATAATGTACATAATAAAATAAACGGAGCGGGTTCGGGATGGGTACTAGTGTCCTCATTACCCGGCCCGTCCCCATATGTTGTAATCAGAGAAAACCCAAACTCAAACTCAATCAAAGCAGGTTTTCCCCGTCTATTTCGTGGCGGGTTCCGGTGAGTACCCGCGGGTACAGGTTTTATTGCCAACAATGATTTAGGCCAACATAATTATTGAGTCCCGTCGAAACGACACTTCTCACATACCATACTTGAACTTATTTAGCTGGACATGATTTTAGTTAAAATGATTCCTAACATGCATATTACTAAAAAAATTAACAAGGCGATGAGATGAAGAGTATACAAGTATTAATTGAAAAGCATACAAAATAAAGAACCTGAAACAGAAAACTTGAATAAATATATTGACTTGATCTCGATGTACAATATTGTGTCTTTAATTCGTCAGAGCTTCGCTATACATTCCAAGATAAACAAAAACTAAATTCTTAGGTCTATATATAACATTACAACCAGGGAATTGGTTCAAGATCATGTAAAAATGTCAGAGAAAATATAGGAGAGAATCAAGGAAAGTGACCAAGGAGCTCTCCAAGCTGTTATCCATGATTCTGCATAAGTGACTGAATTGCGACCGCCATATGCCCACAGCGACCGTCATAGCAGCATGACTTGGATTTCTTCATCTTTCTACTTCTAATTGAGCTTGAAATAAGATAGCTTGAGTAATACCTAAGATATGTTGGTGCTTCCTTTCAGCAATGTCATTTTGTTGAGGGGTACCAACACAAGATGTTTTATGCACAATGCCAAATTGTTCGTAAAAGTTTGTGTAAATTCACAACCATTAACAAACCTAATGCATTTAATGGTTATGTTGAATTGAGTTTTGATCATTGACACAAATGATTTGATGATGGATGATGCTTCAGATTTCAATCTCAAGAGAAATAATCAAGTGGACCTACTTTTGTCATCCAAAACAGTTAGAATATATATATATATATATATATATATATATATATATATATATATATATATATATATATATATATATATATATATATATATATATATATATATATATATATATATATATATATATATATATATATATATATATATAGTTACACACATACATACCATCAAAGATGGTGTGGATAAGGGGTCCCAAAAATCCATATGCAACAAATCAAAAACAGAAATAGAAACAATAGAACTAAGGGAAAATGGAAGTTTCTTTTGCTTAGCATAGAAACATACATCACAAGGAATAACAGAATTAACAAATTTGATAAAAGGAAAGCATTTATCCGATTGAATCAATTTGGTATTTAAGGGGTGACCAAGTCTTAAGTGCCAAAGATTGCAATTTTGAGATATGTCTAAAGATTGATTATGTAAGGTATTGATAGAATGAGTGAATGGAGTGTGATACAAGGTAACTTTGGGAGAATCTAAGATATACCATCCACAATTCAATATAGATGTGTCAATCCTTTTCTTGGAGTGAGTATCTTGTATTATACAATCAATATCATCAAACATAAATTGGCAATTCAAAGTTTTTGTTAAATTAGGAAGAGATATGAGATTAAAAGAGAAATCAGGCATGTATAAAACATCAGTGATATGAAAATATTGATCAAAATGTATGGTTCTTGTATAATTAGTAGTAACAAGTTCTCCATTTGGCAATTTGATGGTTATGGGATTGATTATTTTCATGCACTAAAAAAATCTTTTGTGTCACAAACATGGTCAGCTGCACCAGTATCAAGTATGAAGTTTTCAGGTCTAGAAGAGTGAGGAATAGTGCATATGATACCTGAGTCATTTTCAATTTGAGTTGTCAAATGATTGCTGTTGTGAGCTTAGGAAGAAGAGGTTCCTTGAAGGAAACCCAGAAGCTTTATCCTGGTCTGGTGTGAAAACCAAGTTACCTTGAACTTGCTCATTTTCTCTATTGAAATCAGCTTGAGACTCCTCTACTTTGTCAATAATAGTTGCATAATGGTTGATTATGCCATTGCTTCCAATGTGGAGGAAAACCATTCTTTTTGAAGCAATAATCAACTGTGTGGTTGGTCATGCTACAATGAGTGCAAATTCGTGAGCCTCGACCTCTTCCACCAAATGATTGACTACCTCTAATGTTTTTACCACGGGAATTGACATCGGGTTTGGAGGTATGATTCTGAGGTTGATTGAGGTTAGGAAAAGCTAATTGATTCATCAATAGGTAAAATAGTTTGTCTTTCTTGTTGAACAAGGAGAGAGTAAACTTTGCAAATGGTTGAAAGTGGTTCCATCAACATGATTTGAGACTTCACAGCTGAATATTGATCATTTAATCCTTTGAGGAATATGATAACTTGATCACCATCTCTGTAGGCATGAATCTTGGTAACAGATTGACAACTAGCATCACATGAACATTTAGGAAATGGACGAAAATTGTCCAACTCTTGCCACAATTTCTATAGTAAGAAGAAATAGATGAATCACCTTGTTTCAAGTTTCCATATTTCTTCTTGAAGATCTGAAATTCTGAATACAACACCTTGGTAAAAACGGTCTCTCAGTTCGTTCCAAATTTTAGCTGGAGTATCTATCCATAATACACTTGAGCAATTTCTTATTCAACAGAATTGTGAATCCATGACATGATCATGGTGTTGCACCGATCCCAAACAATAGAATTGTGATCTTCATCCAATGGCCGAGGTAAGCTGCCATTGATGAAATGAAGTTTATTTTTGGATCTTAGAGCCATTGTTGTGGATTTTAACCAAGAATGATAATTGTTGTTTGAAAGCAAAGGGGAAATAAGAACCAAAGTTGGATTTTCATCGGGGTGCATAAAATAAGAATTGAGGGTATCAGTTTGATAACTTTGTTATTGGCATGTGATAGAGTTCTGCCGTAGTTTGATAACCTTGTTATTGGCATGTGATAGAGTTCTACCATTGATCCTACTTGCAGAGCTTGCATTTGATATGATTAACAAAGAAAAGTCGATAGATGAAGGAAGAGAAAACTGAGAGAGAACCAAGATGGATGAGATGAGGTTAACGGAGTGCAAAGATAGAGGCTTGACCACAGGTCGATAATACCATGTTAAGAATCAAGCTAAGCATGTAAAATGCAGAAAAGAGAGTGAAGAAGAAAGATATGTTGCAGAATTTTCATTACTCATCCTCATCCATGCATACACGTGAATGTGATTACTTATATAGTAAGTAACTTGTAACTAACTTGAACATCCATCTAACTAATTGATAACTAACTAAAGGTTAGCTATGATTCAGTTATGCTTCTATGAATTAGTTAGTTACATCAATCTCTCCGTTATATTCAAAAGTTATCAATCTATAATTACTTACTCTTTTATTGAACAAACCAAAATTAAATAGAAGTATTGCCTATTTAGATTGATATAAGAATTAAAAAGTTCACACAAGAACTAAAACAAACTTAAGCCTGGACAAATTTCATGTACATCCTCTTGAATTACAGATTTTTGGAAGTGGCATTGTAAAAGAAGAAAAATAAACTGTGATTTCCCTTTCTCCTTCTGAATCAACCTCAAGCTTTGTGAGATATTAACTCCAAATGGGTTCAGATGAGAGGCTAATTTATATCCTGCTGATGAAGTCTGATGAAGTCTCCCTTGGTTGAAAAATTAGTCCACAAACCTGCAAAATCACACAACCTTTGTAAATTCCTTTTAAAAAATGTCATAGTTTCCAGCTATCTATATGAAGTGTGGGGTTCTCAATTTGCCCATCATACCGAGGACTTGACATCTTGAGTGTAACACGAATGACGTGATAGAGGGTAGCCAAATAGATCAATGATAGATTCAGATACCATCTTAAAATTTGGAATTAACCTAAGTCAATCTTATGAAATCGACATGTAAGATGAGTAATGTCTCTATCTCATTAACATATTTTCAGACTTTCAAAAGATTTGACAAGTTCTCCTAACTTTAAGGCTGCATATCACAATGAATAATATGGAGAAAAAAAATACAAGGGTCAACAAATTATGGAGATAAAGATAAACATCAAATTAGCATTATTAAATTGAAATGAGAAGTACACACCAGATCAGTATAGATCCATGTCTGTGCAACATGGCAAGAACTTCTGCAATCGTAATCTTGTGACATCTATTCGAAAATCTAGCTCAACAATTTATGAACAAACACAATTCACACGCATTCTCCTGCAAACATAATTGTCGATGTAAAGAATTGCGTGCGCATAACATGATCCATGTGAATGCAAGATAAGCATTAACATCATTTAATTTGTCTTGGAAAAAATATTCACTGGCTGTGAAAATAGGAGAAGGATTCAGAAGATGTAACGCAAGTAATGTAATCTTACAATCAAATGTTGTCCAGCTAGGAGGTGTAGTTGAGTCATTCTGTTTATCGTCGTGGATGGAAAGTAAGTTAAAAAGATCGATGGTACCGTTGCTATTTCCAATGACGTTATCAAAATCAAGTGATGCTGATGCCCTCTTAACCGGAGGTGATATCTTCATCGGTAAATTTACGGGGGCCTGAAATTGGTATTTTAGTTTTAGACAACACTTTATACTAAAAAAGAGTATTGCAGAACAATAGCAATTTGTTCACATTCTACTGTGACATTACGTTATAGCGGTGCTATTTGACGAATACCTCGTGACATTTCGCTATTGGAGGCCGAATTTGTGCCATGTGATTCACTAGAATGCTTTCCTCAAGAGACAATCTTCTGTTTTTCTGAATACCATTCTTGGCCTCCGCAGCTGGTAACTCTTTAATCTCAAAGAAGATTTCAGTTGACTTTGGAGCTGATGGTGGTTCACCTTGCAAAGCCCATCTTTTCTCCACATACCTATAAGGAACTTAAGCGACTTAGCTAACGTTAGAAAACAGAAAAAAAGTATAGGAAAATTTATCTCAATATAACTAGCATAGTTCTAAATTGTAGTCTGCAACCGCAATCAATTAAGGTTTTAGTCTTTTAAAAGTCTTTTTAGCAAGCTCGCAATCGCAAGTGCACCTACATTTTGCTGCAATATCAAAGTTTGCAATGTAACCTCAACCGCAGCTGCAGTTGCAATTTAGAACCATATATTCATGTATAAGAATCAATTAACAGTTTACTTGGCACGGATAAACTTCTCGATTCCGTATCCATTTCTGTCAAAATCCGGTGGTAGTTTAGCCTCCCAGTGCTTATTTGACTTGACATTACCCATAACTGCATAAAACAAACCATCGTATCTCATAATTTTTTCAATAATATATTTCACAAACAACGTAATTAGGAAATAGATTGCGTAGTTACTTACATTGCATGAAAGAAACTTGATCTGGTAGCCATGTATCCAAAGTTGTGGACCTCACCTAGTTGCAAAATCAGAAGGTTTAGCTATTATCGATTTCTAAACAGAGAAAAAAGAAGGGAAAAAAATGTATATAAACCTTTGATATATGCACTCCAAGACTCCGGTGAATCCCTGAACACTGCATGCAAATGAAAATTCCTAAGTTCACACTAGCCCATCGCGGTGCCCTGAAATATTAAAATTCATAAACCAAGTTTAAATAGCGATTTATCAGAGTGTATTAGAATTCAAGATGAGATTCATGTCCTAATAGATAACACTAGAGATTTGCATCGATTGAGTTGAAAGTATTGAACTGAGGTACGACTCGCATGTTTTGTAAGATACTGATAACCATGCTCGACGCATATAAGGTGCACAATTAGTCTCCACGTTGGTACAAATAACAGAAGTACTAAAAATACGATCGTAGTAAGAAAAAGAACCTACTGAATAAACTATTGTAGTAGCTTAAGCTTCAAGAAAAGAAAAATAAAACATCAATGTGTATTCGTAATCAATATAAAACAATGGGTTGTGAAAAGTGTATACTTGGTCCAACAGTCTGCACATTCCCTGTTGTCAGGTAGCTTAAGAAGTCCTTCTAAGATCTGCACAAAATATAAACACCAAGCCAATAGAATATCATTACTTCAGCTGCAATACTAGATGTTCTATTTTCTCTTTTATAAATATACCTGGAATCAGTTTCTTCCATAGCAAGAAATACAATTCCAAAAATTGATTCTGAGTAAATTGATTCTGGCTAAAAGTTGAAGATAAAATAATTTATGTTTGGATAAGTTCTTGCAAAAGTGAGTTGATCATGTTTATAGTTTCAAAAATAATCAATTTTGAAAAGTATAACCAATTATTCTCGAGAACAACCAAACATGTCATAATCAATTTTACAATTCCAGAATCAATTCTTAATGCTCCAGCCGTGAAACCAAAGATAGGTATGATAGTTATCATGGTTTTACAAAGGCCACATGAAATCAATTTGGATAAACTTTTGAAGAATCCCTTTCTTGTAACTAAAGTTACAAAAAATTACATTTTCTCAGAGCAAGAATGAAAAGAAAATTGAAAAGGGTACCTTGGTGTGTTTGGCATGAAGCTCCTTAGAAACGGAAGCCTTCCCGTTCATGTTTGCTGCAAAACCTTCGCTGAGACAGGATACCACAGCGAAGGAAGAGCAAACAGAGAGGGGAAGGTAAAAAAAGAAGGAGTTTTTGAGAGTTGTGAGGTTTTTGTTTTGGTGGGTGGAACCAATAATAATTGAGAGGGAAAGCGTGGTTGGCGATGGTGAAAGAGACAAAAGCGGGAATCCCATTCATTCTTCCACGCAACGATTCTTTAACGCAGTCTCTATCTTTGGTTGACTTGACAAAAGCAAAACCACATCAATGAACAAGCACCAATTATGTCTCCATTTGGCAAACCTTTTTTTTATGATTTCTTGTTTTTGTTTACAAGCGAAAAAACAAAAACCTCTTTCTTTTCATCCTAAATTCTAACGCCATTTACCTAGAAGCTTCTAATAAAACACTTTTAAATTATGAACCTCCAACCCTCACTTTTGTGATTTTCTTAACAATTCAATCATTTTATCTATTCTTTTTTATTATTTGACAATTTTTGTTAAATCTAAGAGTTTGAGTGAATATAATAGAATTCTACGGTTTAATATACACAAATTTATATCAGATCAATTTTTTTAATTAGAAAATACTTAAATTTTCTTATAAATCTATTTAGTTAAAAAGAATAGATCTTAGACTATAAAAATAATTTTTAAATCTATTAAATTAGTCTATTTAAATAAATATAAATAATTTTATTATTATTATATTGTATTGTACTTTGAATTAAATTAAAGAAAATAAAACATAGTTATCATGAATAAATTATGAGACTAAGTTGAAAACATAATTATCATGAATATGAAAGTAAGTTGAAAAGATCCATCAACTAAGTTGTTTTCATTAACTAAACAAATGATCTCACAAAATTTATATTATTATTTTAGCTCCATTAAGTTAATGCTACTAAATTTTTAGTATCAATGATATTTTAGTTTTTTAGTTGATGTAAACATTAATTCAATTGTTTATTTACATGTGTTCAAATAAAATAAGTTTTTAAGTAGGTTAATAGCTTAATCACATCTTCAAAAATGTCATGTTTAGGTTTATAAATAAGTTTATTACATGCTACAAGTTAGATTTAGACTTTAGGCTTTGTTTGCGAGTTTGGAAGGGAGAGGAGGATTTTGAAAAATAGGAAGAAATTGGGTGAAAAAAATAAAAAGATTTTGGGTAGGAGGGTTTTAGAAGGTTTGGTTTTATTATAATAACAAAAATCCAATAAAATGAAGGAACTCAAAAATTGTATTGAAGGACGATTTTGGAGGACTTACATAAATTTTCTAAATACTTTTAGGTTGTTATAGTATTCTGAAAATTAAAAATTTTATAATGATAATGACTTTTTTATCATTCTAAACAAAATCATTTTTTCAAAAAATGTCAAGTATGGGGACATATCTTATGAGAAAACCTTTTATATGTGAGAATGATAAGAATAGTTATCAATCTTTTGATTAAGAATAAACGGTTGTAATTAAAAAGGCACATATGTGATTCAATCTATCCAATTATTTCTCATAACTCTTTTACTAAAAAAGCTCGTTCTAATAATAAATAATAATTAAATGAGTTGATTAAATCATGTGTCTTTTTAATCACAATCATTTATTCTTAATCAAAAGGTTAATAAATATTCTTATAATTCCCACAAATATTTAAATAAAATTACTAATCATATTTTAAATCATATTTTATAAGAATAAATTAATAAATTACTTTCTTATGAATTAACTTATTTTATTAATTAACTTATTATATTATGTTGTATATCAAAAGACCAGATTGAAATAAAATATGATTTATATATCATATCCTATCTCTTATCATACACACCAAAATAAAATATAATACATATATATCCTATCTCTTATCATACACATCAAATAGACCCTTATATACCAAAGGTTAAAACAAAATTTGTTTTACAAGAATACTTTGCAAGGTCAACAACATCTTAGATACCAAAGAATAAAACAAAACTTGTTTTACAAGAATGCTTTGAAAGGTCCACAACATCATTATAAATTTTAAAAATAAATTGTACAACGCATAAACTTGAAAATTCCACCATAAGATGGTTTTGACAATCTTGATAGTTGAAAATCTCTTTGAAAAGTTTTATGATCCTGATGTGATGTCGTTCTCTTCAATGGAGAAGATCTCGAAATTCTTGAAAAAATATAGTAAAACACTTATAGAGAATAAACTCCAATTAATTCAGTTTATTTGTGCCTAGTGAATCTATCTTAATTTTACTTATATAACACAGTTCGCGAGACCATTCCTAATATCAGTTGGTCTTCACAGTTACATCTTCAGTGACATGCAGGAACGCATTAGTCAATGTTCAATCCACTAAGTTGCTTATTACTAGATATAAACTCATCTATCCTTGACATATAGACTTATTCACTTTTAGAAAGAAAAAAAACCAAAGCAAGTTCTATTCTTACAATCCAACATGAATGTACCCAAGGTAAAAGCAACATCCAATGTTAAATAAACATTCATCTTCAAACTTTTAACCTGTATAAATCATCTACTGAAAGACCAAGTTCCAAGTATAATGGTAACAAAAATGTAAAGAAAAGACGCTGATGCACACTCTTATTGGACAAAATATAGGACAGAAACTCTTCAATTTTGAACAACTCTATGCCGAAGGGTCTTGTCCCAATTTCCAATGTAGAAACAGTTGAATCCGGTTACTAGACAATCAAAAGATTTCACATGAAATCAAAATCATCCAAAGCATCATATCGATCAGCGGCAACAAAATCTTCATCTGGCTTGTCAACATTAAGCTGCTTTTTCTTGCCACCTACGGACACAATAAAAACCATAAAATCAAAGGGAAAAAAGAGAAAGATAGCATAACATTAATAATAAAAGCAACATAGAAGGTTATAATGTTCAGACAAAGTTACCTGTCTTCTTTTTACTAGCATTGGATTCCTTCTCTGCTTTAATCTTTTCATTTGCAATGGCAGTTACTGAAGACGCAATATCTTTGGCATCTGCTCCTTTTAGAGAAGTCATTGATATTCTCATTACTGACTTCAGTAGATTCATATAATGATAACTTTTCTGCATTCATCAAGAAAATTAGGATGCACATTCCACAAATAGTTAAAAGGAAGGTAAAAAGCAGAAGTGTTAAACCTCGAAAGCACGAAGCCTGTGTGAGATGAGTTCTGCGTACTCCAAGAAATCACTCTCAGATTTCGGTATAAAAGTATCAATGTTCTTTTCATCAGGAGCCCCACCAAACAATTCCTTAGTTGACTTATAATCTGCTTCTTCAACTAGTCTGTTATAGGAAGATAATCAAATCAGAAACGGTAGACTACTTAGACTATAAGTTATTTATCTGATTCTTTTATATGCTGTACTCACTCAGAAGCTGTGACAGTCATACTTAGTAAAAGGAAGAAACAAGTTTACATAAGATACTACTCAACCATCAAAATTAATTGCAACATAAAATAGAGAACAAATATACTCAAAAGTTGATTTTCAAATCATTGAAATTCAGAGGTTTTAATCAGAACAAGGAAGCCAAAATTCTACTTCAATAGACTTTGTTCAAAGAGAGATGTTTGAACTTATAAATGAAGATACCAATCCTTAAGTTATGCTTATAAGTTAGGTCGCATTTTCATTTCTAAATCAAGAAGTTATAAAATGATTCTAAAATCAAGTAGGAGAGTGATTAAAATATTATATGATTATCTATCACATCATTCCTTTAATCATTTAAAAGCTCAAATATATATCAAGATATAGACTTAGCCCTCAAAACCCAACCCATAAACATACCTTTAGTACATCTCACCCTCCCTAATTTGCAACCCCTTTTATCTCCTATGTACAAAATTCAATAAACTGCACGCAATTGAGGCAGCTAAGTCAAATTTAAACCTCTAAGTGCTTGGATATTAAATTTGATAGTTTGTATATATTGCAGGATTTTTCTGTCATATGGATGCAAATTTCAAGTAAATTCCATGTTTGGTGTGTGTCCATCATAAAAGTTTCATCTTTACAAAGAACTCAATTATTGACTCTTTACCATCCATGTTCCATTTCAGAAAACATAGAGTCTTAAATGTGTGGCAGTAATGTGTACTTAGGCTTACGTAAAAGCTAGCCTTAATAACCCACTATATTGCCTGCTCAAGTAGGAGCCAAAGAAAAGCTAGCTCTAAAAAAGAGAAATTTTATTGAAACCACGGCTAAAATATTAACAAACCACTTTACCATTTAACAAAACCAAGTTGCCATAAAAGCACATAAAAACAATCAAACAAGAAAGAAGTTTCGGTTTGTAGTTGACTTATTATATCTAGCACTTGCTCAATCATATTTTCTTAGCCAGCATACATGGCAAGCGATGTTATGTGGCAAGGCTACACAAGGTTACTTGTAGCGTGTAATAATATATATGACACCAGAAGAAGTAACAAGTTACTCTAAAAGGTACATTAGAATCAAAGAAATCAAATCAGAGGCAAAACAATAAACCTTTGTTGGCGAAGTTTTTCAGCTAGAGGATCCAGTGGTTCTTCCTTTACTGGTTCTACTTTCTTTCCCTTCTTATCAGTAGCTTTTTCAGAAGACTTTTTAGGAGCCTTTTCAGTTGCTTTTACTGCAGGTGCTGCGGGTGCCTGATGATATTATGCAAGCAATAAAAAACTGTCAATTAGTATCTAAGGAAACAGTTAAAGACCATAATTATCAGAAATGCTACATTATTTTTTTAAATCAAAATGCTGCATCATTACATTAGAAGAAATCATGAAATTTATTTAAATATACTAAACTCATAACTGTTAAAAAGTACAAGTAAAGCAACTGCACAATTATTTATTTCAAACCAAAAAATGTACTCATTGAACTATAGCTGTTTGCATAGTAATGCACAAAACATAAAAGATTTAAAGCAATGGTGGTTGCATTGGCATCAAGGTAGTAAAAAAGGAAGTGCTAGTTACAAAATAAGATGGTAGTTGAGTAACTGAATGAGCTATGTCTATCTTTTTTATTTTAAAATTATAAATGTAAACAATTGAATACATGTAAATGAATGAGGTATCAAAAATCATTTCCAATTGTCCTTACAGGAGCGGGCTCATCGTCGTCCTCCCAAGAATCCTTTATTTCATCTTCATCCACATCTTCATCTTCCCATTTAAGTTTCGGCTCTTGTAACTTATGTTCAATAGGTGCCAATTTCTCTTCCTCTGAAGCAAATATACAAACATTTCTCCAATCAACAACAATAAATAATTAATACAGACACAGTAAGAGAAACACAGTATGCTTAGACTGAATTAGTGATTTATATGCAACTTGTATGTGACAATTTGAATTGATTTAATTTATAAATGAAATCTATAGTTGGGAAATCTAAGTAATTATTAGGAAACTACCCGATTATGAGATCTTGTTCTTTGGTAGTGTAAATTTAGAGATACACTCAAATATTGAACTTGAGTGAAATGAGATTTGGTCATAATTTTTATATACTATGATGTTAATCCCATAATGAGTCATGTAGCACCAACCCCCTAAAATGCTATAAGAACGGGGGTAGCCACTACTGCAAGGACTATGAACCAGTGTGCAAAGTAAACATAAATACTCAAAAATATAAAACTATATACAATTAAAGAGAGCACTACTCCAGTGTGCAAAGTAAATATAAATACGCAAAAACAGAAAACCATATACAATTAAAGAGAGCATCATACTTCATAATTGATGAACCTAAAATACAGAACTTAAACAGAGAAGAACATAATAGAACTGAACTAAAAGTAGAAAGAAAAACAAATTGATTGTGAGCAAGAACATAACAGAATGATGAACAAAAGAATTCCCCTTAACAGGGTTCAAATTGACATTTACAAGCTTAAAAAATCAATTATTAAAAAAATGGAAAATTTGGCCTGAAATACTAATTGCAAGCGCAAAAGCTGTTTGGGGCCGCAATTATCTGCCACAACAACTGCTATTGCGGACGGCAGCTCGCAGGCCAAAAGAGTCACACCGAAACCGATCACTAGCACGTTATTCCGCTAAAGCATGCAATTGACAACATAGTCTATATATATACATGGACAATATCATACTTATTTGAGTAGTCCTTTTATAAACTAATATTTAAGCAATAACAATAACAAGCTTATTAAATTAAATCTCTAACATTCAAAGGGTGAAATTAAGTTTATTTATAAGTAAAATCAACTCTATACAAAAGTTCCAAATAATTCATAACCCTCATTTGTAAAGAGGAAGGTTAGGACTGAGATAATACTAAACAGCATGAGAAAATTTCAAAGATGGTATCTGGAATTGGGCAGTAAAATAAACAATAATATAACTGAACAACACATATAAGCTGTGTGAAAGTAAAACACACTACACATCTAGGGCTAGTTTGGATTGACTTATTTAGGTTTTTACAATGTGCTAAAATTAAAAAAGAATAAGAATCGCATTACCCCAATCATCCTCCATTTGATCTGATTTCACAGGGTTACGAAATCAGAATGGGTAACAAAAACTGTTCCTGATTACCAGCTGCATTAAAAGTAAAATTTGTCAGATATCAGAATCACTAAAAACAATGAGAGTTCAATCAGGACCACATCATCAAACTCTACAAAAACAAGTGATAAAGACTGAATCTAGTTAATCGCAGCCAATATCTGCACAATCAGTCCGGTGCGGGTGATAGCGGCCACCGGACGCTACAGTGACGTCGGGTGCGGCGGCCTAAGATGAATTTTACGATAACAACGCGCCGCCGTCACGGACATCGCGCCGTGTAAATTGAAGATTTTTGAAAAAAATGAAAATCTTAACAGATTAGCGTTAATAATCACAGTCTAAAGAGGAGGGATGGAGAAGAGGAATTGAGTAATCGGAATACGAACCAGCGGAGGGCTTGAATTACGGTGGTGGCGGCGGCGGCAGATTTTGCTAGGTTAAACGGAATGGAAGAACTCCAACATTGCAAAGTGACGCGATGAAATAAAAATAATATTATCTAAAGTATAAATATAAATGATGGTTTTTTTTTTATATGAAAATTCTAGATACTCGACATATTGGATATGAAATGAAACGGTCCAATATCAAATATTTATTTTACATTAATTCACCTTATCAATATTTTTTATATTTATAATTAAGAGAAAAAGGGATATGCACCGAGAGTGTAAAATATTTGTATACTATCAACCAATCACAACCATGCATTCAATTAAAACACAATTTTAATTTTAAAAAATTAATATGACATGGCAAGTATAAGAATTTTAATTGGATGTATGTGTAAAGTTTGTTTACACTGTCAGTGCACTACCTATAAACTCTATAATTAAAGTTATTATTATTATTATTATTCAAAATTCACATAATTGTATTTTATATAAAAAAATATTTAATAAGTATTTTGTTTATTTTTTATTAATTTTAATTTTGATGCAAATTTATTTAAATTTTTATTTAAACGACAGATTTTTATCAACCAAAATTTTTAAATTAAGGATTTTTAGTCATGGACGATCTTCTTAGGCATTATGTGAAGAAAGTTATAATTAAGAATTTTACTAATGTTTAAATAGATTAATAAATGGACGAACTTCTTAGGCATTATGTGAAGAAAGTTATAATTAAGAAATTTACTAATGTATTGACTTATTTGAATTTCTTAATAACATTTGTTCATAAGAAATTTAAGAAATTTTTAGCTTATTTTTCAATATTCTTCTAGATAATTAAACTTTATTTTGTATTATTTTTTCAAAGTATAAAATACAATATAATAATAATATATTTATTCATATTTATTCATGTAGGACAGTTTGGTAGACTTCAAAGGCTTTTTTTTATGGCTTGTGGCCTAAACTTTTTAACTAAATACTCTCTCCGGTCTCAAATATAAGCAACAAAAAAAAATTGTGATCTTAAATATAAGCAAAAAAAATCTATATTTATTACATTCAATGTCACTATTCTAAATATACCTTTATAATTTTTTACATTTTAAATGTTTGCAACAATTTACAAAGCAAAAAATAGAGGTAAAATTAGAAAGAGTATGAGAATTAAATGCATTGAGACATTCTCGTTAAAGAGTGAGTTTTTTTGTTAATTTGCTTATATTTGAGACCGGAGTGAGTAGGCTTATAAAAAAGCATAAATAATTTCTATTTAAAAAAAAGTCTAGACTAGTAGGTCTGCGTATAATAGGTTGTGTATAATAGGTAGTAGGCATTTACTCTTTATGTACAAACACCAGATAATTTGATTATAATTATGCACAAACTGTGCATTATATAGACTAGTTCAAATGAGCATATTATGTGGATTGCATTCAATAATACCAAAATAAGCACATTATGTGCATTATAAGATGTCATTGTGTCATTGGCCTTGAAATTTCATCCTATGACTTCATTTTGGCAATACATGTCCTTAATTTTGGATATTTTTGAGTAGGAGCATCATCTTTGGTGTTGCCAATTTCCAATGGTGGACGCATTTGATCCTGTGTCAACATTATTCCTAGACATCCAAATAGTCTTCAACCTATCACTTGCCCTTTTTGGTTGTTGTAATTTCTTCTTTGGTTCTAACCTTTGTTTCTTTTTCGGAGATTTGATAGAAACAATCACTTCTTCTGCTACAGCTGTTGGATTAACAATCTGAGATGCTTGGGACTGTCGATATACAGCCTCTATTGAGGCCAGCGTGTCTTCAATGGATGCATCAATCTCATGGTCAAACCAATGAACAGTAGAAGCATCTCCATTGACAATCACATTCTTAACATCTTCATTAATAGACACATTTGCATCATCTTCATTAACAGTCACATTGCGAGCATCTTCATTAACACTCACATTCTCAACATCTTCATTAACACTCACATTCTCAAAAACTTCATTAACACTCATATTCTCCGCATATTTGCTAGCCTTGGTCCTTAATGTTTTTCTCTAAGAACAAACCAGAAATCAGTAGGACTCATATTAAATCATGCAAATTAGGAAACCAATAATAACATTAAATCATAAACTAGTAATAACATTAGAGTACACAAATTTTTCTCTTCAATACAATAGGGTCTTGCTCTTTACTTTGACAAATTTCTTTAGTTATGCCCATACTTGTCACATTTAGTACACATGTAACTTTAGGCCACATATTCACTCCATTAATATGACTTGCATTAAACTAGAAATAGAAATAGAAACTACCAAACCTTGGTGGAATGGTTGGATTGGTCTCTTAACATTAATCTTCACGATATATCCACTACTTTGTTGCTTAAGTTCTGCAGCATAACTCCACAATATTGAATATTGTTTAGTTGAGTTACCTTCAATAATTTCCTCGACTATATGTTTGGCCCACCATGCTCTTCCCTTTATAAACCCTACTGACTATTTTCTTCTAAGTTCAACCATTAAATATGATACCTTATCCTTCCCACTTGAATTCCTCTTTTCAACTAGAACCTTGGACACCCACTTTGAGTTAGCTGACTTGTTATTCAAAACCCTAGCACATGTGAGTGTCCTCACTCATGTCTTTATTTGGTAGGTGTGTTTGTCTCCCACTTCACTAAAAAGTGCTAAGAACCTACATTTACCCCTACAGTCCATCCTAACCCTATAACTTTTATTTCTCACAAACCTAATATCTCTACCATTTAAAACTGGCCAATCTCTAATAGTGACCTTAAATTGATTTAACTTCATACCTAGCTTAAACTCATAGTCTTTATTGAGCAAATCTCCTATAAACTTATCATATTTGGGTATCCTTTCACTGTCACTATCATTTGGGTCACTACCAAATTTTTTACTTTTATAATCACCATTATCTTCTACACATCTTGAATTATTTGGTTTCCCACCCATTACTGAACTTTCAGTCATGACACTTGGAGGAGCGACCAACCTGATTTTTGAAGTTGATCTTACAATAGATCCAATTTTTTAGCTTTTAACTTGTATATATATTTTCTGCCATTGATTTCAACTTTATTAGCTTCATGTGGTTAATCAACCTCAACAACCACAAAACCTTCATTATTTTCATTAGCTCTTTCTTTCTCACTATCATCAAATCGTATCCCTTTAGCATCATTATCAATATTTCCATCACTATTTTCACCAACATCTACATATTTTGGATTGAGCACCCTATTCGAGTTATCTTCAACTTTATGCTCCACCCATATATGTCCATCAAAATTGATAAAAATGGAACGATTGGCAACTTTTGCAGCATCATAATCGTCATTCAAGTGGGAGAAATCTTTGTTAATTCCTTCAATCTTTCTCCATAATTTAACACCACTACCATCATAACCCCATTATTTTACTAAGCTCAGAGCTACAAAATATGACATTTGTCTGAATTTTGCCCACTTACTATTGTTTCAACTCCTCAGTAAAAAATGAAGCTATCACGGACAAACTCTCCACCATGGTGAAAGATAACTTTGAACAGACCCATACCTAAAACAATGCAGTGGAAATGTTACAATAAACCATTGGTAACGAAAATGTACAAGAAACGACATAAGAACTGATATGTACCTAGAAGCGATGAAGAAACTTTCATTGTGTAGGTAAGGAAATGCAACAACCTTGTTGAGAAGACAATGAAGACTGTCGTATTTTTTTTCTAGGTTTTGGTCAAATAATTTTAGTAAAGGGTTTATTTTAATGTTTTAGTAATTTGAAAGAAAAAAAAACATGTTAAAAATAATATTAAGAACATCTATCATGTCGTGTGGGTATGTATTTAAATGAAAAAAAAAAACAGTGTGTACATGCCACGTCTACCATTTTGTTGACCAAATCCACTAAGGGGGCAAAATATGAAAATCTTGTAAGGACAAGGATGAAATCTGTATTTTTTTTACAGAGTTATTTTTTGAATTCGCCTAAGATGAAAGAGGAAAATGGATATTAACCTTAAATTGTATAGTTTCAAGCTCTTTCATGTTTTCTTAAAAGGGCCTAAGCAAACTCTAAGAAAAAAAACTATACTTCACACTTCTACATTTTAACATAACCCTCTTATACTATGGGATAAAATGGCAAAAATATCCTTTTATCAAAAAGAAAAGTAAAATTATAACAGTAAAATTAAATATTATGGATATTTCAAAATTCTTTATAACATTTTGGATTTGTATGGAATTGTCTGGATATCCAAAACTAAGAAAACTATTTTATTTTATATGTTTATATAAGATTTTATTCAAAATCAATAAAAGTTTATGGTAAATGCATTGAATTTATGTATTTGTAAAATATTTGGTGCAATTTATTTTGTATCATATCATATTTTTGAATAAATCTAATATAAATGCAAAGGATTAAACTAAATTTGTTAATATATCCAATGTAAGTGCATGGTTTATACTAGATTTATTAATATATCTAGTGTAAATGCGTGGACTTATATCAAATTTATTAATATATCCAGTGTAAATGCATACGACACGAGATAGTTATGAAATATCAATAGTTGTAGGGGTGACATTGGGCTCTTACAAAATTAGGTAGCAAAGTTTCTTTAATTGTTTGATTTATTATGTTTTTAGTGAGACGCGAAAGAAGATATGGTAGCATCATACCTAGATTGAGTGACATACATTTTAGTTATGTTGTAGAGAACTCTGACGGAGACAACATACGAGATTATGTTGATGGTCATTTAAGCACTAGGGCGGGTATAATAGCTTCCACCAGTTCACACCGCAGGAGAATCAAATAGACTAGTGGACCATATACTATTTGCGATAGAGGAGGTAGAGCTAAACGCTCCGAAGGAAACAATGAGGAGGCATATATTGTTGTGCCTAATCATGTTGAGTTAACGAGGAAATAATGAAATTGAGATAAAATGTCTAAGGTGGCAGATCCAAATATCCAAATTTCGTCTCCCTTAAAAAAAGGGTTTCATTATCCATTTATAGCAACTGATTTGAAAATTAGGTCAACCTTACTTGTCCTCTAAGGTGTATCCCAAGGAATAAATCACATTCATTTTCATGTGTGCTATGATATTGAAATTCTTAATATACTCGTGACAACTATTGTCTTTTTCAACACAACTTTCATTCTTATCCATATTTGCCAACTCAACAACATAAATAATTTATGGGAAAATTCTCTAAGTCATAGTTGTTTAATATATTGTCATGACTTTATTCATCCCCTTCTCAGATTTAAGTATACCATAGTAACACAAATATATCTTGTTGTGAGACCAAGTATCACCTGACTAACTATGCAAAAGAGAAAACATATGAAATCCACAAAATAATGCACTAGTGTGTTTGAATCAAATACTCCACAATATACATGAATCTAATTAAAACACGACTTAAAAACCCAATTTCCAACTCATTAAATAAAATATCTAGGGCTTATATAACTCATATAAACAAATTTATCACTCGCACTTTATAAAATGTCACATGGATTCTAAGAAGGGTGCGACAAAAATAAAGAAGATGAGTCAAGAAAGGATTTTGTGATGATGTGTGCTTACAATATGTATGGTTATCTTATTGAGAATGTTGTTTTAGATTATTATCGTGCACTTACAACCGAAGAGGTTAAACTCCATAATGTAATCAAGGCCATGATGGAAAAATTAAAGCTTGTCTCAAAAGACCTTTAAGATATGCACTCCAAGGCAGAGAAGAACAAGAAGAACCTTATAGATGAACTTGTTACTCATGCCAATTTGGATATGGAGAAAGAGTTTGCTTCTTTGAAGGATCATTTTAAGGAGGTTTTTATTTTAAAATAAATACTAGCTTTCTTGAGAAGCAATGCAAGGAGCAAAATACCTAAATAGACTAAATGAAACTCTTAATTAGCATCAATATGATTTTGACTAGGACATCAAGCAAGTGCATCACATGTTTCCACCAAAACAAGGCTGTTTCTTTAGGCAAGCTCATTCGCTTCTTGTATTGTGCGTTATATGCTCCAATATAAGGACCAAATTTTTCCATAACCATTGCATCTGGACCATATTCTAACTTGAAAGGTTCTTTGCATGTTGATGAATATGAATTCGTCTAATATGACCATTACACTTGGCGAAATTAGTTGGTTCACCTTCTTTTGGATGTTTTGAGTTTCTTCTTAATTCCATTCAAGATTGCTTTATTAATAGCTTTAACTTGTACATTAGCGTTATGTGCTCTAGCGAGATAATTTGTTTTCTATGCCCAAGTTGTCTCATAATTTTATTACTCAGGAACTTGTGACTACTAAGTTTCGTCATCAGATATTATGTAACGAACTAATCCAAATTTGTAAATGATTATTTTCCACTAAATTTTGCATACCCTTTCTGTCGTGATTGTGGCAAAGGACTCAGATTTCCACCACTTTATGAAGTAGTATATTCACATTACTAAGAACATTAGTTTTCATAAGTCTAAGGGGAGAGGTAATATGTTCACCCCACATGTAGAATGATCAAGAGGAGTTATACATTATTATGCTTAGAGAACTTATGCTAACTAAACTTCCGCTTGAGGAACTTAGTGTATCCTTGGGCGAGATCACATCCAATAAATCACGCCTAAGAGGCACGATCCATATCCCGCCCCAGAGATAGGATCACCAGTCTTGCTTAAAGATTCAATAGAAGTCCAATCCGAGAAGTAGAATGTCTTGCCTGAGGGACTTGGCTTCCCATCAGCCATGCCACACATCACGACACCTAAAGGGCATGCAATCCCAAAAGCACACTAAGATCCTGTTAGAGGAAACCATGACGAGTTACGTCGCACTATGACAAGATTCAGATTTCCCAAAGAGGTCAAAAAAACCCAAGAGAATAAACATAGGTTCTCGGGATACTCCCTCGAGCCATGATCCAAAACACTTCATCTTCTACCAAATGCCTCGTGCTTTAGAGATTATGTAGTGTTATAATTGTAAAGGGCCTCACCAAAGACGATGTCTTTATACCATCCAAGGGGTAGCGACGGATGCATGTCGCCTGAAGGGAGGTATTGCCTCGCCCCTATGGAATTTCATATTGCCTGTCATTGGAAACGTGGGATAAAATGCTTCTTGGATATAGGGAAGTTCAAGGTCATTATTGGCCCACATCTTTCTTAGAAATAGGCGTTCAACGATCAACAATTTACCGGGTGACCAACCAGTATATTTCATGCAATTCCATATTAGACTAAGAGTTTGTTAGATTTGTTTTAGTAAAATTATTTTTTTAATTTTTAAAATTTGTAAATTATAAAATTTGTTTGGGTAGTTTAATTTTATAAAACTATTTTTGAAAATTATTTGCTATTTGATAGTTTTAAAAAATAAAAAACTAAAATAGATTTTTGAAGGTTTTTTATTTTAGCTTTTTGTTTTGGAAATTAAAAAGAGTAAAAAAATAAAGAAAAGTGGTACACTTTTTATTAATGACAAATTTATAATATTATTTAACGTTAAAACAACTTAAAAAATTAGAATACTAAATATATTTTTTTTCCAAAATTGTTTTTTAAAATAATTTTTACATACTAAAAACTAAAAGTTAATTGAATGGATTCTAAATTTATTTTAAAGTAAAAAAACTTAATATTTTTTATAAGTCTTTTTAATTAAAAAAGCTTAGCCACAAAACATTAATTTTTTTTAAAGTTTATTAAATCAATTTATTTAAATAAATGTAAATAATTTTATTATTATTATTATAATATATTTTATACTTTGACTTAAAATAAAAGATAAAACTTGAGTAACTTGTGAAAACAAATTTAAAAATTTCAAGAATATCATAAATTGTTTTATTATTAGGTATGATTAGATAAGTTAATGCAAACATATTTAGGCTTTGTTTGCTAGGCACGGTGGAAGAGAAGGTTTCCGAAAACAAATTTTTAAAAAAATATACAAAAATATTGACATTTTTATATAAATAAATTTGTATAAAATAATTTAAAAAAATGTTCATTATTACTATATTTTTTATTTTTAGAATAGTATAATATAAAATTTATTTGAAAAATTTATTTTTACCCTTCAAACCTTCCTTCAATATAAATTTTAAAGGCTTCTTTCTACTCAATCTTTCTCTTTTTTACAAAACTCTCCCCTCTCCCCTCCAAACTCCCAAAGAGACTTTACTCTCATTGGTCTTTTAATTTTGTTACTCTATTTAAATATTGATTAAATTGTTTATTTACGTATGTATATATTCAAATAATATAGGATTTCAAGTAAATAAGTTAATCTGACATTTGAAAAGACCATTTTCTAACTTATAAATAAGCTTATGATAGACTCCATACCAAACTTAAGTCAAACTTAAATTTGACAAAACTTAACTCGACTCAACTTATTCCCACCTCTCTTTAACTCTCTTTAACTCAGACTCACTTATTCCCACCTCTCTGCCTACAAGGATCTAATTGGTAACATTGCAATTCAACTTATCTTAAAAACTAATTTGAATCACAAACTATAGCTTGATTAGAAATAAATAATATACAATTTGATTAGGTATAAGCATGATTTCTAAAATTTGAGAGAAATATAGGGCAATCAAAACACAAACTAAAAAAATGAAACTTAATTTACTACAATTATTCTCTTTCTTTTCGGTTATTCACTTCCTCTAAAATTCCAAACAACAACAAAATAGAAATTCCCTTTGGTCCACCATTATATATGGGTAAAATCTTTCCATGACATACTTTCATATACTCCAATGTCCTTCATACAATGGTAATCCAAAATAAATCACTTTAACTAGTCATTACAATACCTGATTAGAAAAAGAAAAAGGAAGAGCAACCATTAAGCTAAGAACAGTAACAACAATGTCCACACAATATACTATGAAGTACATTAGAAGAAATGAGCCCGAGGGAGAAACCGGAAAGGAAAATGGTGAGATATCAAGAAGTCTGACAGAAGCTCCTCAGAACTATCTTCTTCAACAATATAACAAGAAAAACTAATTGAAATTCAGAAATTGGAACGATAGAAGTAAAATTTCGGTTGCATCTGATTAATTCATCATTGGAGCTTTAGACCAGACTCGATACAAACAACACACACGGCATTCTACGATCTAAATAAAGTGGAATCTCATCCAAAACATTAAAGCTGACAACAAAAGCCGAAAACTAAACATATCATCCCTAGCCCATGAAAAATATAAGATGCAGATCAATAGGAGAAGCTCCTCTCGTTTACCAATGCTTTAAACCAATGAGAAAAATTAAACCTAGATCTACAGATGTGAGAACATTTTTTAAGAGGAAAAAGCAGTTTAGCATCATCATCAATGTATTCACATCTAAATGTAAGAATCTCGACTAATCAACTGTCAAAATTCAAAATAAGGAACTAGTTGATTAATCACCAAAAAAAATGTAAATAG
The DNA here is from genome assembly GCF_029867415.1 of Vicia villosa. NCBI lineage: Eukaryota > Viridiplantae > Streptophyta > Magnoliopsida > Fabales > Fabaceae > Vicia > Vicia villosa. The sequence continues at coordinate 188,474,943 of NC_081181.1, read as the reverse complement.
AAAATAGAGAAATGTAAAATGTATGCACATCCAACAATTGAACAAATTCAACATACAAGGTTTTCGTCCAATAGTCATAAACATAAACAATAAATAAAAACAACAATAAACCGCCATTTATGCACAACAAATTATTAAACAAAATCCTAAAACATGTTAAACATATTAAAGAGGAGATTTAGAGGCAATACACTGTCAGATTAAACAAGTTTTACACTGACATGACATCCAATGAAAGCCCTTCATTTTACAACTTCATATCATTGATTTTAAGATCAATTTACAAGAATAGCACATGTTAGAATGGAGTACTTTCATTGGACACATGTGTAAAGTTGGTTTACACTAACAATGCATCTAATTTAAACTCAAAGAGCAAACCTTCAATTTGATTCCAAAATTAGATGATTTCTCAACCCCCTATGCTAAAAAATTTCAAAATACACTATCAGATGCCTGCTTTCTTGTCGGCCAAATGCCGCATTTTAGGGGGGCGGATTGAAGAATCATCCAAAATCATCATTCTCTACGGTTTGGTCCCTCAAGTATAGAAATGCAATATAGATAGTCAGCATTCCATAAATAAACTATTCTCAATCTATCAAAGTTGGACTCTAAACTACGAGACTCTCTTCGATCCTATCTTGAGAGTTTGAAAAACTAACTTAGTTTGGATAAACAGCTTATTTGCTGCCTATAGCACAAGTGCTTATCGAAATAAATGCTTATGAATAACTCTCCATAATTTATTTTTATAACAAAAGATAAAATAAATTTAAATTGTTTTTATATATGTTATAAGTTGTTTACCTAAGTTTTCTTGGAGAATTTATATAAATCCACTCATATTTTTTTATGAAAAATGTCATAAACCAGTTTGAAAAGGTCTCTCAAACAGTATCATAATACTCATGACTCATCAGATTAGCTCGAATAAGTCCAATCCAAACACACTCTTATTATACTTCTATGAAATGTATGCACAACCAATAACTGAACAAAATCAAATATCATACAACAAACAACTACACAAATAATAAATTACCAAAAATTTTCATTTATCATAATAATTAGAGTAAATAGTTATTTGGGTACTTTAATATGCAAGGCAATGTCAACTTATTCTAATAAACATATGAAACATCTTATTCCAGCGAATTTTGTGTGGCATTACGATAATGTGTGAACTCCGATGACAACATTACAATCATATATAATTTTGACAGCGACGCTATAAATGTTTGAATTCCGATGGAGGGATGAGATGAAGAGAGAAAGGAAAGAAATTCCGGGAAGAAGATGTATCAGGAAAGAAAGGTTATTATCACATAAGAGAAACGTGAAGAAAGATGATAAACCGGTGTTGGTAGCAAGTTTGTTTTTGTTTAGAAGGATTGTATAATTGTTTGTTTCTTGTTTGGTTGGCAAGAGGAAGATTCGGTTGACAATCATGAGTTTAACATTAAAGATAAATTAAGTTAAACTCATGATTGACAACCGGCTCTTCCTCTTGCCAACCAACCGAACCAGAAACAAACAATCTTAAAATCCTTTTAAACAAAAACAAACTTAACTTGATGTCGGCACCGGTTTATCAATTTTCTTTACATTTCTATCCGGTGATAATAATTCTCCTCTCTTTCTATCTCTAATACATCTTCTTCCTATTCCTCCCCCTTCTCTCTTCATCTCATCCCTCCACCGGAAATAAATCAGTTGATAGTATCGCCGTAAAAATTTATACATAATTATAATAATGTTGTTGCTGGAGTTCATACATTATCGTAATGCCGCACAAAATTCGCTAGCAGTCATTGTTGCCAGTAATTGCCTTGATGGTACATGAATAATTTCTCCTCCATCTGATATCCATCTCGCAGGCTTAAACTCCAAACAATCCATTCTCCAAATTTGTTCCATCTTTCCCATTGCATACTAAGAATATATTAACTTTGTATTTGGACTAACATGGTCTCTACTTGGTAGTTTATCAAATTTTATATCAAATTTTATAGCACACTTGTGTTCAAATGGCATCGGAGGTTATAACCTTAGTGCTTCAAATATAGAAACCAAAAAAAATGCAATAGAAAATAGAGAAATGTAAAATGTATGCACATCCAACAATTGAACAAATTCAAAATACAAGGTTCACGTCCAATAGTCATAAACATAAACAATAAATAAAACAACAATAGGTAAATAAAGAACTGCCATTTATGCACAGCAAATTATTAAACAAAATCCTAAATCATGCTAAACATATTAAAGAGGAGGAGATTTAGAGACAATACACTGTCAGATTCAATAAGTTTTACAGTGACACCCAATGAAATCCTTTCATTTTACGACTTCATATCGTTGATTTTAAGATCAACTTACAAGAATAGCACATGTTAGAATGGAGGACTTTCATTGGACACATGTGTAAAGTTGGTTTACACTAACAACGCATCTAATTTAAACTTAAATAGCAAACCTTCAATTTGATTCCAACATTAGACGATTTCTCAACCCCTATGCTCAAAAATTTCAAAATACACTATCAGATGCGTGCTTTCTTGTCGGCCAATTGCCGCATTTTAGGGAGTCAGATTGAAGAGTCATCCCAAACCATCATTCTCTACTATTTGGTGCCTCAAGTATAGAAATGCAATATAGATAGTCTGCATTCCATAAATAAACTATTCTCAATCAATCAAAGTTGGTCTCTAAACTATGACTCTCTTCGATCCTATCTTGAGAGTCTGAAAAACTAACTTAGTTTGTATAAACAGCTTATTTGCTGCCTATAGCACAAGTGCTTATCGAAATACATGCTTATGAATAACTCTTCATAATCTATTTTTATAACAAAAGATAAAATAAATTTAAATTGTTTTATATATGTTATAAGTTGTTTACCTAAGTTTTCTTGGAGAATTTATATAAATCCACTCAAATGTTTTTTTATGAAAAATATCATAAACCAGTTTAAAAAGGTCTCTTAAACAGTATCATTGTATTTCTACTCATGACTCATGACTCATCAGATTAGCTCGAATAAGTCAATCCAAACACACTCTTATTGTATTTCTATGAGATGTATGCACAACCAATAATTGAACAAAATCAAATATCATACAACAAACAACTACACAAATAATAAATCTATATTGTTAATCTCGGAAAGCGGCGCGGCGCGGTCAACTCCAAAATAGGAGCGGCGCGGAAGCGGGGAGCGGCGCGGGCGCTATTTCATTATTTACATTTTTTATTTTTTAATTAATATATTTTTTAAATACAAAATAAATAAATAAAAATAAAAAATAAGGGGTTCAAATAATAGTGAGGAGTGGTGTATAGAAAATTAAACAACTACTTTTGGGCTTATGGCCCAAAAACCATAAAAAAGAGCAACAAAAATACTTGGGCCCATCATTCTGAGTCAAACCCTAGGTTATAAGGGTGAGAGAGAACGGTGGAGTGAAAAAGCGCCGCCAAGAAGAAAAAAAAAACATGTTCTCTCTCCTGTTTGTTAGAAAGCTTTTACAGAATCACATCTTTCTTCTCTCTTATCTCTTATCTCTCGCGATCTCTGTTCTCCTCTCTCTGCTATCTCGCCACCTGTTTCACTGTTTGCCAGAAACAGAGTTGACCTGACCCACGAAAATGGAAAAGCGTCCGGAAGCGGCCGCTCCGAACCGCTCCAGAACCTGATTTCGCGGCCGCTCAAGCCGCTTTGAGCCGCTTCACCATTTCGCGCTGTACCGGTACCACCGGAAGCAGCCTCACCGGATTTTCTGCATCGCACCGCTATAGCGGCCGCTCCAGCCGCTTTTAACAACATAGTAATAAATTACCAAAAATTTTCATTTATCATATTAATTAGAGTAAATAGCGAATTTTGTGCGATGTATAGATGGATAAACCGGTGTTGGTAGCAAGTTTGTTTTTGTTTAGAAAGATGGTATGATTGTTTGTTTTTTTGTTTCGTTAGGAGGAAGATTTGGTTGACAATCATGAGTTTAAATTAAGTTAACCTCATGATTGCCAACCGACCCTTCCTCTTGCTAACCGAACCAGAAACAAACAATTATATAATCCTTCTAAACAGAAACAAACTTAACTGGCTGCCGGCGCCGATTTTTCCAGGTTTCTTCAGGTTTCTCTTTGGTGATAATAACCCTCCTCTCTTTCTTTCTCTAATATATCTTCTTTCTAAAATTCCTCCCCCTTCCCTCTTCATCTCATACCTCCATCGGAATATTCAAAAGTGATGTAACCGGAATTCATAACATTATCGTAATGATGCACAAAATTTGATAGCAGTCATTGTTGTCCATCATTGCCATGATGGTACATGAATAATTTCTCTTACATCTGATATCCATCTCGCAGGCTTAAACTCCAAACAATCCAATCTCCAAATTTGTTCCATCTTTCCCATTGCATACTAAGAATATATTAATTTGGTATTTGGACTAACATGGTCTCTACCCGGAAGTTTATCAAATTTTATAGCACACTTGTCTTCAAATGGTATAGGAGGATATAACCTTAGTGCTTCAAATATAGATCTATGAAAGTAAACAAGCTTATCTAGATCTTCCCAACACAAATATTATATCCTAAGTATAAAATTATCGAGAAGCTCCAATACATTTAAAATAAAAACCATAATAGTATCCGATAACACGATTAGATACAAAAATGACAATTTATTCTAATAATCATATAGAACATTGGAAAACATATACTACAATGATTCACTAAGGTTATTCAACAACAATAAAAAAAAAAATCAAAACTTGAAACAATTCCCAAAACGCACCGTATCATTTCGTAGTATTGGCCACTTCATTCGGCGTCTTGGCGACAATAGAAAGCGCGTGAAGTCCAGATTGAAGCTCGTCAGAGAGAAGATCATAGACCAAACGGTGTCGTCTAAGAAGACTCTGACCTTCGAATTTGGGAGAAACGATTTTCAAGTTGAAATGAGTTTCTTTATCGGAAGTATCTTTCATTGCGGCGTGACCGGCGTGCTGATACGACACGTCGTCTACCTCCAGAACGGTGGCTTCGAGGGAGGATTGAAGCTTTGATTTGATTCTGTTGGCTCTTGAGAGTATTGCGGCGCCGTTACGGTAACTCATTGGGTTGGAAACGGTTTTGGTGATTTTAGGGTTTTGGAATGGAGAATTGGGTTGCCGAAATTGGGGAAAGTTCTTGCAGGGTTTGGATAATGACGAAGTGTTAAGTTTATTTATGGTTGGAATTAAATTTTTAAACTTTAGGTTTTTTAATAATAAAATAGGCCTAGTATCCTAAGCATTTCTAGCCCACTTAGTAACACTACAATAATATTTGATGCTTTCTTAATTTACTCTATTTTTTCTTACGCACCACGAGAATTTTTAAATTCTTCTCAAAATCAAAAATGCATTTTCGAGAAGCCCCAAAATTTTAGAAACTCGAGTTTTGGAGGACGAGATCCTACGTAAGAGCTTTAAATTAATTGAAATTATAACTCTGGCTAGAAATCAGAGATGCATCTTCGGAAGCAGCTCACATTCATATGGATTTTTAAGATTTATTGACGTTTACACGCAGAAACAAGCCAAATATTTGAATTGAGTAATCAATGTTCCGAGTTGTACTTAAGGGATTAGGCTGGATATGGAAATCAAGAGTCGATTTATGGTAGGAGGATTGTGGGGGAGATTCCATGATCCTTAACTTTTGTCCCCAACTAACTCGTTATGAACAAGGGACTCCCTTGACTCACTTGAATACATAACATCCTTTTTTTCCCCACTAAACTGACAACTACTATCATCCACCAAAACTTCTCGAATCTCGATCATACACACAACGGTCCTTAATCTCGGTATACCGTCAAGCAGGGTATCTTTTATGTATCTTAGCGAGAACAAGTAGAATAATAATGATATTCTTGAAGAATCACATGAATCACGAAGATCATGTTTAAGAGAATGAAGAAGATAGGAAACAATACTGGATATGAACAAGAAAGTAAAAAAGGAGAAATATAAGGTTTACACTCTAAATTTACTTTATATTGAGTCGAGGAGTTGAAATAAGCGGAGATCCAACATACGAGAATCAAGAGATCCACTTCACCGCCTACTCGCCAATGCCCAATCATCAAAGGTTACACCACCAAAAACTCTACCATAATGGAAGTTACTATTCTCATGTTGTAATTATAACATTTGTGTTCATAGTCCATCATCTCTTAATTGATAAGCCCCACACAACACAAGAAAATGACGACAAATACCATTAAAATCCTGCCACGCTCTAACAAAGAAAAAAAAAGGAGAAATTGAAAGACAAAGAAAGACCAAGACGAGTTCCGAAAGGAAATGTCCATGGAAAAGTTCAAATTCAAGAGCATGAAGTCCAATGAGCGTGCAGAAGAGCATGTTGGAATGACAAGTCACCCCCTGACTTCGTCGGTCAAGGCTAGGGGGATTCTGTTTTTGGAATGGATTGACACTCAATTTGATAAGGCTCAATGGAGGAACGACCTAAAAAAAAGGAGAGCCTAATTGTTTCACGAGACAAAACAAATCATTGGATCTTGTGGGCTCGTGATTGGTAAGCATTTGTCCTCTAAGACAAGTATCCCTAAGCATATATCCTATTAAGAGAAATTTCTAGAGACTCAAACCTTATAACCCTACTTTAAAAGCCTAACAAAGATCTCTTGTTCAAGTACACACTATTCTTACCCATGAAACTTCTCACTTACAATCCTTACTAACTTAAGCGTAAGAGTATTTACATGTCTCTCCTGCTCTGTCAAACCAAAATAAAATGATACCGTAATTTTCAACCGAAATTAGTCATTAGATTCTACTAATGAGATTAATTTTAATATATGCAGATATATTTATATGTATCTCATTTATTTATTTATTTTATATAAAATTGATTATAAAAATGTTAAATTAGCACAATTATTGTTTGATTATTATTTTCTACATAATGAATTCCAACGAATTGTATGACAACCCCATTAAAGAATTAAAGGAAGAGAAATTAACTCCAAACAAGAACTTAGATGAATGACTTTTCTTTTTATACTTTACCTTTCTTCAAAGATAGCATGTTACAAGAAAATATAAAGCAAATTCACCTTGCTCACTTTCTCATTATCACAATAGTAAATAAAGCAAACATATGCTTCATTTTCAATTTTGGCATGATCTTATTTAACTTATTGGATCATGTTTAAATTAAATATTGGCAACATTAACTATATCAAATGCGTCATGATGATAACCTTCATTTTCATGTTTATTTTCTAATATTCTTGCCACATAAGTCCCTAGTGCAACCACAGCCACTATTCCAAGCACAATATGAATGGTGGTTCTTTTACTCTTCTGCACCCCCCATAAAGAATGCTTCTCTATGGTTGCAATATCTTTGGCATGTTGAGTTGCTTCATTTTTTGGCAACACAATAGAAAGAATCCCTTGAGAAAACTTTGCTTGGATCCCACTCACATCACAATCTTTTGAAACCCTAATTTCTTTGTGGAAACGACTCCATTTCTTCTTACTAGATGCACTTAGAGGTTTTTCTCCATAAATTTTTAGAACCCCTTTATTGTTGGTTTGAACCTTAAGTTGCTCTTTTTTGAAACCTTCATAGATTCAAGAGAAAATTTTCATCATATCATAATCTTATTATTTAATATGCTAAATGAATCAATTATGCTTTTCTTTTTTGTTATTTTTTTTCAATTTTAATTTCTAAATTTTTGTCATATACATATCAAGTTAAGTAAAATTTTGAGGTTGATGTCCTTACAATGTAACTAGGGGCTTTCTTTTTATGATCTCTGACCTTATCTGAAAATTTAAATTGTAGACAAAATAAATATTTGAAATCTCTCTGATTTTTCATTTATTTTTATTTTTATAATGTTTTTGAGGCATATAGTTAATGCTAAAATTTTATCATGAATTATTCTAACATTAACCAAAACTTCAAGCCTTAAATTATTGTAAAAAAAGCAATCAATTAATTCAAATATATTATTTACTTTTTTTAGGAAAATTCTATTAGTTATTTTCAAAGTAGATAAAGGGATTAAAGTTCTTAAGATTTTGCCCACAAATTTAGAAGAGAGAGAGGAGAACATAAGGCATGATAAAAAAATGAAATAATAGTAATCTCCAACTTAAATAAACAGTTTTTATTTTTTTATAGTAGAATTTTTTTTAAATAGTAAAATTTAAAAATTGTTTTATAGAAATTTTAAAAAAATTAATTAATTTTAAATTCAATCTATATTTATAATAATATTATTAAAATATTAGTTTATCATTTAAAAAAATCATTTAAAAATAAAATAAAATATTTCTCTCTATTCTATTTTCTAAATTTTTTTCCTTCTATATACACAAATACCAACATTTTTTTAATATCGGACCTATGATTTTATATATATATATATATATATATATATATATATATATATATATATATATATATATATATATATATATATATATATATATATATATATATATATGAATTGCATCTGAAATTAAAATACTAATGAAAGTTTATAGTCAATGATATATATCTATACCTTTCAAATCAACCTCAAGGATCTTTTGTCCTTCATTTGTGAGCCATTTACAATAAGGTTCAAAATCTTCATACAAACGTTTGCTAATATCTTCATTAGCCTTTGTTGCCATTGAAGGTGATGGACAAGTGGCTTCTCTTTTCTTTTTAACTTTGAGAATTTTCAATTGCAAAAGTTATAAAAATATGTATTGCATTGAATGAATGAAAGAATTGTGATTCATTCCTTTTATACAAATACAAGGCTATGGGGTACGAATTTGTGATGAGGTTTTCATTCTTTAATTTTCTTTTGGTTAAGAATAATACCTTTTTTTGGTTTGAATAGATCGTTAAAGTGAGGTTGCTTGCTTCAATATTCTTATATTGCATGGTTGGATTATGTGTAAACTTCCATTGATGGAAAACCTTTGCTTTAATTTCCTTCCTCATCTCAACTTCTCTTTTTCAAGTCTTTTGATTTTTCATAAGCTAAATACCAAACCAGTACGCTACATCCCATAACATTACTACAATTCTTACAAATAGTTTGCACTAACTACCATCAATGTTGGTCTTGTTTTTGTTAACCGTTAGATAAAATAAAAGGTGGAGATTTTGTGTCATTATTTTTTTCTCTTTCCTCCATTATTAAAATCAAACTAAATAGCTCCATGTGTTTCAAGATGGCGAGTCTGAGGAGAAACTCAATGATGTACCAATGATTAATGATATACTTTCCTTTATTAATGACATAAGTGAAGGTATGTCAAATTTCACTATAAAAAATATTGTCATTATGACTTACAACTGTATCTAACTTATAAATTCGTGAGTAAAAGTAAATTACACGAACTTATCAACGACCATGGGACCCTCGGTAAAACGCCTTTTAGTAAAGTCTGTCGACGGCCACAAAAGTCTACGGTAGTACTATCGGTCAAACCATGAATAATGCATGGGTAATCACCAAACATTCATCTTATATTACCCATGACTGAAACATCAATAATTTATAGTGTGTTTATTTCAAGAATTGTAATTATATTCACAAGAATGTAACAATCCTATGCTTGTTTCAAGGATTGTAATTATATTATCAGGAATGTAACATTGAAAATGCAACAATAGGAGATTTTATTTTGATTTACCATGGGGTCTTATATGTTATTTTGGTTTACCATAGGAGATTTTATTAATTTATATTATTAATAGTAGTCATCTATGTATAGAATAAGTGGGGGCCAATGTCTACATAATATCATACATAGGTCCGTCCTTGCTTAATATCAATCCACAAGTCTCGATCAAAACATAGTATCCATCATTAATCCTTTGTATTTCCAATAGAGTCATTCCAGTTGTCTGAGTCATACTTCTTCATACCTATTACTTTATCAAGACTATAATAGTGTGTTTGGATGAGGTAATTGAAAATTTTGAAATTTTTTAAAATTCTAAACAATTTAAATAATTCAAATGAAATACATTTATTTTAAAATTCTTTTGTTTGGATAAAATATTAAAATGATTCATTGCTAAATTTTTGGGTCAAATTTAAAATAAAAAAATAAGGACCAAATTGCAATTTTTAAAAATTTGAAGAGACCAACTGTAAAAATTGGAAATTATTAGGGATTTATTTGCACTTTTAAAAAAATTATGAGTAAATTTGTAATTTTCATAAAATATGAGAACTATCTTGCAAAATTTGAAAAATTAATAATAAACCATTAAACATTTGGAAAGCGACGCCTCAATAGATTTTCGCCTTATCAACCACTGAAGTGGAATATATTGCACTCAATAAAGTTGTGAAAGAAGCATTGCGGCTTGAAGGTTTTGCTATGGAGCTGAAATTTCGAGGTCCAGTTATCACTATTAAATATGATAGTTAAAGTGCATACATTTGTCGAAGAATTCAATCTATCATGAGCTAACCAAACACATCGATGCGAGGCTGCATTTTGTTAGAGAAATAATTGAGCATGGAGAAGTCTAAGTGCTTAAGGTTTCGACAGATTGTAATTCTACTGATATGATCACCAAGACATTACCAAGTTAAAAGTTTTTCCACTTTATGCAGTTGATAAAGTTGCATGATGAAAACTAGTTTGTTTCCCTTATGTTGTAGAGTTTGTTTCAAGATGGAGATTTGTGAGTTTTTGGATCAAACTCTAGTATCTCGACAAGGATAATTTCTTGGTTCGACAAAGATTGAGCATGTTGGTGAAGTCTGTTCACATGATGATGTTGAAGTCGTGTATGTTGTAGTCGAATTGTGTTCTAACATGCAGTAGTCGATAATGCTAGGTTTGTTAGCATGTCGAATTGAATCTGTTTTGTTTAGCCCAATTGTTTAAGTTAGCATGTAGCCTAAGTTAGCTTAGTAGTATATAAATACACTAGTTCTCTCAGGTTGTTGAGAGAGGTTAATTGTTGTTATTCACTTGTAATCTATAAACCCTGATACAAAAAGTGAATAGAAAATTAGTTACAACCAATCCTAATTTTTCCTTATTCTTTCCTCTTTTCTCTTATTATTCGTGAAACCTAATAGGATTTCTTGTGTTTGTTCAAGAAACCCAATCTTTCTCGTATTTTTGGTTTGTTCTTGACGAAACTCCGCTACAACAAGGAACTTATGTAACATAGGTCATATTGGCCTCCCCATAGTTGCACCCTAATGATTGCAAGGTAACATCCATATGTTCCCCTTTTCTAACACGTGTAAGAGAATCAAAGGTCATCAGCAGTCTTAGCTTTCAAAGACACGTCCATCATGAAAGATATTAAATGCAACACATGCTTCCCTAAGTGACGCTTGAGAGATTATCCCTAAGCTCCACTTGAGGGACTCGTCTAAGTTCCGCTTGATGGGGTTGCCCTAAGTTTCGATTGAGGGACTCGTCCCAAGTTCCATTTGAGGGACTCGCCCGAAGCTTTGATCGAGAGAATCACCCCAAACATTACTTGAGTGTCTTGCAGAATCTTTAAGATGCTAGTATGCTTAAATTAAATCACTTATCCCTTTCCATGACCTCGTGTTTGAGGGACTATATGTAACATCCCGATTTTTATTAATATTTTTATTAATTATATTACTAATTATATTATTTGATGTTTTTAATAATTATTTGTTTAATTTAGTCATTTCTGATTGTTTATTGAAATTTTTTCGCGTTTTGGGACGATTTAGTCGGTATTAGTTCGGGATAGCGGATCAATATTTAATCGAAAATTTTAATAATTTTAGTATTAGAAATATTAATGAGTTAATATTTAGCGTTTTGGGAATTTTCCGAGTAATTAAGATTAGACCGGAAATATGAGACATTGAGTTATTAGAGGATTTTATCCGTATTTATTTTATTATATTATTTTATTTTACTTGGTGTGTTAAAAAATTATTTAATTGTTATGAGATATAATAATTAATTGAATTAATTAACTTTGTGTGTATTTAGTTGATTGAACTAAATAGAGATATTAAGAGATTATATCTAATTGGGCCTATTTATTAGAAGTAGAAGTAAATTGGGGGTGTTATTTTTTTAAACCCATTAAGACAAATAAGTTAGTAAGGGTTTGATGAGAGTTAGAAATATCATTTTTCATTTGTTCATTTTCAAGAGAAGAGAAATTGGAGAAAGGAGACTAAGAGAAGAGGAGAACAAAAGCTAGGGTTCCAAGAAATCAACAAGAGGTAAAGGGGAGAATCCCTATTATTATGGGTTAGTATGATTGGGTCAATGGGTAGATTAACATGATTAGATTTGTGGTTGGTTGAATCCATGGAAATGTTAATTGATTTGGTCGTAGTATTGCTGAGTTTCATAACGGAAATTGACTTGGTAATAGGAAATAATGGTTAAATTTTGTCTCGTTAATTTCCTATTGTTGTTGTTAATTGTTGTCAGTTAATATTATTGGAAACAAATTGAAAACATGTTGAGTGTGGTGACGACGGCCGACAACGTCATTTTTCTTTTCATACTGTTTCCATGGTGTTCTAATATTTTGTCTCCTCTGCTGTGTCTACGGTCCTGTCTAGGGGTGGCAAAACGGGCCCGACCCGCGTGGAAACCCGTTTTACCCGCACTTTTTCGCGGGGTGGGGCAAGGTTTTAGGCCCGCTCTCTTTAATGTGCCCGCCCCGCCCCGTTTTTGTGTGGGCTTTTGCGGATATTTGTTTTTTATAGAATTTTACTATTTTTAGGCCTAAAAAGCCAAATGCCCGCGGGCTTTCCCCGCCCCGCCCTCACTTTTTTGAGGGGCGGGGCAAGGTTTTAGACCCGCACTCTTAAAAAAGCCCGCCTCACCCTGCCCCGTTTTTTCGCAGGCTTTTGCGAGGTGGGCCTAAACGGAGCGGGCATGCCCGTTTGCCACCCCTAGTCCTGTCCTATGTGCTCATATTCTATTATTTTGTTTGTTTCTATTCCCAACATGTGCCTGTTATGTTAGTATATGCAAACTGATATTTATATTACCATATAAATGGAACTATAATATATATTAGAAATGAATTATGATTATAAGATCGTATGAAATTGAACATGGATATGATAGAAATTGGAAATGAAAATAGAATTGAGTTGAAAAGTAAGTAAGTATATATATATATATATATATATATATATATATATATATATATATATATATATATATATATATATATATATATATATATATATATATATATATATATATATATATATATATATATATATATATATATATATATATATATATATATATATATATATATATATATATATATATATATATATATATATATATATATATATATATATATATATATATATATATATATATATATATTGGATGTTGGTATTAGACATTTCTTTTAATTAACTAGAAACGAACAGGTAGTAGCTTTGGAACTATTTAGTATCAATTATATAACATATAAATTCAAAACAGTCCCGTTCGACCGAATAGCGGAATTAAACGGTATAATTAATTGTCCGGAATTTGATAAAAATTTACGTGATAGATAAATTTAATTAGTAAATTAACGTGGTGGTGTTATTTTGTTGAAATTGTGATTTTTACGAATCGACCGAAATTGTGTTTTATTTAAATATTCTTTATAAATAAATTATAACAATTTAATAGAATTGTCAATAGAGTTGTTGGAGTTGTCAATAGAGTTGTTAGAGTTGAAAATAAGTTGTCAGAGTTGTTTTGAGTTATTAAGAGTCATACTTTTATTTGTTTTGCGTAATTTTGACATGTTTAGAGTTGTTAGTGTATGATGTCGGTGTTTGCTTTTTCGTTGAAACTTTAACAATTCATATCTTTTGAACCGTAACTCCGTTTGAGTCTCCGTTCGAAGCGTTAGAAAGCTAGCGCGATATTCTTTTCAATAAAAATGGTCTTGAGCAATAGAATGCTAGAAAGTGGAAATGGAACAGAAATAGAAGTGAATTAAATTAATATAGTTTGATATTAATTGGTTAAACTAATAATTGAATTAATTGCGATGAGTCTATTTAATCAGATTATGTTTGGACTTGGATAACTTATTCGGTTTATCGGTAAATTACGGTATTTTGAGAATTTGTCCGTAATTGTGTTTTTGGCTCGAATATTTATGTTGAGAATAATATATTGCTATGTCAATGATGTTGTTTTGATAATGTGTATATTCATATATATGTGGTAAATGTGAATTGACATGAGATAGTATGGATACTAGTGTTAATTGGATTTTGTGAATCGTAATTGATTAATTGGCCTTTTATATGTGAATGATATGTATGTGTTGTGAATGTTGTGTACAATTGGTGGATAATTCATCGAGTTGAATTATTGTGATATGCAGAGTGTTAAGATGGTAGAGATGATCTTAATTGCATAATTGGTTGGTAATTGTACATTCATTCATGGCATAGTCGACTTTATTGTGGAAGCGGTGAAACTGTGGGTTCACATGGTATTAGACGGTGATCCTTTAATGGAAATAGACGTAGATTACGTTGATCCTTAATTGGAAACATGCGTAGTGGCTTTGATCTTGTCCGGATCGGAAGCAGCTTGGATTCTAAAGTGAATTCGGAAAGCGGTAAACTATATGTTTACATTTGGTGCTTCGATCTTGTCCGGATCTGAAGCGTGGCTAGATTCTATATAAATCGGAAGCGGTGGAACTTTTGGTCCACATTGGGTACCACATGCATTGAGTCACATTGAGGTTATGTGATGTTTGAATATATGCATTTATGTGATTGTTATGTGTACATGAGATGTGAAAATTGGATTTGGTGATGTTTGGACACATCACTTGGTAAAATATATGATTATGTGATAATTATAGTTATGTGTATTATTTGGGAATATAGTATTGGAATTTAATATTATACTCCTTGAGTTTTGATGTATGCTTGTAACATGTGAAATAAATGTTGGTTAGTATTATTTACATGGTTATATAAGTGTGATGAATTCCTATAACTGTTGATTGAATCATTGTATCTTATTATACTTTCTTCATAATGATTCGTATTCTCACCCTTCTGTTTTAATGTTGCCCTCGTTTGGCGACATGCAGGTTCTGGCGTTTAGTAGCTCTTGCGAGACTTAGCTGGAGTTTATTATGTGTTTGTTGGAGATTGGGTAGTGAGTTGATGCTCTGGTCATGTAACACTGGGTAGACTAGGCGTGTTGAACTCATGTTTTATTTGTTTATGTATTATGTTATGACTCGTGAATCTGTTTATTGTTTACTTGTTGTTCGAGAGGCTTTTAAGCTAAATATTATGATTATGGTTTATTTTATGTTGAGATACTTATTGAGATATGATCATGGTATGGGACATGAATCATTTTATGAAATACATGAGTATTTTTAGTACTTTCCGCTGTGAATGCATATTCTGTATGAATTGTAATTAAATGTTTAGGTGTTATTTGGAATGACCAAGTGTATTGTATATTGTGGATAAATGCTGTCAGTTTTTAAAAGCTTTTAATTTTTGAAAACGTCGATGTGACGACCTTTTGAATTATATGCATGCTTATTCTCTGATTATATGCTTATTTATTTTGTGGTATAAAAGGGGTGTTACACTATATAATGACATAATTTAACTAGTGTCTAATAAGGGATGGTTCATAATAAGGTAGCCCATGACAATTGAAAACCAAGTGCAAGAAGGCTGGAAGAACGTTTAAAACGGGCTTAGTCGCCCTGACTTGTATCCAAACCCTATTTAGCTTAATACACATGGCCCATGAAGTGTTCAAGCAGCAACGGTCTAGAAGTATTAGTCAAAAGAGAAAAGCGATCTCCCTACAATTCAAGGAGAAACTGATCTTCCCTTTATCTTACGTTTCTAATATAGAAGTGGGAGAGACTGTTTCTCCTAGCCCATAGGTCCTTTGTATAACCTAGTCTTAAAATTGGGAAATATTATCCACAAATTCTAAAGTCTTAAAATTGAGAAAAGATCATCCATAAATTCTAAACTCTAAAGAGAAATACTATATGTCTCAACAGTCACATTAGCAAATTCCTATTGTACTTTTATCAAGATATAATCATATTTAACTATTATATTTATTCATTTTTATGTTTTATGTTCTATAAAACTACATATTGATAATTATAAATTCAAAATTAACCCTGATTTCAATTATCTAAACAACATCAAAAATTCAAATCACATATATTCTATTGTATTAAAATATAACTCAATTAAAGTCCACCTCACTTTAAAAAAAAATCAATTTTATCATACTCAATTATATTGAAATCAATTCTTATGTTGTTGTTATTTTATATTATATTTAATTCATCTCAAATTAAACCACCTATACCCAATAAAATGATAAATGACCATGTTTTTCCATTTTTTAATAAATATTAATTATTTTTAAAAACTGTACTTATTTTTTAATTAATACTAGTACTATATTACTTTTTTTTTAAAGGAATAATTTATTTATATTACTTACAATGTAATATCTTATACTTTGTATGAATGAATACATGAATAATGATAAGTACAATTTATTAAAAATATCCTTTTCTCTATTTTATTACTTTTTTTTTGATTAAAATTCTGTGAACTTAATTTTGGGATTTAGGAAATAGGTTATACAATAAACACCATAAAATATACTAATTATCCAATTTAGTATTCAATCCAAATATAACATTATTATAAATAAATAACTTTTTTTAAAGTTTATTAAATAATCAGTGTATGTATATAAAAAGACTAAATTATAATAAGAACATTTTATTAAAATATTGTTTTAATATTTTATTAATTTTTTTTAGGAATTAAATCTTTATATTATTTATATTTATATAACTTATAATGCAATATATTATACATTGCATTTGTGATAAGAATATTTTCTTAAAAATACTACTATTTCTATTTTATTTCTTTTTATGAGTAAAATTCAATCAATATAATTTTGGGATTGAGGAATTAGGTTATAAATAAATAACCATAAAATTATTTTTAAAGTTTATTACTATATAATAATTATTAGTGTATCAAATATATAAAAAGACTAAATACATTATTCAATAATTTTTTTCTAAAAATGGTTTGACGAAAGGATTAATTTAAAACTTTTTTTCTACAATTGCTATATGTTTTTTACGATCTTGCCATTCAGCTTTCTTCTTCCTCTCTTTTCATTTAACGTTGATTGTGGTCTCTCATTTTTCATTTAACGTTGACACCATTACCTTCGATCATAGTAATTTGAGTTGAATCGTTCATAATGACGTCCTACACACCCTTATCATACGAATTTATATGAATGCACATATAAGCTTTCCAATAACTATATTTTTTTACCACTGAAAATAGGCGCTCTATTATACACCCCTTTAGATTTGGTTGTCATTATCTAATAAGTGTTTGAAGCACAAAATAAACAGACTCTGATTTCACTTGTTAGACGACGAGACCTTATCTAGACGTGGGGGGGGGGGGAATAGATCCCCTAATTCAAAATTACTAGTTTTAAGGTTTTTGAAAAAAGTTTAAACATTGGCTAGCGAAAGTGTCGCGTTTAAATCAAAATTCGTCTAAACTGAATAAGTTATTGGAACTCGAATATGCGTAACCGTAGGTGGTATAATAATGAGACAATTCGAAGCTAACAATTGAATTCTCAAAGTAACAGTTCAAGTATTCACAAGCTAAACAATTTCCAACCAATTTAAAACACAAAATGGTCAAGTGTCAAATTATTGAACATTTGGTGTACGATTGATTTTTCAGAAATTTCTTTCAAGTTTGTTGATACTCAAATATTGTAAGTGGTTGTAAGAATATCAACAACTCAAGTATTATCAAAACAACTTCCAAAAAATTTCTACGAATCAATCGCTCAATCAATGTGTTAAACCATTTGATAATAAGAATTTAAGTGCAAGAGAAATAAAGAGATAGAGAGAGGACACATGGAGTTGTTTAGGAAGTTCATCAATCGTCCTCGCCACGGCTATATCTGCCCCCAATTCCAATTTAGAATTGAGATAATTTCTTATTATGCATATATATTGTTTTTACAAGAGAATTGAAGCAACTCAAACCTACAAACCCTAAGTTTGTTATTGACCCTTGCAATGTCTCTCCCCTTTATCTTTACTCGATCAAGTCGCCCAATAATACCAATATGATTCACCGTCTTGTGCTACTCCTTTGCAAGAAACCATCGTTCTTCAAAACTTTCACTCGGTCGAATCTAAATTATGAATTGTTGTCACCCGATAATAGCAATTGATTCAGCGTCTCACGCCACTCCTTTGCAAGACACCATCGTTCTTCAAAGATTTCACTTGGTCAAATCCAATTGCAAATTATCGTTGCCTAAGATTTACCAATTTGATTTACTGTCTCACGCTACTTGTTGAAAGAGTATACTGGAGTACTTTTCATTTATATCGTATCCACAGGGATTATTACGATATCACCGCCGTTCTATAGCTTATTTTGTCTTGAGTTAAGGTTACTTTGGTTTTGAGTGCAAAAGATCATTCAACACTTTAGTAGCAAAGAGTAAATTAATGAAAGTTCTAAGTTAAAGAAAATGTATCAAGATTCGATTTCATCGACCTAACTTCGTATGTCAACCTATAAATATATATATATATATATATATATATATATATATATATATATATATATATATATATATATATATATATGAACTTCTTAACGATCAATATAATTACGTATCGACATCTATACCGTCCGTGTCCGCAGCGATATAGTTAGATTTACCGTATTGTTTAACCGCCGATTTCTCCACCGTTTAAACAATACAAATAACGTTTTATAAACCAATACTAAGTATATATCAAACGCTAAATCCATGTCTGCAATTTATAGTTTGATAGATGATGAAATTAGATCAAGGTACAAATATTGATGTCTCAAACATTTATACCATAGAAAAGCTTTAACAAACAAACTAAACCATCTATATTGATCATAACTTGTTCATACACATATATTCACAAGAAATACATACAAAAGTCAAGGAGGATTACATCTTATCTTGATACAAAAGAGATTTAGCTATCCATGAAAATGGTAGCTTGCTCAAGAAGGTAAGTATGAAGAATGATAAGCATCTACGACGATTAATCGACGATCAAGGCTTCGATTCTCCAATTCTTCAGTTGCTACAGTAGTTTAGGGTTCTTTGAGCTCTTAAGATGATCAAGAAGAAGGAAAAATATCTGATTTGCTCCTTAAATAGCAATTCTGTTTTTTGTCTAGGGCGCGTCGCGCCCTCTAGCGCGCATCGCGCTATTATACTTGAAAGTTTAAACCGCCCAAGCGCGCCACGCGCGCTTCTCTCTGCTGGAAGCTTCAGGAAAATATCTTGCCCAGGGCGCGACGCGCCCTATTACCGCGTGAAGCACGCTATTACCGCGCGACGCGCGCTATGCTCTGCCCAACAGTCTTCAAACAAGGCCAAAACAAGCTCAAAACTTCCCAAAATGAGCTAAGACCTACAAAATCATAACTAAAACACATATTAACATAAAATGAAAGCTAAAAATTATAAACTATAAATAATTATCTAAAACTTCAGGGAATTGTACGAATACTCGATAAAAACGGTCGAAAGGTGCCACTAATTAAACTAAATATTAACACAATTTGGCACCTAACAACTCTCCCCAACTTAAACTCTTGTTTGTCCTCAAACAAAACAATGATAAATTACCGGGAACACAAAATATCACAAATGAAACAACCAAGCAGAAACAAGAACAATTGAATGGTTCAAATTCCAAAAGTACACAAAGATCAATCCTTACCAATTTCAATCAAAGTACCATGATAACAATGCTAATCCTATATACAAATTTTATGTCAGAAATTCCACAAGCAAAATAAGTTCAAGAATGAATCATACCTACGCACTTCTCTATTGAGAGAACAAAAATGGAGGATCCTAACACTCACCAGACAATGACGCAAACATCCAGAATTGATTATGACTCATCTAAACAAAAGATATATAAAAAGCGTAAAAGCAAGAATCACAAAGACTTTAGGGTTGCAACTTGGCTTGGTTAACAAGGAAATGTCATTTCTCAAGGCCATTGAAACGAAAAGGTCAATACCTAAGAGAGCATTCAATATCACATTTACATCCACACATCCCTATCAACTGATCACACACTTTTATTGCTCAAGAGTTCACCCTTTTAATTTAAGGGAAACTAACTATATACAAAGCTCTTTTCTTTTCTTTTCTTTTTCTTTTCTTTTCTTTTTTCTTTTCTTTTTCTTTTCTTTTTCTTTTCTCTCTTGAGCAATCACTTATTTTCTTCTCCACACCAATACAACCATTTTTTTTAATTCTCCCCACCTTGAATATTACCACCACATAATCACGAATGCTCCCTATTCTAAGGCGAAAAGGAATCAATCCTAACCACGTTTCATGGTACTCTTTAAGGTTAAAAGAAAGTCATCAAGATTCAGATCAAAAATCGACAATTATAAACAAGGAAATGATACCGATTGAATCTTGGCAAAGCGGCTCAAAGTTGTTAGCAAATACTCACACACTCACCGGGTAGGTTATATTTGGTAGATAGGTTATACTCGTAATGCGAAACAAAATGCTTTGATCACTTTCATGCTTTACACAATTTAATAAAAATGTAAGATTAATCATAAGGAAAACGAGTTAAAACGCACATTGCTGGTATCCAACACAATTATATATATACAGTGGAAAGTCTCCTCACAACTAAATCTGTGCTAAAGTGATTCAAAATTGAACTAATTTTACCAACAGAAATTAATGACAACTAATTTGTACAATTAAAAGCATCAGAATCAAAGGTACTTGATAAAAAAAATGATAAAGGATGTACCTTGCACGTACAGTTTTCAACTTATATCATCACCACTCAAATTGTATTGCATCACCCACATTCATCGTGACACCAAAAATTCGTGTTCCAGCTAATTAATCATCAGGACAACTATCAAACACCATTATTTCTTCAACATAAACACTAAAATAAAGCTACTTAAAATTAAATGCGATAATAAAATAAACTGAACTTATATATATATATATATATATATATATATATATATATATATATATATATATATATATATATATATATATATATATATATATGTGTGTGTGTGTGTGTTAACTATCCAAAGGCGTAAACTTAGCCTTTCAAAGTACCTCATCCAAAAGGATGGAACAAAATTAAAAACAAAGCAACTAAAAATTGTTCTAACATAAAAACTAAAAACAACAAAACATAAAAAACAACATAAAATCTACTCCTCATCGGAAGTCTCCTGATCATCCTGCTCCATCCCCTCCTCAGGATCTGGCCTGCCCTCAGACCATGAAGCATAAGCAGACAAATCATCCCTGGAACCAACAGGCTGCTGCAGAGATAACTGCCGGATAGAATCCTGCAAAAACATAAATGCTCTCTGATACGCCATGTGCATCTGATAGTTCCAATCACCTGTATCACCATACTGAGAACCAGCAGGCGGTGCAGCAGTAACCGGAACAGCTCGAGCAGCATCAGGAAGGTCAGGTGCATTAGCAGCAACACCATGAGGACGGCCACTAGGCAGACAGTACCTGTTAGCAAAAATATCATCTATAACGCCATCCATGGAAATCATTCCCCCAGATGGAAACCGGACTCCAGCTTTCCTGCACAAACCCATAATCAGTCCAGGAAAAATCAATCTACACTTTACCCCATCGCCATGACGAGTCCCATTCAGGGCGACTCTCTTCAGCTCATTCGCCACAATCCTCGACACATCAACATTATTGCCATTTAAGATACACTCAACCAGGCCTGCAATATCAATGGTGATGGAGGAAGTGTGACTCCGTGGCCTTATGTTGTAAAGGACCACTGAGGTCACCAACTGAGCCTCCTCCGTCAAATGACTACGAGTAAAAGTCTTTGGTAGCCCAGCCCTAGTCAGAGTATAAGTAAAACCAGGACGACAAATCTTCTCCCTAATACTCTCCACATCCCAATTGCCTCTATTCAATTTTGGATGGTACTCACATTCTTCCACCAAAGCCAGAGGATTGTCAAGAAAATCAAAAATTGCATCTTTGCTAAAGTTAATAGCCTTACCTCAAAGTCCTTCATTCTAATCTTACTATCATGATAGAATTTGGTCTTTTATTTGTAGATTGAATTAGACTTGTAGGCATGCAATCTCATCTCTTCCAACTCATGAAGTTGGATTTTTCTTCTTTCACCACACAACTTGTGGTCAAAATTTAAAAGCTTCAAGGCCCAATACGCCTTATGTTCTAGTTCTACGGGAAGATGGCAACTTTTACCATACACCATTTGAATGGTGTAAGGCCGATCGGGACTTTGAAAGCAGTCCGATACGCTCATAAGGTTTCATCCAATTTCAACGACCAATCTTCCCTAGAGCTAGACACGGTTTTCTCAAGAATTCTCTTTATCTCTCTATTGGTCCTCTCAACTTGCCCATTAGTTTGTGGATGATATGGAGTAGCTACCTTGTGCTTTACTCCATATTGCTCCAACACTTTCTCAAGCGGGGCATTACAGAAATGAGATCCACCATCACTAATCAACACTCTTGGCGTGCCAAACCGTGAAAATATATTTCTCTTCAAAAATTTGATCACGGTCTTACCATCCTCTTTGGGTGAAGCAATCGCTTCAACCCACTTCGACACGTAATCCACAGCTACCAAGATGTATTCATTTGACATAGAGGAAGGGAATGGTCCAACAAAGTCAATGCCCCAACAATCAAATACTTCTACCTCCAAAACACTTTGGAGGGGCATTTCCTCTCTTTTCCCAATTCCACCAGTTCTTTGACAACTGTCGCAAGAGGCAACATGGTGGTAAGCATCTTTGAACAAAGTAGGCCACCAAAATCCCGATTGAAGGACTTTTGTGGCCGTACGCAAACCATTAAAATGACCACCATACGGCGAATTGTGACAATGCCACAAAATACTTTTTGTTTCCTCATCAGCGACACATCTTCTCAAAAGATTGTCACTACTTAACTTAAACAAGTGAGGCTTATCCCAGACATAAAAATTAGCATCGTTTAAAAACTTTTTTCTTTGATTCCAAGTTAGATCCTCCGGTATCCAGCCGGATGCTTTGTGGTTAGCCATATCCGCGAACCAGGGTCTAACTTCTTGTACCATGTGCAATTTTTCATCTGGGAATTCTTCCCTCACCTCTTTTTCATGGTTAGTCACCTCGATATTCACTAACCGAGATAAATGATCCGCAATCAAATTTTCTGTCCCTCTTTTATCTCTCACTTCAAGATCAAATTCTTGAAGCAGAAAAATCCACCTTATAAGCCTCTGTTTTGAATCAGGCTTGGTGAGAAGATATTTGATTGCGGCATGATCAGTGTAACACACTACTTTCGAACCAATAAGGTAAGAACGAAACTTTTCCAATGCAAATACAATTGCGAGCAACTCTTTTTCAGTAGTGGCATAGTTAACCTGTGCCTCATTTAAAACTTTGCTCGCATAATGTATAGCATGGAAATTTTTGTTCTTCCTTTGGCCTAAGACCGCACCAACCGCATAATCGCTCGCATCGCACATGAGTTCAAATTCAAGCGACCAATTAGGAGCGACAATTTTGGGTGTGGTGGTCAATTTTTCTTTGAGTTATAGGAAAGCTTTTAAACACGATTCATCAAAAATAAATTTCGTACCTTTGTTGAGCAAATTACTCAAAGGCTTTGCGACCTTGGAGAAATCCTTGATGAATCTTCTATAGAACCCAGCATGTCCCAGGAAGCTCCTTATGCCTTTCACATTCACCGGAGGGGGAAGCTTCTCAATTACTTCGATTTTTGCTGGATCGACCTCAAGTCCTTTTGAAGAAACCTTGTGGCCAAGAACTATCCCATCCGTCACCATGAAAGTACACTTCTCCCAGTTGAGAACCAAATTTGTTTCAATACACCGCTCCATCACCACATCAAGATTCTTCAAGCACAAGTCAAAAGACGACCCATACACAGAAAAATTATCCATGAATACCTCGATGTTCTTCTCGATCAAATCTGAGAAAATAGCTTGCATGCACCTTTGAAATGTTGCAGGAGCATTACATAGTCCAAATGGCATTCTTCGGTAAGCAAAAATGCCAAAGGGACATGTAAAAGCAGTTTTCTCATGGTCCGCCGGATTCACGGTTATTTGATTGTATTCTTAATAACCATCCAGAAAGCAATAGAAATTTCTTCCGGCTAACCTCTCTAACATTTGATCCATAAAAGGTAATGGAAAATGGTCCTTTCTTGTGGCTTGGTTCAACCTCCAATAATCAATACACATACGCCACCCGGTCACCGTTATCGAAGGAATCAATTCGTTCTTTTCATTTCTCACAACTGTCAATCCACCCTTCTTCGGAACTACATGCACCGGACTCACCCATTCGCTATCGGAGATAGGATAAATCATCCCCGCCTCTAATAACTTCACAACCTCTTTTCTAACAACTTCTTTCATGGTTGGATTCAATCGCCTTTGAGGTTGTGCCACGGGCCAAAAATCATCTTCTAGCATAATCTTATGCATACAATAGGCCGGACTAATACCTTTCAAATCGGATAAAACCCATCCTATTGCTTATTGATTCTTTATCAATATTTCCTTCAATCGACGCTCTTCCTTGCTAGACAAACCACTATTAATGATAACCGGCTTAGTGGAATTGTCACCGAGAAACACGTATTTCAAGTGAGACGGTAACACATTCAACTCCACCTTTGGCTCTTTAACTTTAGGCTCATCTCTCAATTCTTCAATTTGAGTTTCAAATGGATTCATCTCATCACAAGCCTCAAGATTTCTCAAGCAATCTTCAATTTCTTTCTCTTGATCTTTGGTGAGCACTTCAAGAGCTTCCATCAAAGTTTTCTCAAGAGGATTAAACAAGTGCATTTGATTCTCCACTTTCATAATAGCTTTTTCTGTAGCATCGATTCTAAAACAATCATCATCATCACTCGGATGCTTGATGGCTTCAAAGAGATCAAGACATAATTCCTCGTCTTGGTACCGTAATTTCATTAAGCCATCATCATGTCTATCATCATTCGGGCCGTCTTTATAAAAGGCCTTCCTAAGATCAATGGTATATCAGGATCTTCTTCCATGTCTATGATGACAAGTCTTCCGCAACTCCATAAGGATGAGCTGTGGACTTATCCGCTAATGATAACGTCATTCGAGTCGGCTTCAAGTCATTAATTCCTAACCTTCTCACCATAGACAATGGGATCAAATTAATGCTAGAACCGGTATCCACCAAACCTTTGCCTATATGAACATTTCCAATAGACACCGACAAGGTTACCTGTCCAGGATCATTTGATTTAATCGGTGTAGTGCGTTGAATTAACGCATTACAACAAGAGCTCACTGTTACTACCTCCGGATCCAAGAATCTTCTCTTTTTGGTAATGATGTCTTTGATAAATTTCGAATACATCGGCATTTGCCTAATGCCTCGGAAAAAGGAACATTTATTTGCAACTTATTAAAAATGTCCAAGAACCGAGCATAGTGCTTTGCATCTTCTTTCTTTGATGGACCGGGAGGGTAAGGTAATTTTTTCACATGAATTGAGTTCTCTTTCATCTTCCCCTTTTCACTCACACTCAATTTTTTTCTTCCTTTTTCCACTTCTATCTCCGGATTTTCTTTTTCCAATAATTCTTTCTCTTTCTCATTTTCAACTAAATCACCCTCAACATTTTTTTCTACTTCAAACACTCTATCTTTTTCACTTACAACAATTTCTTCCTCAACTATTTCTCCTACACCCATATCAATATTTCTACCGCTACGAGTTAGAATGGACTTACAATGCTCACGAGGATTCTCTTGAGTAGTGGCCGGAAAAGGACCTTTGTTTTGATCGGCAAGTTGTTTTGACAATTGCCCGACTTGAGTTTCAAGATTCTTTATGGCCGTATCCGTGCTCTTTTGGCTTGCAATTTGCAATTGCATGAAATGGCTAAGAGTTTCCTCCACAGAAAGTTTTGTTTGTTGAGGTTGTTGAGGTTGTTGAGGTTGTTGATTATAACCACCTTGATAAGGATTTTGACGATTCGATGGACCCGCATCCGGCCTCCATCCTTGTTGATAACTTTGAGTACCTCTTTGTTGGTAACCTTGGTTATTGTTGTAAGGTTGTTGTTGTTGTCTCCCACCATAAACTTGATTAGGATTAGACACATAATTCACCTCTTCACCTGGTGGAGGACAAAAATCAGTTTGATGGTCACCCCTACATAATTCACAACACATTACTTGTTGATTTTTAGTAGGGATCCCATTGATCTCCTTGATTTGTTGAGGAAGTTTTGACATTTGCTGAGTGAGCAATTCTACTTGTTGTGTCAATAACTTGTTTTGAGCAAGTATTGCATCACTAGTATTCAACTCAAGAACTCCCGGCTTTCTTTGCGATGTCCTGCGGTTGTGTTGCCCTTGATGATCATTCAAAGCCATTATATCAATGATAGCAATTGCTTCCTCAGCAGTTTTTGACATCAAAGACCCACCCGCGATAGCATCTAAAAGTGTTTTCGGTTGTGGTTGAAGTCCATTTCTAAAGATATGAATTTGAGTCAATTCATCAAATCCATGTACTTTGCATTTTCTAACCATAGACTTGAACCTCTCCCACGCTTCATTGAGAGCTTCATTCGGACCTTGAGAGAACACCGCAATAGAAGTTTTCGCTTCCATGAACCTATTGTGTGGAAAGAACCGATCCAAAAATTTCTCTTCTAACTCGTTCCAATTAGTCATGACATTGTTTGGTTGATCAAGGTACCATTCCTTAGCTTTTCCTATCAAGGAATGAGTAAATAGTCTCCTGAAAACCTGTTCTTCTTCGGCCTCCAGAGCACCAATGGTTCCGGCGATCTCATAGAACTATGTTAGATGAGTAAAAGGATCCTCGTGATCTGCTCCTGTGAAAGGATTCTGGTATAATAATTGAAGTAACCCCGTTTTCATCTCGGAGTTCCTTCCATTGGCTTGATCACGAGCAAATTGTGCATTCAGACGAGGGCTATTAACACAAGGCCCTCGAGGTGGAACATTAGGATCCGCAGCCATTTCTTCCTCAACTAAGTTTTCAACCGGAGTTGAAGAAGAAGATGCTTCTTGTTGTTGTCTTCTTTCCCTAGCTAGTTGTCTCCGTCTACGAGTTTTGCTATTCTCTCTACGCGCAGTCCTTTCAATCTCAGGATCAAAAAGGAGTTGATCTGCAGGTACACGTCCTCACATAAACTGTAATCTGAAAAACTAACCAAGCAAATTAACAAACACAAGGGATAAGAGCTAAGAAATAAGAGATTTAATAATAAGACTCAATTCAAAACAAACTATTGCAATGCTTGCAATATCTAAACAACAATCCTCGACAACGGCGCCATTTTGTTGAAAGACTATACTGGAGTACTTTTTGTTTATACAGTATCCACATGGATTATTGCGATATCACCGCCGTTCTATAGCTTATTTTGTCTTGAGTTAAGGTTACTTTGGTTTTGAGTTTGCAAAAGATCATTCAACACTTTAGTAGCAAAGAGTAAATTAATGAAAGTTCTAAGTTAAAGAAAATGTATCAAGATTCGATTTCATCGACCTAACTTCGTATGTCATCCTATAAATATATACATATGAACTTCTTAACGATCAATATAATTACGTATCGACATCTACACCGTCCGTGTCCGCAGCGATATAGTTAGATTTACCGTATTGTTTAACCGCCGATTTCTCCACCGTTTAAACAATACAAATAACGTTTTATAAACCAATACTAAGTATATATCAAACGCTAAATCCATGTCTGCAATTTATAGTTTGATAGATGATGAAATTAGATCAAGGTACAAATATTGATGTCTCAAACATTTATACCATAGAAAAGCTTTAACAAACAAACTAAACCATCTATATTGATCATAACTTGTTCATACACATATATTCGCAAGAAATACATACAAAAGTCAAGGAGGATTACATCTTATCTTGATACAAAAGAGATTTAGCTATCCATGAAAATGGTAGCTTGCTCAAGAAGGTAAGGATGAAAAATGACAAGCATCTACGACGATTAATCGACGATCAAGGCTTCGATTCTCCAATTCTTCAGTTGCTACAGTAGTTTAGGGTTCTTTGAGCTCTTAAGATGATCAAGAAGAAGGAAAATATCTGATTTGCTCCTTAAATAACAATTCTGTTTTCTGTCCAGGGCGCGTCGCGCCCTCTAGCGCTTATCGCGCCATTACACTTGAAAGTTTAAACCGCCCAAGCGCGCCACGCGCGCTTCTCTCTGCTGGAAGCTTCAGGAAAATATCTTGCCCAGGGCGCGACGCACCCTATTACCGCGCGACGCGCGCTATGCTCTGCCCAGCAGTCTTCAAACAAGGCCAAAACAAGCTCAAAACTTCCCAAAATGAGCTAAGACCTACAAAATCTTAACTAAATCACATATTAACATAAAATGAAAGCTAAAAATTATAAACTATAAATAATTATCTAAAACTTTAGGGAATTGTACGAATACTCGATAAAAACGGTCGAAAGGTGCCACCAATTAAACTAAATATTAACACAATTTGGCACCTAACACTACTCCTTTGCAAGAACCTCCTGTTCTTCAAAGCCTTTCACTCGATTAAATCCAAATTGCGTAATCCTGTCCAAAACCTTTAGTTCACCAAGATCATGAAGGAAAACCCCAACTCGATTTTCTTATTAACATAACCCCCAAATCCACAATGATCACCCCAAATCCACAATGATCTTGGAGGACAAACACTCGATTTTTCAGAATGAAACCCCCTTGATTCTCAACTCAACCTAAGGTTACAACAAACCTAAATTGAACGTTATCAACCAAGTCTAGATGGCATCCAAACAATGAATGATCATGTGTACGTTGTTTGTAGGGGTGGCAAAGCGGGCAGCCTGCCCCATCATATGCCTGCAAAAAAAAAGAGCGGGGCGGGCAAGCTCGCAAATTAAAACGGGCATAAAAACCTAGCCCGCCCCGCCAAGGTGGCGGGCTTGCCCGCCTATTTTTTTATTTTTTATTTTTCATTTTTTTAATAAACTTTTTTACATTTTAATTAGATTTTTCACAAAGTTTTTAGAACAATTTTTTATAAAGCATTTTTTAACAAATTTTACTTAAAAATATTGCATATATTCACAAATAAATGTATAAAATAAAACCATCAAGAATTAAAATGAGTAGAATTAACTTAAAAAATAAAAGATTTTGACGGAGCGACGAGTTTTGGCGGGGCGGGCTATGACGGACGGCGGACCTAAAATATCAACCCAATCCACCATTTTTTGCCGGGTACGCTGGCCGGCCCGGCGGGCCATAGCCTGTTTTACCACCTCTAGTTATTTGTATGTATGCATAGATGAAAGATTGAAGATGAAAAGCAATCGAGTATGTGTTTATAGTTTCATCGAGTTGAAAATGATGCATGTATGAAGCATATGTGGGTGTGAGACTTTTAGGCAAAAAGAAAACCTAGAAACATGAAAAGAAAACTAATTTTTGAAGGTTGCTTCAGTATGTGTTGACACAAGCAAGTTAAGTATCGACACATAATGGTAATTATTGATGCATGTGTCAATCTGTGGCATATCATGAGTCGACAAAAGACATGTATGTGTCGAGACATAGGGTAATTTATACAGCATGTGTTGATACATAAATAAGGATGAGTCGACACAAGAAAGCAGAAACCTTTTGCTTTTAAAACATCAGTACACGTGCCGACACGAAACACGTATGTGTCGACACATGCAAGTAATTTTTGTGCAAAGAGTAATTTTTTATGCTTTGTACCAAATGAAAACCTTTCCAAACTTGTTCTAGATGCTTTCTAAGATTCTTAATGACTTCTAATGCAAAGGTGCCCACAAATACTCAAAGATACCGTTCAATGTACAAAAAAGCTAAATCAATCCTAGTTTTGACATCATGCAAAACATCCAAAAGGTAAGATGCATTCACATAACTGATTAGGGTGTTAGAGTGATAACCATGCAGATATCCCTATAGGTATACCGCATCGGAGATAGAGAACGCTGATTAACGACATCACATCAAGACTGATACCTCTGGTTCAAGGAACACCATAATCGCAACCTTCGATACACGATCACATCATCGTAGTGCCCTGGAAGTTTCGATCAACCGTAGTATCCACAATCCTCACCTTTTATGGTTCTGCAACGAAACCGTTTTCCGTTTTCAATAACTATTTACTTTCTTTTTTTTAAAATTATAGTGTTTTAAATTTAATATTAGTATTATTTATATAATTTTTAGTTTAATAGTAGTTGTGATAAGAATGAATGATAAGAACCTTCTAAAAGATAGGATTATTTTTTTTCAATTTTATTTATATTTTTTATTGTAAAATCCAGTTAACTCAATTTTTAGAATTGAGGAAATATATGTATATATAGTATATGCTTCATTCGTCTCAAATGTAGCATTCTATAATATTCAATAAAAATATTTTATTTAAAATGATTAATATTTTCTATTCTCAATAACTATTTATTTTTTTTTTAAATTATAGTCCTCTAAATTGAACATTCTATAGTATTCAATAAAAATATTTTATTTAAAATAATTAATATTTTCCATTTTCAATAACTATTTCTTTTTTAAAATTATAGTTCTCTAAATTGAACATTCTATAATATTCAATAAAAATATTTTATTTAAAATGATTAATATTTTCCATTTTCAATAACTATTTCTTTTTTAAAATTATAGTCATCTAAATTGATATTATATTTTGAATTTTGAATTTTGAATTTTATATCATATACATTGTTTTGTGAAAGAATGAATACATTGATGATAAGAACATTTAATTTTTTTTCTATTTTACTTATACATTTTATTATGTGTAAAATGCAGTCAATTTAATTTTGTACTAGAAGAAATAGGTTTGTATATATCATTCAGTCTCAAATTGAACAACCTATGTCCAGTAAAAAGATTTTATTTTAAAATGATAAATATTTTCCATTTTCTATAAGTATTTATTATTATTTTTTAAAAATTATACATTGTATTTGTAATAAGAATAAATACATATAAAGATAAGAACATTTTATAATAAAATATTTCTTCTAATCATAAACTATAGTAATTATTTAATCTTGTATTTCATTTAGTATAAAAATAAATAACTTTTTAAAGTTTATTATATTTTTTGAATAAAGTTTACTATATAATAGTGTATCTAATGTATACAAAAAAGACTAAATACATAGAAAAAAGACTATATACATTATTCAATAAATTTTTTCTAATTGAATCACTTATATCCCGTTATAATCATCTTATTTTAAATTGACCAATATTTTTAATTTTTAATAAATATTAATATTATTTATATACCTTATAATCTATTACCTTATACATCTTGAGATAAGAATGAACACATATATCTAATGATAGGAACATTTTATTAAAATTGTAATTTTTTCTATTTTATTAATTTTTTTATGTGTATAATTCAGTGAATATAATTTTGGGATTAAAGAAATAGATTATTCAGTAAATACCATAAAAATTGTATTTTAATACTTTTTCTTATTGTATTTGAGGTAAAAATGAATACATAACTAATGATAAGAATATTATATTAAAATTGTAATTTTTTCTTAATTTAATTTTTTTTATGTGTATAATTCAGTGAATTTAATTTTGAAATTAAAGAAATAGGTTATTCGGTAAATAAATACCATAAAAAATATTAAAAGACTAAATACATAAAAAAAAAGAAGACTAAATACATTATTCAATAACAATTTTCTAAAAATGGTTTGACGAAAGGATTAATTTAAAACTTTTTTTCTACAATTGTTACATGTTTTTTACGATTTTGCCATTCAGCTTTCTTCTTCCTCTCTTTTCATTTAACGTTGATTGTGGTCTCTCATTTTTCATTCTTCCTTCTCTTCCCCCCCTCTCTCTCTCTTCTTTCTCTCTCTTCATTTTCACGTTGACATGTCTTCCGCCGGCGGCAACCACAACCATCCCCCCGGCGGAAACTCCGACGAACTCCGCCAATACTTTTGCCACCAGTGCGAACGCACAGCCTTCATTTCCTCCTCCACCACCGATCTAATCTGTCCCAATTGCAACAGCACTTTCCTTGAGGAACTCGAAGCTCCAATTCCGAACCCTAACCCTAATCCCAACCCTATCCCTCCGTTCTTCTCCCACACCACCGACTTTCCCGCCGCTGGCTTCTCCTTTCCCCTCGTTTTCTCTGGAGGTGCCGCTCCTCAGCCATTCAATGATCTCTCGGCCTTGTTGTCGTCGTCGTCGTCTCCGTCTCAGCCTGCACCTTTCGGCGAGGCGTTTAACCCGGTCGCCTTTATTCAAAACTACCTGCAAAACATGAGGGCGGGAGGAGGCAATGTTCAGTTCTTCATCAACGACGGCGATGATCCGGCTCGTCAGTTCCGGTTTCCTGGTAACGCGAATCCGGGGGATTATTTCTTTGGACCGGGGCTTGAGGATCTGATCCAGCAATTGGCTGAGAACGATCCGAGTCGGCGCGGGACTCCTCCTGCGTCAAAATCTGCTGTGGAAAAACTCCCTGTTATCGAAGTTACCGGGGAGTTGCTGGAGTCCGATTCCTCGCAGTGCGCGGTGTGCAAGGACACATTTGAACTTGGTGAAAAGGCGAAGCAGATGCCATGTAAGCACATTTATCATGCTGATTGTATCTTGCCGTGGCTGGAAATGCATAATTCCTGCCCTGTTTGTCGTCATGAGTTGCCAACAGATGACCCTGATTATGAGCAGAGGGCTCGCGGCGGTGGAGGTGGTTCTGGTGCTGCTAGTGGAGATGATTCTGTGAGGAGGTTTAGGGTGTCTTTGCCGTTTATGCCATTTAGGGTACCTTCTTCTGCTGCGGGGACTAGTAATGCTGGGAATGTTGACAACAATGACAACAGCAATAGCAATAGTGAGCATTCCAATACTGAGACCAGACAAGAAGATCTCGACTGAGAATCAGTCCTCTTTCATTTGTAAGTCTGGAGCTTCTTGTTTTCTTTTGGGTGTTATGGTTCTATTTTATTGTGATTGTTTTGACTTATTACTAGTGATACTGTGTTTATGCTTTTCATATGTTTGTCTCATTTCAATTGCATCTGGTAAAATGGTGAAGTAGTTTTAAAGTGCTTGTTCATGCTGATTTTAGCTCTGGATTACTCTTGTGTTGAGCCGTTTTTGGACTTTTTGTTGGGTTATCTAGGATGAATATGATTATTATGGTGGTATTTTTTATGATTTAAACTTAGAAATTTGTTAATGGTTAGGATTAGGTTGTCGTGGCAGGTTAAATATATGGCATTTCTTTTGTGATTGTTTTGACTTCGTTTGATTTTCATATATTTGACTCATTTCAATTGGCTCTGGTAAAATGGTGAAGTAGTTTTAGAGTGGTTGTTCATGCTGAGTTTAGCTTTGGATTACTCTTGTGATAAACCATTTTCGGAGATCCTGTTTGATTATCTGGAGTGAATATGATTTTTATGGTGGCACTTTTTATGATTTAAACTTGGAAATTTGTTGAATGTTAGGGTTAGGTCGTCGTGGTTAAATATCTTTGGCACTTCTTTTGAGTATGCAGCTAAAGAATATTTGGGAACTAATTGTAAAGGGAAACAAATTTTATCTTTGATTGGGTGTGCCTTAATTGATGAAAGAACAGAGTTTCAAAACTTCCGATTTCAGTTATGTAGTATAGATTGTGATGCTGCTAGTTAGGGTTACCTTCATTTAAGTATTGACAAATGACGGCGCATAGCATAGCAGTGTTGTTAATTAACTGGTATGCTATTACATCAAGATTTGGAGCAACCTGCAACGTAACCTGATACACTATTACGAGTTTGCTACCATAGCAATGGCGGTGGCTTTTTGCATGCCGGTGATAGTGATAGATTGGTAAACCTGATACACGGTGTAGTACAAAATGTTGTCAAATAGGGGCGCTATAGCATTGTAAATAGCAAAGTTTGAACAAATTGTTATTTTCAATGATCTGCAATTGACAACATTAACTCATTTGTTTTTGTGATGCTTGTTTGGTGCATAAGTTGGGGCATATGGTATGATGATGTTTGTTATGATTTGATGGATGGGTTTGCCTTATTGATCTATATTGTAACCTATGAAAGAAAACATGTACCGTATGCAAACAAAGAAGGTTCTGTTGTAGCAATGCGTTTATACTATCTTCAGCTGAAAAAGAAGGATCTTTAATATTTGACTTAGAAAGAAAAAACTATTTATGCCTAACTCCTTTTTCATCTGAAGATAGTTGTATAAACACATTGCTACAACAGAACCTTCTTTATCTCAAATTGCATTAATTAAAGCTTTGCATTCATATTATACAGTAGTAGAATAGACATTTTTGTGATTCAATTTGAACTATTTGTTGCTTGGAAGGTTTACCAATCTGCTAAAGTGAAATAAAGTACTTTACTCTTATTACTATTTTATAAGATTATAAGATTATTTACCTTCTTGGTAGTACTGCATTATATAGTATTTTAAGAGTAATAGAGTCTGTTTTTCAACTATAAGTTCTCCATTCAAGGCTTATTTTAAAAGCTTGTAAAAGAGGTTATAGGCCAAAAACTAGTAAATCTGAATGGCTGTTTGATTTTATGAAATGCTTTTTGTCTCTGTTTTGGTTGGATAGTTGTCTTTATTATTATTTCATTTAATATCATTCACGTATTCTCCTCACCTAATAGCTTAAGATTATGAGATATTTGGTTCATGACCCTGTCTAAACAATAGATAGTATGAACAATTGCGTACTGAACTGGTCATTACTAGTGTTCTTGTTTTTAACCTTGGGAGATTGGGTAGAGGGGGATGATAGAACTCTAATTTCTAAAGTAAAGCAGTTCTTTGAATCATAGAGACAAAATGTTGAGGATATTAGAGTAGTTAAAGTTGTTAAGGAGTTAGTTAGGGATGTTATTAGTTTACGGGTAGTTAGGAGTTAGGACTATCATTTATAAATAGGGAGTTTTTGGGAGTTAGGAAGGGTGTCATTGATCATTGTAAACAATTGTGAATAGAGTAGTGACTCTATTGTGAACTGTGAAGGGAAAACCGTTGAAGGAGAGGTTTCTCTCCTAATCCTCTCTATTTTCTGAATAAAATTGTTTTTCCTTTGGAATCCAGTTCTTGGGTTCCTAACACCTGCTATTTTCTTATCTGTGTCTGTGTGACATGTACCTCCTCAAACCTTAAACCATGCATTATGGGTGGTACACTATCAATTATTACAATTGTTTTAGATATTTTGGCTGTGAATGTCTATATATCTAAGAGAAAGTGTTATCACATTGTCTGTGAAGTGAGTCTCTTAAATTGAGTTACAGTGTTATTGATCTTAATAGTGTGTCTAAGGGTTGAGTTTAATTTTAAAATCTTAGCCCAAACAGATCTTTTCTGAAACCTGTTTTTTTTTGTGTGTGGCAGGTATCAGGTATCAGGGGTGTTTCAAGTCTGCAGCATTCTGTTGAGTAGAAGGTGATGTCAAATACCAAGCACTGGTTTGACAGTTACAAATTTTATATTTTACTATAATGAACTCATGTGATTGTACATCACTGTTTTGATACTTAGAGTTCTTTGTAGATTAATGGTTTTTATGTACATTATCTGTTCTATATTTTGTGAGCTATGTTGTCTGTGACATTGTTTTCATTGTTCACCTCTTCCTGGATTTGGTTTCAAAAGGAAGAAAAGGTTATAGCCGTTTCACCTAGAAAATGAATAGTTGAAATAAATTGTTTTTTACATGAATAATGAATAAGGATAACATTATATTAGTCTATTTGCTTACTTCGGTCATGTAGTGTGCATCGTGATTACCTTTTTTTGGGTTTAAGTAGGGATATAACTTGTGTTATAAGCCTCAATAAATTGCATTGGTCCTCTGTCTTATCACCCAAAGCTGTGAAATTAGAATAGAAAAATCTTTTAAGCTGGTACTAAATTATCACTCTCCTCTATTTGGTCCTTGACTTTTAGATTTATAATTAGGAGCGCTTAATCTTTTTAATCTGTCAATTTAATCACTGAACTATCACTTTTGCTAATATTCTTCAAACAACCTAGGTATTAAGCTGATGGATTAGTAATAGTTTAGAAACTATTTATTATATTCTTATAGTTTAGGGACTAAATAGGAGAAGGAATTCATAGTTTGTCACAACTCATTTTATCTCAAAGCCTTCTAAAAGAAAAGTAACATTTAGTCTCATCATTTTTGGGAGACATTGATATTTGATACAAAATGTTTCATCCATTGAAGTACTAGTCTCAAATTCAACTCATAGTTGATTTTTTTTTTATTTTTTATAATATTATTAAAAAAACGAGACCTAACTTTTTATGTGACAGTGTATGTTTGCTGCCTCCTATTACAATGTATTGAATTTTTCTAACAGTATCCTTTCAAGTTTTTTCTGACGAACATACATGTTTGTCGCCCCTATAAAATGTATTGTATCCTTCCAAGTTTTTTTTTCTCATGTATTATCAATTTCATCAAGTTTTCACTCTTTTATATTAAAATCTCATTATGTTTTCTTAATAAAAAAATACCAAGAGAACACTATTGGTTATTAAGATGGGTTTTCGGTCTAAAAAAACCAAATTGTAACACATTTGAAATGAATGAGGTTTCACTAAATATTTACAATGCAGGGCCTTATAATCCAAATTTGTTGAAAAAGTACGAGATCATTAATAAAGACAGTGATATGGTTATATACCAACCCTAATTCTTTGTCACTGTGGATCATATTAAGCTACATAATTTTGTAGTTGTAGTCATTATAGTATGTTATGTTATGTATATTTAGTTATACGGATGAAATTCATTAATAACAACTTCACTTGTTCCTAGAGAAATGAAACATTTGCTTAAAAACAAAACATCGATAAAAGAAAGAAAAAAAAATCTTGATCATAGGTATCTCTAATGAAGTGAAGCATATTGAAAGATTTATTCATTTTTAATCCATAAAAGGAAGTCTGTTGTAGAACTTTTATTCGTTAACTTATTGGAGAATATTTTGTTTATTTTATTGATTATAAACGTTTAAACGACTTGAGGTATTTGTGCTTAAATTTTTTACATTTTCCAATAAATCTTATATGTATTTATAATAATTTTTTTTTCAAAATGACAACACAATGATGGCAAAATTGAAAACCTCATTTTAATGGAGATTGAGAAGTTATTTCAACCCCTGTTTTTTTTTTACTTCTTCAATTTAATAGTCGATTTTTAGACAAAATCAAGGACAAAATTAGTATAAATAGGGCGTGAAAATTAAAACAGATGAATAATTAATGGTATAAATTTTTTACCCAGGCTGCATGAAATTTCGCCACTAGCCATGTCCTAAGAATTTTGTGATACTACTACAATCTAATAAGATATTCATTTATGATGAGCACAATTATGACATTTAAAATACTAGTACAATATATTAAGATATTCATTTATGATGAGCGCAATTATAATATTTAAAAGCTAGAACATAAATTCCAGTAGTTGTTTGGTTCTCTTATAGGTAATATATATTCATTATCGATTTTCTAATGCATGTTTGAATGTCATATCTATTTTTTAAAATTAAAATCGCATATGTTGTATGGATTTGTTTCTTTTAAATGAATACATTTCTATATTTAAAGGAATATTAAAAACACTTAATCATATTAAAGAAAGCAAAAAAACAATTCCTTTTTTGTTCCTGTGAATAGGAGCATTGGATGACTAGTACGGAGATAATAACCACTGTAAAAAGTTTTTGATGCAATGGAGATTTATGATGCTATGGAGACGGTTCTCCGCTGAATCAAGAGATTATCCGTAAAAAAAGTTAGATTCTGACGCGCAAATTAGTATGAGGTTGAGATAAATCTTGACAAATGTATAATTAATCATACTTGAGCATGATTTAGAGTCACATATATGATAGACCGTTTTAACTATCTTCGAGTTGTTTGACGTGGAGCGCGGGTAACACTCATGTGCGGTGAAAGGTGGGGGTGGGGGAGGTCTATGACTACACCATAGCGTTAAGCATTTAAAAAATTTGAGTCGGGCTTGTGGTAAAGATGAATTGATTTGAGAACATCGTTAGTGAACAAGATTTGAGAATGGACCAAGATGAATTGATTTGGCAAAGATGTCTACTACTCGGTCGGGTGAATCAATGGAGATTAGATGGATGTTTCTAGCTTGGACCTTGTCGCGTATAATGTGGCAGTCTATTTCAATGTGTTATATGCGTTCGTGAATGACCAAATTTATAGCAATGTAAATTGCACTTTGTTATCACAAAAGAGAGTATCTGTTTTTATGTATGGCATGGGAAAGTCTTGTAGCATGTATAGAAGCCAATGAGCTTCACAAGATGAGTTGGCTAGTGCTATGTATTAGGATGATGAGCACGGTAACACACATTGTTTCTTGCATTTCAACAAATTAGAAAGGAAACAAGATAAAACAAAAACTAGTTATTGAACGTCTTGTTTTAGAGCATGATCCCTAGTTTGAATCTGTAAAACCAACGAGGTTGTGGTCTAAATTATACTTGAATAATAGTCCTAATACAAGAGCATTCTTAATGTATTATATAATCCATTTATATATATATATATATATATATATATATATATATATATATATATATATATATATATATATATATATATATATATATATATATATATATATATATATATATATATATATATATTTCCGCGGATTTAGAGAGGTATTGATTGAGCATGCATACCGAAAAAACTAATGGCAATATGAGAATGAGTTAAATAAAGTAATTTATCAGTTAAACTTTGGAATTGTGTTAGATTAGTAAGTTGTTCGGCATGGTTTGACTCAGGGCCGGCCCAACGTGTTTGGAGCCCTAAGGCGAAATTTGATTTAAATTATATTAAAAATAATATTTAATTAAATTTAAACTATTATTATTATTTATTAATATTATTGTATAAATAATTATAAAATTTGTTTTAAAGGCCACAATAAGATTTGAACTCGTGTGCCAAAATATAATTGTTAAAATCATTCACCACTAAGCCATTGTGTTATTTTTTTTTTAAACCGCTTATTTATTATATAAAAGTTGAGGCCTAATTTTTCTGCATTTGAGGCCTATTAAAAGACCCGAAAATTTGAGGCCTAAGGCGATAGCCTCGCTTGCCTAGGGCTTGGGCAGTTATCGGACTAGGAGCAGCTATATCATCCGCAGCAGATCTTATAGAGGAAGAAGTGATGCTTTTGGACGTTTTTCACGAAGGCTATAAGCATCGATCTTGCCTTGGTGTTGACCCGAGGGAGAAGCCCTTTACTTCTTCTTTTGCGACAGGAGCGCTGTCTTAACTTAATTTATTCAAAAACCCTTCTTGCTAGACTTTCCATATTGCTAATCTCGAGCAAAGAAAAGAGTTTTCTTCAATCAGAGAGTTGGAGCCCTCGTTTGACTGCAAGCAGGCCAACATCTTGCAAAATATCAAGGTTATACTTTTTTATAATAAATGGATATAGCAACTTCAAATACAAGAAAGTATTTGAGATTGCCTAAATTTTTTATATGAAAGTTGTATCTAGTAAAAAAATTATGTTAAAAATATTAGTGAGGTTGTTACCCGCAAGTATCAAATCACCAACATATACCAATATTGCAGTAAAATAGTAGTTAGTTTTCTTTACGAATAGAGAGTAGTCACATTTTACCTGAATGAAGCCTAACTCAAGGAGGGTGGAGGTTAAATTTTGATTCCATTGTCTACTAGTTTGTTTGAGACTATATATGAACCTATTAAGCTTGCAAACATAGTTTTTGTTAAAGACTCTTAGTCCATAAGGAATTTTCATGTGGACTTCTTCATCTAAGTCCGATGTAAGAAAGCTAAATTTATGTCAAGTTGGTGTAAAAATCACTTTTGATACAATGCTATAGAAAAAATGAGTCTAGTGGTTGTCATTTTAATGATATGGCTAAATGTTTCATAATAATTTATGTCTTCGATTTGGTTGAAACCTTTGACAACAAGATGTGCCTTGTATCTTTCTATCGTGCCATTGACTAAGAGTTTTAACTTGAAAATTCATTCATCCTATGGCCTTTTTCTTAGGGAGAAGGGAGTTAAGTTTCAAGTGTTTGTAACTGAGGGAGCTAAATTCATTATGGACATCTTGTTTCCGGTTGGGCTAAGGATGCCAAAAGAATATGATGCGGTTCAATGGTTGAAAATAATTTACTTGTATATATAAAGGAGGAATAAGAGATGTACCTTGGATCATGGCATAATGGTAATCTTGAAGGCATATTGGAGGATTAGAAAATTTATTAGATTTTCTAGTGGAAGGTATAGGGTTCTTATGGGTGTTATGAGTTGAGGGTATGTTGGAGTTATGTTTTTTTGATACAAATAGCTAGGGGTGGACAAACTTTAATCACCCGAGGGAATCCGACCGGTCCGAATCCGATTTTACGTTTCAGTTTGGTTCACGTCGGGTTAACAATTAAAACGGGTGGCTGTTTCGGTCTATTCTGGTTTCCTTCGGTTCGGATCGGATCAAAATGTTGGGCCCATCGGTGGCCGAACCCGACCGAGCCCAGTAAATACTTTACTACTCCCTCCGTTTTTTATTATAAGTCGTTTTAGACTTTTCACACAGATTAAGAAAAATAATAATTGTTGTATGAAAATGAGAAATTATGAAGGTTTTTACAAAATTATCCTTCATTAATGACATGTGGAAGATAAATTTATATAATTGAAAGAAGAGAGAATAATAAATACTTAAGAATATAATAGGAAAAATAACATTAATTATTCATTGGAATTGTAAAGCGACTTATATTTAAATACAATTTTTTTTCCAAAACGACTTATAATAAAAAACAGAGGGAGTATTATTTACTCAGTATAAGGGTTTGTGGAGGCAACCCTAATTTCTCAGTATCCTTTTTCTTCATTCTGAATAGCGCCGCCCCCTTATGCTCTCATCTCTTCCACTACCACCACAATATTCACCTTTTCTCTCACCTTTTCTCTGCTTCCATCACCACCAACTTCGTCTCTTCCTCTCAACATCTCTCTCCCACCTTACTCAAAAATTGAATTTGAAACCAAAACCTAATCCATAAATTTCAGAAAATAGATCTAAACTTGTTGTTAGATTTCGTTGGAAAAACACCACTTACATGTCTTCGTTTTTGTTTGTGGTCCTCGATCTGGTTTGAATCCTTCCTTCGCTGCCATATAACTCTTTGTTTTGAGTAAGATTTTTGATTCTTTTCACCTTAATATATTTTATTTCTTATTTTATCTTTGATGCTTGTTATATCTTTACTTTTATCCTTGTCAGGTTACAGATTGGTACTCTTATCTTATCATGATACTTGTTATTTATATTGGTGTTCTTGCCTTCCTTCTGGGTGTTGCGGTAAGTATCACTTTTCTGGTTTATATTTGAGTTATCACTTGTGTTGACTGTTATTATTCTTGAAGTTGGCTTTAATATTTCCAGGTTTAGATCTATTTATACTAACCTTGTATTTTTTTTGAAGCTGGTCATTTTCCAGGTTTAGATCTATTTATTTTCAGGTTTAGATCTATTTTGCATTTGTATTTCCAATCTATTTATATTAACCTTGTATTTTTTTGAAGCTGATTATTTTCCAGGTTTACATCTATTTATTTCCAGGTTTAGATCTATTTATGCAAAACTGTAAGTCCCTATAAATCTTACTTCTAAATTAACTTTCCCTGAAATTGATTGATACGATATGTATTTAGAAGTAAAGTTTCTATACTTGATATGAAGTTCTGTTTTCTTGTAAAAAAAATTATATTTCAAAATCAATATGTTTTGTTTTGTTGGTGTTCTGGTTTTAAATATGTTCTTCAAGCTAAAACCAATTTGCACTATGTCTGCTCCTTAGTTTTTTTAAGTAAACCATGCTTATTAATTTAACTCTTTTACCTCTCTAATTTCATCTGCAGGTTATACAACTATTTTATTAGCTGCTGAATGTGCAGTTTACAGATATGATGTTGTGCAGGAAATGTAAATATATGAAGTGTAGACATATTTCATTTGTTTTGATGTAGGTTTTATTATACAATATCAGTGTAGATAAATGATATTATTACCTTAGGTCTGAAAATGAAAATGGGAAGCATATCAAAATATTCCCAGAGATATGATGAAGATGAATTGTCACAAGCAATTATGGACAAAAACAAATGTTGAGATGTTTACTATGTTTTTTAATTTATAATTTTAATAATTGTATGATTTAGATTTAATTACGTTTTTTAACTATCTAATTATATATAACAAAAAGGTTAAAATAATCTTACTTTTTAATGGGAGAAAAGAGCTAAAAAAGAGCTTGATGTTATTAATTAATAATTGATTGAAAATGATTAAATTCTTCATTTTAAAAATGTTGAAAAAATATCAATTATTTTAGTTGGACAAGTTTAATCTGGCCTAACAATCGACACTTTATAAAAATCTGTAATTTAATAAAAAATTAAATTGATTTGGAATCTGGGCTTGGAATTTGAAATGGTCCAAAAATAACACTAACCGAAAAAAACCGAATTAAAAAACCGAACCATTTGAACCCGAACCCGAACAATCCGAAAGCCCAATCGGTCGGAAATAGGGCCCATGTTTCTCACCCGAGGGTTGGTTTGGTTTTAGGTTTTGGGCCCGAACCCGCACCGAACCGAACCATTGTCCATCCCTACAAATAGCTATTGACTCTGTCCTAGAATAAGTGTCATGTTTAAAAAATTATTTTTCCTAAAATAAATATCACTTTTAGTTTTCAATTAATTAAAAGTGTTAAGTATGACACTTAATTTGGAACAAAAGGAGTAATTTGAAGGTAAATTTGGTTGGAAGATATTAGTATTGTCACGGTATTCTAGAGGTAATTCATTAGTTGGGTAACAATTAGGTTTAAGTGTGATGTTGTTTTAGAGTTTATTGTTGTAAGAAAAATGCAGATGTGTTAAAAAATGTGCCTTTCTAGATATGAAGAGTTGCTTTGTGTGAATATCAAACATGATGTGTCCTTTGACACCACATAATTTCGTGTCTAAGTAAATATATTTTCTAGATCTAAAGTCAAGCTTATTTCTAAATATTCAAACACTTCAGACTAGCATAATTAGGATTGATGTGAAAAATAAAATTAAAAGGTGTTTGATAATTCAATAATTTTGTAGGAAATATAGTGATTATAAAAACAACATGAGAAAGGATATTGGGCCCAAACATGTTTAGGTAGATTGGATTAGAAAAAGAGAGTACATCGAAGAGGTGTTGGTGCTTTCTTTTAACAATACTATTATGTCGATGTGTGTCAATACAAGAGGTTTGATGATGTATCCCATGATTTATATAAACATTTTTAAGAGTGGACTTAGGTTCATTATCATACCTTAATGTTTTGATAGAGGTTTGAAATTGAATTTTAACATAGGATATAAAAGATTTGACAAGATTAGAAGTTTCATATTTAATTTTCAAGAAAAAATCCAACAAAAATGATTGTGATCATCAACAACATGTAGATAATATTTATGTCTTAGCATGAAAGGAGTAGATAAAGGATCTCATATCTCCACGTGGATGAGGTCAAAACATTTTAATTAAGAGGGTGTTTTATCCTTAAAGGGGAACCTTTTCTACTTGGCATAAAAGCATATGTCACAGATCTTAATATCTTAGACATGTTATGCAAAGAAAAAGCTTTACTAATGTGTGAGGTAATATCCCAAGATGAGTAACCAACGCGTTTGTGCCACACACCATAATTATTTATATTAGTGGTTCTAGAACTATGGCAAAACCTAGTTGAATTATCATTGGGATAAAGGAAAGGTGAGAAAATATAAGCCATCTTGAAGTTCAAATGCACCAATCCATTTTAGGGCATGATTCCCCTATATGATTCATTTACTATAGTTAAATATAATGTTACCATTAAGGGAACTATATTAGTCTTAGGAATAGAAGTAAGTTTTTTACACAATTCAGGTATGTAGAGAAAATCATTCAAATAAAAGTCATTAGTAAAAGTAATTATGTCAGAAAAGTTGGTACTAAGAGTGGCTCCATTAGAAAGCCTGATGTGTATAGCTTTCATTTCTATTAGAAGGGTAAATCAGTGTCTAGAATGACATACATAGTTTGTGCTCCCAGTGTCTAATATCCAGTTAGCATCCTTTTTATAATATGTATGTAGCGAACAAAATTAGGAGTACCGGGGGGTGCACTAGTTTACGAAAGTAGGCACACATCTTGATGCCTCTTTCACGACCAGTGGGAAGAGATCTTAAACCATAATCATTATAGGTTTTTGTTGTAAGGTATTAATATTTGGGCAATGAGTTTGTCTTTTTCAATAGGTGTTGTGTGTTGTATATCTTTTTGAATAAGGATAGGAAATACCTAGTTGATGTGTGGGAGGGGATGCATTAGCTTGATTTGGGAGCGGATAGGAGCGTACTACTCGTTCAAGCCCTTGAAAAATCAAATTACATGATAATTCTCTCTATAACTCTTGATTGTTGGAAGAAGAGATCAATAAGACTTGATTATGGATTTGCATGTGAAATAGGCTTGAATTTCTCAAGTTCTTGCTAAAATT
Organism: Vicia villosa; assembly: GCF_029867415.1. NCBI lineage: Eukaryota > Viridiplantae > Streptophyta > Magnoliopsida > Fabales > Fabaceae > Vicia > Vicia villosa. The sequence continues at coordinate 188,429,956 of NC_081181.1, read as the reverse complement.
TATTGAGTGTGGGGGAAAAACTAGGTAATATTTAGGCCCCCTCTACTTGAGTGAGTATATCTCTTCTTGAATACTAGACATCCAAAAAAATATCGTCTTGGAGCTCTTTCATGCACTGTGTCCATCCAAAGAACACTTTCAACTATCTTCGATTCAATGTAGTTTGTAATCCATGCCATTACCATATTATTGCAGTGATTGTTAGAGCGGTAAAGCGGCAAGCAACAAAAGTTTTGGAAGTATTTATCCGGGAATTTATCGTGTCCACAGAGATTAGTGCTACTGAACTGCCGTTCGACGGATTCTTAGTTATGAGTTTGGTTTTGAATGAATTTAAATATGAAATGAAAAAGTAAATATCAACACAAAAAGAATACATTCTTCAAATAGAAGAAACTATTAAGTATTGCATATAATCTACTCTTCACAAACTTAAACTTATCGACCAGTTGCACTCAGTCTACTATACTCCTTAAACCATTCACGTGTTGCCCGTTGTCGGCATTCGTATCCAAACACCTCCACGAGTTCTATCGTATGCTTAGTTGACGATTTCTCCACCAATCAAACATACAGTAGCTTACCGTGTTAAATTAAAATATTGCTCGATCGACGATGTCTCCACCGATCGAACAACCCGGTAGCATTACGAACCAACACAAAGTGAACATTAACTCTTCATCTATCTCTACAATCAAAAAGCTAATGATTATCTCTCCTAATCAAGATTTGTGAGGTCTATCTCTACAACAACACAAACCCCTAACATCAAGATGCAAAACAACCCACCAAACATAACCCAAACATCAAGATGTAAAAAATTAGGAAAAACAACAAGTTTATATTGTAAAGCAACTTTATACAACGCCATGGGCGACAAATATACATGAGATCAAAGTATATATATACAAAACCCACAAATGAAACCACAAAGAGAAGAAAAGAAGAAAAACTCAAAAATCTCACGGTTTGTCGGCTCCGATTGATGAAGGATTCAATCCCGGATCATCCATTTGACAACTCCAATGTGTTTTCTAGCATCTTTCCACTCAAAAAATGCTATTGGATGGATTGGAGCTCTAAAATATCCAACCATGCCCTAAAATATCTGATTTCTGCCTATTTATACAATTCTGGATCTGGTACAGCGCGCGTCGCGCGCAGGAGCGCGCATCGCGCCCAACCTGCTGAATTGAAAAAACAGCTTTTAGTAAAAATGGCGTAACTTGAGAACCGTAACTCCGATTTGCGCCCAGCTCGAAGCGTTGGAAAGCTTATTCAATTTACTATCTAACAATGACAACATATCAACCAAATTGGTGATTTATTATTCTTTGATTTTGAGCTTTATTCACCGAATGAATTGATTCCGCCGCTCAAAATCGCGCGTTTGAAGCCGTGTCTTCGACACGTTATTGCTCATGCTCCAAATACGCAAGAATACCTACAAAAAGATTAGAAAACTATCAAAAAGTATAAAAGTGTATGAAAATATATCTATTCACAAAGTATACGTATTTATGCACAAAACGAGGTATTATTCAAACGTTATTAACAAAAAGTATCGATAAGTGCCACTATTTACAATCACAAAATAACTACATTTTGGAACTTAACAGTGATCCCATAAAAATAAAGGTTTGGTTTGATGTTTCAGAACAAGTAAGGGTTCTGCCAAGAAACCATGATTTACTTTTGGAACGAAGAGTGACTTTGATAGTTGAGATTGTTCAAATATAAATAAATGATGAAGATTTTAGGAATATCACTAGGATGCATAAAGAAAGGTTCTAACATATTTGTTTGGTATGTACGATTAGGGTTTTGAATTTGGACGATGGAATTGAGTAGATCATTGGTGGAAGAAGTATTTGTCGGTTGTGTTGGTTGTGTAGGAGGAGTGGTGAAGATGACACAGTCGTTGGTGTTCATCATCAAAGAGACGAAGAATGTGAAAATAGAGAAAAAATAAGAAAATGAATGATGACTTGTAATTTTGGAGCTAATAAAGTTTAGATTTTGAAAAAGATAAAGATATCTGAGTGTCCAATAACGAATAGACACATCAGAAAGTTTATGAAAGACAATTATTAGAGTAATCGCAATTTTCTAATACCATGTTAACACTTGACAAATAACTTGATACAAGACATACGAAAAAAACAAAAAAAAATTTAATGAAACATTTGTGTAAAAAATGCTTAGTTAATACACACCAGGCCATCTAATTATATAGACCAATTTGTTACTAACTTAAAAGAATAAAACTCTAATAATTTTTTTAAGTAAATTTAGAAATTAAAAATAGTGCACTGACTGTAAAATAATTTAAAATTGTATTATTCAACTATGTCATATTAATATTTTTAAATTAAAAACATGATGTAGCATGATATACGTCTCTTATTAATTGACAGTGTAAAAAATCAGTGCATATTTCTTTTTCTTATATATTTATTAGAATATTTGTAACAAACATAGATGGTGAAATAAACTTAGACATTAAAGTTTAATACTCTTGATAAAACACAAAGAAATAGTATCATGAGTTTAACTAATAACTCCACATCAATATTCGGTGACAAAATAGTACTTTTTGGAGGAGATTTCATACAATTTCTTCTAGCTATTTCAAGAGTCAGTTGTTCATGCATAGAGCATGTTGCAAAATGTATCAAGTTGTGTCAATTCTCCACGCTGCTGTTAAATCTAAATGAATATTAAAATTTAGTAAAAGGAAGCTATCTGAATCGTTACAATAAAATTCACATTTATTTAAATTTTTTATTTTTAATATTGGTTATCCAATTGAGTTAGATTTTCATGCACTTTTCTTTACTGAATTCACGTGCAATAGTAAAAATAAATCTATTTCAAATATAGTGAAAATAAATTTATATCTAATACAGTGTAGACAAGATTTAAAAATGATAGTCATAGTTGTTATAAATAAACGAGTTAATGATAAAAATATTTTACGTTAAATTTTAGGTTAGAACACTAATGAATTTATTATGAAAATACTACCTCCGTTCCTTTTTATAAGAGAAAATTCATTTTTTAGGTTCATTCAATAACTAATGTATTTGGTCTATTTATAGACTAGATACATTGATTATTTAATGAACCTAAAAAGTGAATTGTCTCTTATAAAAATGAACGGAGGTAGTAGTTTTTATGAAATTTTAAGTTCAAAGTTCAAACTCCAGTCACCACAATTTCCTGAAACTATTTATTTAGTATTTATTGATCACTAAATTAATATAAAACAATTAAAAAATGACAACAATCATCAACTATAAATGTTGCTATCAATCCTATCATGGACCACATATAATTAATGAAATTCAGTATCATTCCAATAGATAGCACAAAATCTACTCATACAACCAAAATCATATAAAACACTAACACAATTGTTTCTAAATCTCTTCCATAGTTGTTTATGGTTGACGCTATATCATGTTGCCAAATTTACATTTAGATTATTAAACACTACATTAGAACCAAAAAAAAAAACTAACCTATATCAAGTATATAATGACCAAATCTAGGAATTGTCATCTCCATTCGGTCCTTATCTATTTATAAGATGTTTTTGTCAAATATATTCTAATAATAAATCTTGCTTAAATTTTTTTCAAGACTATTATGACTTGGAGCCAACATGCATTGAAGAGTTTATTAATGTCCTAATAGAAAAATATAGTTAGTAAATACAATCAGACCCACAATGCATATTAAACCATTGCGACAAACTCAAGTTCAATTTTAATGGTAATAACTTCAACAACCATGTCAATGTTACGAAGTTAAATATAGTTATCAATACACTGCATACCAGATAAGTAGTATTTTCAAAGGAAACAACTAGATTAATTTATTTACATAGAAACAATATTTCATTCTACATTATGGCAAATATTCATAATTATGCCATTTAAGGTTTTACAACGGTCCATTTAAGCAATCAGGATCCCTTTTGGTAAAATAAATAAATATTTCACGTTATTAGCTACATATGTAGGAATAAGATATGATGTGACGATTTGCTTCATTAGAAACCTAACCAAATTAGTTCAACTATGGGAAATGGAGAAACTAGCCCAACCAAGGGCATTTTGGAAACAATATTAAAACTAATAAAATATTCCGTGAAAACTAATAAAATATCCCGTGCTCGGATAAGTTTGTTTGATATTATAGTTATAAATTTTTAAATATATATATTTCTAAAAATATATTTTTAAATGAGATGTTAGATTGAAACTATAATATTAGAATCACTTAATTAAGGCATTGTAAATTGTTCATATATGTAAGTAGAAATAGATATAGCAAAATACAACATGTGTTCCAACTGTTGTTATATAAAACATCAATCTTCAAAAGTAACACAATGCTTTGACCAGTAGAATGAGAAAATAGTTCTATTAATAACAATTGATCATAAGAGACTTTCTATTAATTAAATTATGATAGAAATAAGTAACTATTGGAGGAAAAAACTTTCTTGTATACCACATCTAAATTAGATGTAGTAATCATAGGCTATTTATCTTTGTCATGAATTAAAATTGAAGCAATTGTAATAGGTTGTAACCGATTACAAGTAGGTTGTAACCGGTTACCACCAGGATGTAACTGGTTATCAGCCACCTATAACCGGTTACAGGTTTGAAATTTCAAATTCTATAGAAACGCAAAGTGCAGAAGCGCCTCGTGTCGAAGCCTGAATTGATGAGAAACTAGCCCAACCAAGGGGGTAGTGGAAACAATATTAAAACTAATAAAATATCCCGTGCTCGGATAAGTTTGTTTGATATTATAATTATAAATTTGTTAAATATATTTCTAAAAATGTATTTTTAAATGAGATGTTAGATTGAAACTATATAATATTAGAATCACTTAATTAAGGCATTGTAAATTGTTCATATAAGTAAGTAGAAATAGATATAGCAAAATACAACACGTGTTCCAACTGTTGTCATATAAAACATCAATCTTCAAAAGTAACACAATGCTTTGACCAGTAGAATGAGAAAATAGTTCTATTAATAACAACCGACCATAAGAGACTTTCTATTAATTAAATTATGATAGAAATAAGTAACTATTAAATGGAGGAAAAAACTTTCTTGTATATCACATCTAAATTAGATGTAGTAATCATAGGCTGTTTATCTTTGTGATGAATTAAAATTGAAGCAATTGTAATAGGTTGTAACCGATTACAAGTAGGTTGTAACCGATTACCAGCAGGATGTAACTAGTTACCAGCCACCTATAACCGGTTACAGATTTGAAAATTTAGATTCTATAGAAACGTAAAGTGCAGAAGCGCCACGTGTCGAAGCCTGAATTGATGAGAATGTCAAAAGGTCAACGAGGCAAAGAGGTTTTTCTCAAAGACTCCAATATTGTCAGGTGTATCGTGACAACAAAGTCAATGATGATGGTGATTTCGTCCATTTTGCGCTTATGGTCGAATCTGAACCCGTTATGACGGAAGTAGCATTGAGTGATCCAAAGTGAATTTGTGCTATGAAAGAGGAGTTGGAATTGATTGAGAAAACATTACATAGGATTTGGTTGATCTACTAGAAAGAAAGAAGTCGATTGGTGTAAGACGGGTCTATAAGGTGAAGGTAAATCCTAAAGGTGTAACAATCAAGCATAAGACTCGATTAGTTGCAAAGAGATTCTTGCAAAGAGAAGACATAGACTTTGAAGAGGTATTTGTACTAGTTGCTAGAATTGAAACCATAAGGCTAGTTGTTGGTATTACAAATAAGAATAATTGGTCCACCTATCAAATGGATGTGAAATCTGCATTTTTGGACGGTCCACTTGAATAGGAGGTTTGTGTTATTAATCTTGCTAAGAACCCAATTGCACATGGGAGGAGCAAGCATATTGAGATGAGGTTTCACTACTTGAGGGAACTTGTTAGTAAAGGAAAGTTGAGATTGGGATATTGTAGAAGTGAAGACCAAGTTACTAATTTATTGACTAAGAGAGTCACAAATGATGTGTTCAATAGGTTGAAGATGAGCATGTGCATGTAAGACTTTGATCACTTGAAATAAGGTAGTGGGTTAAGAGATTTTGAGTATTTCAAGTGTCGTAACCAGTTAACACGGGGGTAACCGGTTACAAGCATAAAAAATAAGTTAAATAATCTGGAAAAAAAAGTGTCTTTGGAGTTGCGGTAATCGATTACGCATTTGTAGTAATCGGTTACACCTGATAGTTACTTTTCTATTATTTGTTGTTGTAACAGGTTGTAGATTTTGTGTAACCGATTACAGACTGACTTTTAGCTTTTTCTCTTATTTGACTTGATGTTTTTGTATCCCTGTCACTTGTATATATATCTTAGAGGTTTGTTTGTAATGTATAATAAATGAAATAGAAAATTATCACTCTCAATTATCTCTGTCTAACTCTCCTCTCTCTTTCTCCACACATTCAAACCCTGTATTATTTACTAATCTTGTGATTGAATGTTCTAACAACATTAATAGATACATTAATAATCATCCATGAATATTATAGAAAATGAATTTATTGTTGCACTTTGTATGTAAAAAGACATTTACAATAACTAAACAAACATAATAAAAGCCCAAATATTTTGGTTTCAAAAGAAAAACATATTAATTCTTCATTTTAATATATCTCCCCATTATGTTCATTTTAATAGTTATGAAGAATTAATAAGCCCAAATATTTTGAATTCTACATTTGTCGGTGCTATGAAGAATTCAAAATTACATAACTATTGAAAGAAAATTTTTGTGTGTTGGTTAATTTTAAAGAAAAAAAACTTGGATCATGTTAAAGCGGAAAAAACGTCGTTTGTTGGTTGGTTATGGTTGCTTTTAAGACGCCGACAAATGTTAGAACAAACAAGTTATACGACTTGTGTCCAAACATTTGAAGATAAAAGGGATATACATCTAATTAATCTCTTTTCAATCCAATCTATAATCTATCTATAATATAAGAAAATTAGTGGTTCTGGTTTTTACAAAAATACACATCCTTAATTTTCTTACACCTATTAAAATTGTTGGTTTTTTTGTCTATCCACACAATTGTCTAATATAATCTTAATATTTTATTCAACATTATTATAACTTATAAATCACTCTCTCTTATTTTTCACCATTCTTTCTCTCTCTTCACCTTTCCATTATTAGTTTTCAAAAGCAATCTAAAGTTGATTGAAATATTTATTCTAATTATTAGATTTAAAAAAATGATTTTGATCCAACATAAAATAGGAAGAAAATAGCAACGAAAAAATCTATTTTATTTATTTGTGTCCAAAAGCCATTATAATTGATTCTAAAAACTACCATTATTTTAGTGTTAAAATATATTCAAACTTTTTTTAACCGTGAGGATTTGTTTTCTTTTTAAATGTGATTTCAAAATTTGCATTTATGTAATTTAATTTTTATGTCATTATCAATACTATAAGTCACTTTTACGAAAAAGAAAAAAGAGAGATAAATAAACCAACAAGAAATCAAATTCAAATTTCAAAATCTTATTTCCCCCCTCTTTTACTCTATGTTTTTATATTTTATATACGAAAATTTATTAATGATCCATATATTTTCGTAAACGATACCTAAACAAAAATAATATTAGTTTACGGGAAAAAAATTCTTATTGATCTAAATATTTTAGTATACGAAAAATAGTATTTATGATCTAAATTTTTTTTATTAAGAAATGGTATACGAGAAAAAATTTATTATTGATCTTCATATTTTTATATACAACCATTTACTATTGATCAGATATTTTTGTAAACGATACCTAAACAAATATAATATTTGTATACGGAAAAAAATTATTATTGATCTAAATATTTTTATATACGAAAAATGGTATTTATGATCAAAAAAAATTTTATTCAAAAATGGTATACGGGAAAAAATTTATCATTGATCTAAATATTTTTATATATGAAAAATGGTATTTATGATCCAAATTTTTTTTATTCAAAAATGGTATACGGGAATAAATCTATTATTGATATAAATATTTTTATATACAAAAATTTATTATTGATCCATATATTTTTGTAAAGGATACCTAAACAAAAATAATATTTGTATACGGGAAAAAAATTATTATTGATCTAAATATTTTAATATACGAAAAATGGTATTTATGATCCAAAAAATTTTATTCAAAAAGGGTATACGGGAACAAATCTATTATTGATTTAAATATTTTTGTATACAAAAATTTACTATTGATCCATATATTTTTGTAAACAATTTCTAAACAAAAATAATATTTGTATACGGGAAAAAATTATTATTGATCTAAATATTTTTATATATGAAAGATGGTATTTATGAACCAAAAATGGTATACGGGAAAAAATCTATTATAAATTTAAACACTTTTATATACGAAAAATCTATTATTGATCTATTTTTTTTTCTCTTTTCACCTTCTATTTAAAATAAATATATTATGTAAACAAATGTGCGTAGCAGACCAGAACCCGTGCGTATGCACGAGTTTGTTACTAGTTTTGTTTATAAAAAAATATTCAACATAATCAAGTTGTAATCTCTTAAAGGAAGACGAATGTTAGAACAAGCAAGTTATATGACTTTCTGAACACTTAAGGATAAAAGGGATATACATTCAATTAATACTATTTAATTTGATAAAATAATGTACTCATAACGATCAAGTTATTAATTTCTTAGAAAGGAAGACGAGCTTTAGAAAAAATAAGTTATACAACTTGTGCTTGAACTCTCGAGGATAAAAGAGATATACATCTCATTAATTATTTTTTAATCCAATTTTAATCTATTAAAAAAGAGATAAAAATAATTGTCTCGTTATCATTGGTCTAGTAATTTGATCATATATTGAGTTTCTTAACTCTGATTGAGGTGGGGGCAGAGAAAATGAAAGCTAAGAAAAGAGCTAGTAGAAAAGAATAATTTTTCAAACGGAAGAAGCATGTGATTAATTACCACATTCAGATAATTAATTACCTACCAACAAAAATGAATTTTCTCAAGTATCATGCGCTTGTAAAATTGATGATCACATTCACATAGTCGATTATCAAACAACAAAAATGAATTTTCAGATATCAAGAGCATGCAATCGATTACCACATCCATGTAATCACTTATCAGACAACAAAAATGGATTATTTCAAATAGAAAAGTCGTCCAATCGACTACCACGTGCCTATAGTCGATTACATCACGGTGTTAGCACACATTATATATAGCAGTATCACACATTATATATATATATATATATATATATATAGCAGCATCACATTTAATTCACACATATTACATACTATTTTTTATATAGAATCTATTGACATATAAAACATCATAAATAACAACAACACAACTTATTTAAGAGTATAGCAACATATAAGAACAAGAACTCCATAAAACTTAAAAGAATAAAAATGCAAGATATGTAAAAGAGGCTATCAACAATGAAATCTTTGGAGATGGAGAGCCTTGGTATTGTTTACTAGACCAATCAATGGCTTATTCCTCCAACTCACAATAAAAAAAACTTTATTTGTCTCTCAAATTTTCCCGCATTTCCTTACTCTCAAAAGGCTATCTCCTTTTTTTTTGCAAAATGACCACTATTTATAGTAGAACGCTATAGTTGTTGTTGGGGATGAAGACCAAGCTTATTAATGTTTGAGATATTGATGGGAGGTGGAAAAATACATATTTGGATAAGGTAAGAGTGTTGTCAAACTTGTTACTTAAGTCATCTAATATGCATCTTACAAAGCAACAAATGAGGTATCAAAATGGCAAGGCAAATGAGGATAAATGAGAAAGTGAAAGAAGTTTAGCACCAAAAAGGAAGTTGCCTTGGTTAATGATAAAACATTAACCCTAATAAATTCTTGATTTGTCTTTGACCATGGTAAAATATTATTGTTATTTTTAGGGTTTTGAGGGGGAAATAGGCATGTTAATTAATAGTAATAACTTTTAAATAGCAGAGAAATTTTGTATTAAGCTATTTGTTTTTGCCGCTTCCACGTCACTGCCACCGGTCAAGCAGGCGGATGGAAGTGCATTTGAGCCTCATAGATCACCATTCTAGAATATTCCCACTGAAGGCCAAAGAGTCACTATTGTGGTGGAGAAAATATACCTGATTGAAAAGGGACCTATGAAAGTCTCTCTTGAAGGAGGAAATCGATAGATATCAAAGAGCACAATGGAAGAAAAGTTTTTTCAGAAACTGTGCAACCCTTGGAAGGAGGCGCTAGTCATTAAATTTATTGAGAAGAATATGGGCTATCATTTGATGAAGGACAAGTTGAATAAGATGTGGAACCTTACCAGAGAATTTTAGATCATGGACGTTGACAAAGGTTTCTTTACGGTTAATTACGAACTGCTCCTGAAAATGGAGAAAATTGTGCTAGAAGGCCTGTGGATATTATTTGGCCATTATATAACAATACCTTGATGGACTATAAGCTTTGATCTCCTCCCGCAAAGGTGGAGAAGACTCTGGTTTGTATTCGATTTCTAGGGCTTAATTTATTATATTATGATGAAAGTGTCCTTCGTTATTCATTTGTTGTGGGTACTATTGTTAAGGTAGGTACTAACACCCTGAATGTATAGATGGAAGGTTTGAGGGAATTTTCATGGAAATTAATCTGACCTTGTCAGTTATCAGAAAGGTCAGTGTTAATGGCCACTAGTACAACTTGGAGTATGTAGGCCTTCTCATTATTTTCTTCAGTTGTTGCTATTATGGACACCACACTCGTGATTGCAAGAAAACACCAGATAATCTGACGCAATCGGAAAGTGGGTGATGATAATGCCGTAATTGTAGCAAATGAGTCTGGAGAAATAAATACAATTCATGGTAATTGGCTAGTGGTGCAAAGGAAAAATGCAACTAAAAAGTCAATTATGATCAAGGAAAATATTTATCCAATAATACGCCTAGAAATCCAGGGAGTTCTAACATCAACAAGATTGATGTTTCCTTAAACGTAATAAGTGTTAATAGTAAAACTGCTAAACTTCATCAACTTGACACGATTTCCAAAAAACGATGATTTTATAAGAGTGGACCCACCCCAGATATTTTGCATTTTGAATCGAAAGAAAGTCAGGTAAATGAAAATAACCAATGCGCTATGGATGAGGGTGCTACTCAATAAGAGGAAGTTGTTCATGAAACTCCCATTGAATGAGAGTCGACTATGTAGATTGTCTCGTGTTCGGGACTTACTTTGTCACCTCCATCAACTTGACTAGTTATGTTAGGTTTCAAAGAAGTCACCATGCTCTCCTAGAATATCTGAGAGTCTATAATAATAAGGCTAAAATACACATGATGGATTTGATTAGAAAACACTCTCCAACGTTTTTAATCATGATAGAAACACGCATTGGCTTTCCTAAGACCAAATCCTCCTGGGATAGATATGGATATGTGAGTGTTCACTAGTGGATATGGGTGATCAATCCATAGGCATTTAGGTGTTAAAGAGGAATGGTAGTAACATTGTAACTTCCATCCATGAAGTCTTTATGGATACAAATAAAATCAAGCTATCATTGGGAACTTCCTCTTGGTATGTAACTAGAATTTATGCTAGTCCTGTGTACACTTCTTATCATGAATTGTGGCTCCACCTTATTAACCGAAGGAATACTATTAATGGCCCTTGGATGCTGATTGGAGACTTTAACGACATCATTCATATGAGTGAAATAAAATTTCGTTGAAGTAGATATGACTGGTGGAAAATTCACTTGGAATATGACATGTATTGGTTATCGAATAGTCTATAGCAAGCTGGATAGGGCCATGGTTGAAGTTGCTTATGGCATGACTTTCCCTGGTGCATATGTTGAGTTATTGTGTAAATTTCATTCTGACTATAACCCTATTATATTTAGGTATGGCCTTCCCCAACAAGACCACTTTTTGCGTCCTTTAAGGTTTTATGAATCTTGGATCACTCACCCAAAATACAAATAGTCCATACTACTTGGGTGAAATCCCTAGATGACATTGTAACTTTTTTTCAAAGTGTGCAACACGATTCTATCCTTTTTAAAAGGAAAATTTTGGTAATATTAGAAAATAGAAGTACAACATTGAGAAGAGACTCAGAGGTATCCAATGCTCTTTGGAGAGAATATATTCTACAAGACTAGTTTATCTTCAACAGGAGCTTCAACAAGAGTATGATGAGATCTTTGCGCAAGAGGAAATTCATTGGTATAAAAAAGCTAGAGATTATTGGATTAAATTGGGATATTGTAACACTAATTTTTTTTCATACCAAGATGGTAATTAGAAGGAAGAGAAATAAACCACATGGCCTTCATCTTTCCAATGGTATTTGGTGCAATGATGATGCTATTATTAGGGAACAATCACAAACTTTTTCAAAGTTCTTTTCTACCCTCCATCTCCTATACTTATGCTAGTATAGGTGACTCAACTATGAATCTAATCCTTATTGAAGAAGCCCAACAATCTTTGAATCAACAAATAACGAGGGAAGAAGTTACTTATTTTTTGAATCAAATGTACCCGTTAAAAGTGTCTGGCGCTGATGGATTCTAGGTTATTTTCTTTAAACAATTTTGAAATTTGGTTAGAGAAGATGTTGTCCAACTTATATGAGATACTTTTCTGATAGGTAGTTTTCACTCATCTCTTTCTGATACTCTTATCGCATTAATTCCTAAGGTAGAGTTCCTTAAAATTTTAAGGAATTCATGACCTTTACCTTGTGTAATACTATTTACAAGCTTATTATGAAGATTTGGTTAACATATTGCTTCTTTATCTAACTCAAATAGTTGAACCCTTTTAGAGTAGTTTTTGCCTGCTTAGGGAATCCTAATAATGCCAATATCCTCCAACAAGCAATTCACTCTATTCATAAATTTAAAATGAGAAAATCTAACATGGTGTTCAAAATAGATCTTAAAAAGGCCTATGATCATGTAAATTGGGATTTTTTGGAAATTGGTTTGAAGCGAAACAGGTTTCCTCCCATTATTATAAAGTTAATCATGCACAGTGTAACTAAATCTTATATGTCTCTTCTTTGGAATGAGAGACAGCTTCCAAATTTATTTCCGGATAGAGGATTACGACAAGTTGCCCCCTTTTACCCTAACTCTTTGTTATTTGCATGGAATTATTATCGTAGACAATAATCAGGAAAGTCGATAAAGGCCATTGGAAACCTGTCAAGTTTTCTCGTAATGGACCCCCTCTATCTCATTTATTTTTAGTGAATGATTTCTTCTTTTTGCAAATGTTGCTAACTCTCACACAGAGATCATTTCTGATATCTTGAATCGTTTTGCCATATTTTGTGGCCTTAAAGTGAATATGTCTAAATCAAAGGTGTTCTTCTCCGCTACCTCTAAGAGGAGTAAAATGGATTTAATTGTCTCCAACACAAGTATTAAGAGAACCCTTACACAAAATAAGTGCTTGGAATTCCATATGTTGCATGGTCATCTTCAATGCAAGGAATTTCAATTCCTAGTGGAAAAATCAGTCAGAGGTTAGCATCTTGGTAACATAAATAATTAAACAAGGTTGGTTGTTTGAATCTAGTTAGGTCTGTCCTAAACTCAATCCCAAATTATTATATGCAACTGGCATGGCTACCTCAACTAACCTATGGTTTTATTTATAGGACGACTAAGAATTCTTTTTGGAAGGTAATTCAAACTCTAGTGTGTATCTCGTTGGCTGGAATAAAATCCTTAAGCCCAAAATGTTGAGTGGTTTTGGTATCCATAAAGCAAGAGAGGTCAATACTTCTATGTTAGGTAATATAGTTTGGGGTATCCATTGGGGTTGTGATTCCCTATGAGTCCAAATTTTTAAGCATAAGTACATCAATGAGGAAACATTCCTTAATATGAAAAAAAATCAGAATTAGTTATTTAGAATGAAATTATGAAATCTCTCTCTACTCTTAAAGAAGGCTTTGAATTTAGATTGGGATGAGAACTCCTATTTCTAGTTTTCCAATTGGTCTATAATAAGAAAGTTAGTGGGGAAGGTTCTGTATGTGGATATCCATAATATAAAAATGTGAGTGAATGATGTTTATTTAGATGGTAATCAGAACTTCAATTCATTATATACTAATATTTATTCGATTGTTTGTGACTGCCAGAATGTACTTCCCATTTGTTTGAATTCTCTTGTGCTTGATAGGTTAACCTAGAAAGAAAATTTAGATGGTATATATACTGCTCGAGATGGTTATATATAGTTGACTCAACAGACTTAAATTTTTTCATAATAGCACAGACAATAACTCTTGGAAGTGGGTGTGATATATTCTTGCTCCTGAGAAGGTGAAATTTATCCTTTAAACGTTTTAACATAAGTCCTTTCCTATGAGATCCACAATGTTTCATCGTGGTATGCTTTAGACTAATAATTGTCGTTGATGCAATCAGGACGCTGAGACGACTCTATAGTTCCTGAGATATTGTGAATTTGCTACTCGCATTTGAAATTATATATGCTTCTTGGACCAATCATTCTTCCAAGGTTTACATGTTTGGATTAGACATAAAAATGATAGTGGCTCTATATTTTTCTGTTTCTTGCGGGTGGCTGTGGCACACTAGGAATAAACTGTGTCTTGCGAATGAAGTTGTATCTTCTTATACTTTGAAACTCATCACGGTGAATTATGCTAATCTATTAGCTAAATTTTGTCTCAAGCATATTCAGTATCATCCAATGAAAATAATGATGTGGAATACACACAAAGGTATTAATTTGGTTTTGAATGTTGATGGCAATAGCCTCGATAATCCCGGTGCCATGGGTTTTGGTGGATTTATTTGAAATGCTAATGGTGCTTGTTTTCATGATTTTGTGGGTAATATTGGTTATTCCAACATCCTTCATGTTGAACTGATAAAGTTGTATTCTGTTTTGTATGTGTCTTGGGAAATTGGCATCAAACACTTGGCGTGTTATTGTAACTCCAACTATACTATCAAGCTTATCTTAGAGCATGTTAATGTTTGATGTCGTTATGTCGCGATTCTTCCTATTAAAGAGATTCTCTCTAGAGAATGACGAGTTCATATATTTCATACGCTTAGGGAGGGGAATGTTTGTGCTAACTATTTAGCAAAATATGAGACTAGTAATGGCGCGGCGTATCGGTCTTTTGCAGAGTCTCTTGGTGAAATTATCACACTTCTGCTAGCTAATACTAAGGGGACTTTATTTTGTAGATGATTTTTCGACTTTTATCTTTTTCTTTTCCACTTGCACTAAAAAAAAATAAAAATAAGTATTATTTAAATGCAGTAGCAGAGCTAAAAAAAACTTAAATTTAAAGGTACAAAATAAAATAAAGTTAATAAATGATGAGTTAAGTGTGCAAAACAAAAACAAAATTCAGGGGTTCAAATATAACTTTTATAAGAAAAATTATGCATTATTTTAACTTTGAGAGATTTATTATGTTTTTCATAAACAAAAATATATTAAAATATATTAATGAGAGTATAATCAATAATTAACCCTAATACAAAAGAGTTGAATTGATTTCAATATTATAATAGGAGAATTTTATCTTCTTTTATGAAGGACTGAAAAGCCTCCATCTAAATCATGTACTCGACAAAAGAAAAAAAGGAAAAAAATGATACCAACAATTATGATAAATCTTATACTAGTAGTATCCTTCCTACAATTCTATCAAAACCTTCTACTAGCTCAACCACCAGGCCTTTTGGAAAGACATTCTAGTGACCACCAACTATTCTAACACAATATTACAACTTAGTTTCAAAGAACAAATTACTAGTAAAAACCAAAAAAATACTCAAATTAATGATGATAGTTGTATCACCTTTTGCATAATGCAATGTTGTATATGATGAAAATAGAGACCACCACTATACAATGCACCCACTTTAACAATGTTACCTATAATACATCCTGCAACATCATTTCTAATTCATTGTCATCCCTCAATTCATCAAATTAGTATCCATTCAGTCAACAACTAACATGTAAACCTTGCAATTAAACAATATTAACCTTATTTGCATAGCTCACTCCATTCCTATCGATTCAACTAGCTCTTCTTTTCATTAATTTGGGATGCCCAGAATATTCAACGACTTGATTTTGGTGTAAGTTCTAAAAGCCAATAATTTTATTAGAACTTGATATCTGTAGCGAATTATCTATCAATAGTAATAAAACTCTTCCTTATTATGTTTATTTTTTCAAAGTAATAAAGTCTCAAAATTTTCTAGTATGTTTGATGAAACATTAAGTAAGACTTAATCGTGAGGCTTCATTAAATATAAGAATAATATTCTTAAACAATCTATAGTTAAACCTTATTGTGAATTGGGATAGTATTAAAGCATGGAGACTATTATGTGTATAGAATTATGATTACATCTCATAGATCATGAATAAATAGTTACCGAGTCTTCACATAGACATAAATTTTAGGAGTAATATTTATATTGGATTAAATCTCCATGAAAATACTACACACAATGTTATGTTAGTGTCATAATTTATTCTCATAATGACACTGGTGTATACCACCCTTCTGTTGATGTAAGTTCTATAGGCCAATAGTTTTATTAGAATTTGATAATTCTATCGAATTATATCTTAATAATAATAATAATAATAATACATTTCTTGAATATGTTTATTTTTCCGAAGTAATAAAATCCTTAGAATAGCTAGTTTGTTTGATGAAGCATTAAGTGTGACTTAATCGTGAGACTTAATTAAACATAAAAAGATTATTCTTAAAATATCTCTAGTCAAACTTTATTGTGAAGTGAGATAACATATGTTACAAAAACTTTTTATGAAGTGAGATAACATAAAAAGATTATTCTTTTATAAAGAAATTGATTGGTTTTATTTTAGTACGACATGTGTTACTAAAAATTTTAAAATCGGAATTAGGTTAACCAACTTTATTATATGAAACTCTGTAATTACCTAGAAGAAGATTCTAGAAGAAGATTCAAGTTGTCTCTTTTTTTTTTGTGAATTTATCAAGAATGTTTTTTATATCATCACTTTTATATTTCAAAATGTTACATTTATCACATTTGGTGTATTCAACTAAGACTTCATGAGAAGAGGATTCTTTTGAATTAAAAAACACACACACTCTCTCTCTCTCTCTCTCTCTAATACATTCTATTATAAAGCAGAGATACTTCAATCATCCATAATTACACAAATATGTTGTTCAATTTTATATATGATATCACTAAGTCTGGTGCGACATTAGTATATTGGTTTTGTATAATCGATTTAATTAGTAAAAGTGATCGTTATACATTTGATTGATCAATATTGACAATGCTTCGTGAACGACATTTATAATGTAAAGAAGTGATACTATGATCACTCATATTCACTAAGTGATCTTTATGCTTTTTATGGTACAAACATGATACATTTGGGTTTATAGAGGCATAAGAGTTGTGTGCCTATGAACGACTTATACATTTAAAATTTACAAAAAGGTATCAAGTGTTAATGGAAAATATAATATTGATTCAAAGTAAATTGTTCATTTAGAATTAGCTTCTGGATAGGTGCCCCCTTGTCCCCTGTCTATTCAGCGGAATCCCCGTCAAACTCTATGTAGTGTGATCAATCACAAAATATGTTTATTATTGTTGTCTTGTGGTGAACAATTATGGTTTTAGTCTTTCACTTTATTTTGAGAATTGTTTAAATACAATTTAGGTGTTATGTCTTTCTCTTAATACTTTATATGTAACTTCCTTTCTCATCTCATTCACTCGTACGTAAAATAATTATTCTTTTATGTAATATAGTGAAGAAGAGATGAAGACAAGATCAAAGGAGGACAACCTTGGAGACCCAACTTAGAGAAGTAAAGATCATTCTTAGGCTTAGCCAAGATTCTCTAATTTTCTTAAGGGGAAAATCGTGTTATGGGGCCATAACAATATCATTTATTTTTTATGTTTGTTGATGCATGAGAGATAGTTTATGATAAATAAGCCGATGAGATCAGCTTAATTACAAATTCCCTCATCTAGACTAGTATCGAACAATATATGTTTCGCCCACCATAATGTGCACGCTCTATATTAGTAAGCTTAATTACAAATTCCCTCATCTAGACTAGTATCGGCTAATATCTTACTGCTAAATATTGTTTTTAAACTAATTATTATACGATTGTATATGATTGGAATCAAGAGTTCGAAACAATCCATATGATGGATTAAAATAAGATGTTATTCTCCCAACTGATAAAATTCAAGGGTTGTATTAGATATAATTGGAAAAGATTCCTACCAAAATAATTGAGTTTTGTTTAATCGCTATACAATTGAAATGACTCGTTTGTTTCATCTTTTTTATAAAATGATTTTTATAAAGTTTCATTTTTTTTAGGGAGTTTACTAAAATTTAATTAAAATATTTTTTCTAAAATATTATTTTAAATATTTCATCATTTTATTATAATTTTTTTTCTATATCAAAATTTCAAAAAACAAAATCATTTAATGTAAACTTTTTATAAAAGTTATTGTTTAGATATTTCTTTTTTAAAATTTATGTGATTTTAATTTTTAATAATGTATATTTATGATATTGAATGTCAAGATTTATTTTTTATTTATACAAAATGAATTTAATTTTTTTTTAGTATTTTTTAAAGTAAAAGTAAAATTATTATTTTAAAATTAAAACAGACGGATTCTGATTTTAGTATCCGGACCTTGCGACAGACTAATTCAAAATGACTAATTTCACTGTTTACTAGTGAGAACACTATTTAAAACCAAGACCTTGAAAAAAATACACTCTTTAGACCAACTCTTGGGTTGAGATGAGAATTGCATATAACTAACACATTTACCTAAAACAAAGCAAAATGGACATAAGCTCCCAATCATTCATTAGATTTTAACTGAAATTCATTAAACATTTTAATTCAACTATTTTTTTGCACAACCACTTCTTTTTTATTTTGTGTGTGGAAAAGCCACTTGTTATTAAATAGCATAAATATGTTACTTTTTGAATATATGCTGATTGTTTTGAGTAAACCTCCAAACTACAATAAATTATCAATCTTGCTTGTATATATAACTCTTAAAACCAGGACGAATTTTAGGAACGTGAAAGAATCAATTGACTTGCCTTTTGACAGCACTATTTGACTTTGATTATTTCTTAAGAATAGTTTATGGTGGCATTAAGCTTTTTTTACTTTTTAAGCAATTAAATTTAAAAAATTGCCAACTTTAACGAATGAAGAAAGTTTGAAAACAATACAATTAGTTGAAGTGTAATTTACAATAATCCACTTTCTTCAATCAGTAATCACTTTCTGTCTCCTAATCATTACATAATTTGATTTTTTTTTTCTAAAAATTATATTTTACTGCACATGATAAGTCTCCATTGTGAGGAAGGTTTGTTTTATATTAATAAATAAAAAAAGTATAATGATCAAGTACGTTCAAGAATTAGAAATAGATAAACTTGAAAAATTATGATTTTGAACGGTGGTGTTGTTCTCTTTCACGACAGTACGAGATTGATATGCAAGGTTATCACTCTAACATTCAAGTCAATTTAAGATTCTAGATGGGTGTAGTGAAAAATGAAGATCAAATAATGTATCTTGTTATTTACATGTGAATTGATATTATACCTTGGATCAAATGGAGTGGACTTGAGATGAATCGGGCCTTAGTCATTTGAGCATTTGGTCGGCTCATAATAGTTGTTCCAAAGGCTTTGTCGAGCACTGAAGGAGTCAGGGGAAGCCTAGAGTGACGTTGGCCAGCCACCAGGACGTTGTCTGATGTGAAATGGAGCTGGAATGCTTGGAAGCAATTGAAAAAATACTGGGAAACAAGCACATTAAATACAGTCTCATCATTGAAACATTTCATAGTCTTCTTCTGACACGTGTAGAGATGTGACTAGCTAGGGCATGACGCGGTTTCCAATGCACTGAGTTGGCGTGTATCCAAGAGGGGAATATAGTTGTTGATCTTGTGACTTCTTTCTCTAGTTGATTTGGATCCTTCAGTCGTTGCTGCTTATAAATAGGAGGAATTAAGTGTTTGGAAGTTTTCGCATCCCTTGGCATTCAAACTTACAATTACTTTTCCAAAAAACGTCTTTTTTTCCTCTTCCAAGATAACATTATTAGAAGCGGTCTTCAATGTTTTACTAAAAGTATTTGGCTTTTTTTTCTCCTACTTCACCAATCACAAATAACCAGGTAACATAATAAACTAAGCTTTTATCTTCATCATTTCCTATTTTCTAGTAAGGATGAGTGATAGTATAATTGACCTAGTGAGTGATTCTGAAGTCGAAACTTCGCATGCCTCTATAATGGGGACATCTTCTGATTCTCACCTCCCTCCTCAATATCGCAATCACCTGGAAATAGAAATTATACTTTTATCTGACAATTCTGACTCATAAACGGTATCTAGGAATTCCTCGGAGGAAGGAACTTCTTCATCTAGCATTAGAAGCTCTTTTTCCAAATGTTGGTAGAGAAGTTAATCACGTTAAGGTTTGTATGTCTTTTCCCATCTTAAGCGAGGAGAAGATACAAGCCAACCGAAAAAGGAGGAAATGTGTTGAGGCTTATATTTCACTTCTCTTGAGGACCGATAACTGTGAGCCCAACGACGTTTATGTGAAGGCTTACTTGGATCTTCGAGACCAGCTAAATGTATCAAATTATGACTAGGTATATGCGAGAGTATCAGGCACTTCATCTGTTCTAAGCACAAAGGTTGTCATAGATGCCACTGAAACCGTGGGAGAAGCAAACACATTTACATGAAGTATCATTTTATGAGGAATCAAGTTCATAATGGAGTGCTAGAAGTTGTACATTGTAACACTCAGACGTAACTTGCAGATGTTCTAACAAAAGCTGTCAAGACTGGACACTTTATCCATTTGAGGGATGAGATTGGTGTTGTAGAGTTTAGTTAGCTGAATATGAATTAAGAGATGATGTTAGAAGTAATCCTTATTCATAAGTGTTTTGTTAAAAAAATCAATTTTTGGTCCTTATATTTATTTACTCTCTCCGTTCTTTTTTAATTGTCATTTTTTGAAAAAATTATGTTTTTTATTTATTGTCACTTTTAAAGTTCAATGTAGCAACAATGAGTGTTGTTTTGTCAAAATTACCCATATTATTTATTATGGAGAGAGAAAAAGCAAATTAAAATGAGTGTCAAAATTACCTATGAATAGTTAAAAGTATTATAGGTAAAATGAAAGTTATTGTCTAAAAAGTAACAACAATTACTCTCTCCGTTTCAAAATGAGTGTCGTTTAAGGTTTTTGCACACGGATTAAGAAACGTAATAATATTGTCATAAGAAATTTCACTTTTACAAAATTAATCTTATTAAAGTCTTGAAAGTAGTATATAGTGTAATAATTGAGGGACACAACTGGAAAAATAACCATCATTCCTACATTGAAAAGTGAAAATGATATTCATTTTGGAACAAATTTTTTCTCTAAAATGACACTCATTTTGAAATAGAGAAAGTAGTATTATATTTTTTATTATGAGTAAAAAGTCAAAATATGACAATTATAAAGGAACTGATAGTAGTATTTTCTGTGTTTTTTCGTTCCCTTTAGATTTATATAGTTGGCACTTCAGTTATGACGTGACAATGATTATGTGGCGTCATGTCAAACAATTTTGCCACATAATAAAAAAATAAAAATAGATTTTTAATATTGTTATTTATTATATTTAAATTCTAAATATTTTTTAATAATATTATTCTCTATTATTTAAATAAATTTTATCATTATTTGCAGAAATTTTAGAATTATTGTACAACCAAAATGTTGTGACTAGAGAGAAATAACCAAAAAGAAGTGCAGCTTTAGCTGTTAAATTTTTAGTTATGTACAATAATTCCTAAGTCACAAAATGGATGTGCATATGTGTTGTCTATATGGAATGTGTGGTTAGTGAAAAAAATTGATTTTTCCCAACCTCCTATTACATTGCTGCATGTTCTAATTGATGATAACATGGGTGTGTCTTTCCCTTCTTGTAGTGTCATAGTTTTTATCATATAAGTTTTAGCACATTGTATTAAACCCATATCTTATTTCTTGATTCCAATTACTTCCAAAGTAGAAGAAATTCAAAAATGAGAAGCACTACAAAAACCATAAAAGTAGTTCATAAATTAAGTAGATTTTCTTTTGAAGGACAAATGAAACAGTTACAAAAATGTTACAATCATTAGAGGGACCACGAGACATTGCTATGTCGAGTTGAGTTGAGTGGTTTTGGACATGTTCGATTATGTGTCGGTGCATTTCTCTCACCGCGTTAACCAATTATTCAATTAATAAATAGGTATAATACAACTCGTGCCTCTTTTATGGACTTTACATCTTTATAAATACCAATATTTTCATTAAAATACAACTAAGAGAATAAATTATTCATGAAATCAAATTTTAAAAAATAGAAAAAGAGGACTTAAGCTCATCATCGTGATTGAGTGATTCCAATTTAATTTCTTAATCCAAAAAGTGATAAGCTATGATAACATATGCAAGGAATCCTTTCTCTCACCAATGCGTTTGCATAATCATTTTGACTTTCTTTTTTTATTCCTTTAGTATATTTTATATTTCTTATATTTATATTTTAAGATGTATCAGTATTTTTTGGTGCAAATAATTAAGTTGGATATTAAGAGGATGTATTTATTGAGATTTTAAGGGATTATTTTGATAAAATATCATTTTTATGATTTTAAAGGATTATATTAATTTTTAAACTTTTTAAAAAAAAATTAGTTATTGAATTTGATAAAAGTATAATGTGCGTATAACAACTCCAAATGGATTAGACCTTTCTGATGTTTAAGTATGTTGAGGGTTAGAGTCAGCTCACACGCGACAATATGAGAAGCTTTATATGGTAGTTTACAGTCCCTCAAGCACGAGGACTTTCAAAGGCGGAACTATTTTAACATTTATATTTACACCTTCTAAGGAGTCCGATCGAGAAGCTTACCCCTCATCTTTAGGGGAGGGTTGATTGCATCTTTCTTGAGGAGACTTGTTAAGCCCCTCAGGCGTTGAGTCCCTCGAGCGAGACCTATGTTGAGTCCCTCTAGCGAGACTTAGTTAAGTCCCTCATGCGAGACTTAGTTGATTATTTTAGACGAGACATATGGGTTTCCTCCTATATGACACATGTCAGATGGAAAGACTTGAAGCGTTCACTAGGGAAAGCGAGTGAGGCATTTAATGTCAGTAAAGATGATATACCCTTCGGACAACCAATTGGTCTTTTCCTTCGACATTGTTGTATCGTACGAAACCTTTCATATTTGATTTGAGTCCTAGAGACCTTTGATGAACCATAGTTCCCTTTCCTATTTAAATAGATGAGAACTATATTTTTTTCTTTTTTTTACAAACTTATTCATTTAGGGTTCAAAAACTATTTGTCCTACCTTGGACATTTTCTCCTTCGCGAGCTCCAGTTCAAATTTTAATGAGGTATTTTTCTCCCTCCTTACCTCTTTCTTTATGGAGATTATTAGGGATTTAGATGAGGATGATAACCTGGTTGAACCCTTCACTCGTGACGAGCGTATAACTTTATGGAACTAGTGTTATAGGAACGTTAAACGTCCCGATGGGACCGCCGACTGTAAATTAGTGGAACTTGGTATGTTCAGAAGTTATGAGAGCTCTCTCATTTTTTAGAACAATGCTAGTAATGGAAGTGGTAGTGATTCCTCTTTTCCTTCAATCTTCCCAAGAAGCACGAAGATCGTTGTTATTTATGATCTTGAGCCCAAAGATGTGAGGGAAGTTGGGTCCGCCTATACCACTAATGACTACTTAATCCACATCTGCAAGAAACTTACCTTTTCATATTCTGACGATGATGAAGAGGTTGTGCTAAAGGCTTGTTCTATGAAAGAGATGACCCATATGGCTGCTTTTGAAACCTCTTCAACTTCATCCTTTTATTTTTATATGCCCAATGTCTGAGAGATTGGGTTCCACCTTTCTATCTCTTCTTTTTTCATGGAGGTCCTCATGGCACTCAACGTGGCTCCTTGCTAGATTACACCTAATGGCAGGTGCATGATCCAGGCCTTAGTGATTATACACCAGTGGCTGGGTTTGACCCAACCATAAGGATGTTCTTCTCTTTCTACTGCACCAAGGAATATATCCCTTGGGGTTGAGTAACCCTAGTTGGCTTACTTAGGACAGATTTGTTTAAACCTAACTCTAACCACTTTAAAGGTTGAAGGGAGAAGTTTATGAAACTGAAGGAGAAAGATGCATCTTCCTTAGTCACTACTAGGGCGAACGGTGCCCCCAAGTTTCCTCTCACTTGGATTGATAACTATGTCAGCATCAATGGATACAACTATGATTGCCTTAATGATCATGTGGTTTTAAATTCATTGGATCACTCACTGTGATTACCCTAGCCCAGGGGAATGAGGAGTCTGTATATATATATATATATATATATATATATATATATATATATATATATATATATATATATATATATATATGAGTTAACTGAAACTATATTTTTTACAGTTGATGTCTCATGTGCTAATTATTTTTCTTCACCTTTGTTAGAGAGAACATGTCCAAGATTTTCCCTGAGGAGATGTGGGAGCACCTCGCCAGGAAAAAAGCCTGGTGCATCGGCTAAGAAAACTCTCAGAGTTTCCTAGAAGGCATAACCCGTAGGGGATTAAGCACCAACCCAAATTAGAGGCTCCAACTGGGTCCCTAACCCCAAAGGTTCAACAGATGGAAACTCAATCCTCCCCTAAAGGTTAGGCGGCCCAAACGACTGTTGCAGGCGAGACAACTTTTCCTATAAGGACGGTCCCTCCACTTGAAAAATCTGTATGGTGCGATGACACCTTCGATTCTACCCAATTCATGGGCACTCACCTTCCTTTCTCAGTGGATTATAAGGTGATCTCTAACCATTCTTCCCTAAAACAGTCTAACCTCAAAGTGATTCATTTGGTGAGAGTCAACTTCATGGAGCAAATTTATAGGGAGGAGCGTGCGAAAGCAGATAGGGAGCAGAAGGTAAAAATCTCTAAGTATGAATGAGATATGGTCAAAGGGCAAACCCTCATCGAGACTCTATAAGCTGATAAAGTAATCCTATCAGGAAAACTCAAGGAGGAGGAATCCAAATCCCAACGGTTCTCCAACAGAGAGTGAGATATGCGGGAAACCCTGGACAAGGCTCACAACACTCAGAGGAGGTTGGAGGACGAGATATTTGCTCTAAAGAAACAGGTAGTTATCTCTCCTATTTCTTTATAGAATATGGCTACCTCCACTTGACTTCCTCTTCCATGATGTAACAAACTGAGACATGTCACATTCTCGTCTCTATAAGAAGGTGATTGATTTAAGAAATGGGTGTCATATCCAAATGTGGGTGCTCATTCTAATAATGAGCGACCAGGAAGGAGGAGTGTGTGACATGTTATGTCATCCCTCTTTAATGAACCTTCCATGTTTCCCCTTATAGGTCATTTACAAATATAACAATACACATTCTCTTAAGCATGAAGACTTATAAAGGGAAAAGTGATTTTAGTTTGTTATTTTTTCCTTATTTGAACGAATCCCTCAGGTATGTTTAGGGCGAGCCCGTTAACATGGAGCGAGTCCCTCATGTACGGGGAGTCTCGCAGGCATGATATGGGATACACCTTTATATGTCAAGGAGGTGATTCATCACAAGTCAGTTGAGGGAAATCCCCAAACATCATTCAGATTGAAAAGCTCGAGCGACATTAAACGTGATCAATGATGATTTAGCCTTGACAGGCTTAATTGGCTTTAATAACCCACACATGCTAGAAGAGTGTAGAGCCTTTCGCGTCAGATGGAAAACCTATGGAGAGACCCTTGATTACACCTAGTAGTGTTAAAACCTCTATAAAAAGGGTTTAACCCTAACCATTTCACTATTCCGCGCACTTTCATATCAAAGTATTTGAAAGTCTCATTTGTATCCCTCACCAGTCCTTCAATCCTTTCTAGCTCGAGCCCCCATTTAAATTTATAGGTTTGATAATATTTCTTCTCTCTTTTCCCCTTTATGGCGATAATTAGGGATTTATACGAGAATGAAAACTTAGTAGAAGACTAAACTCACGATGAGCGCATAACCCTGTGGATTTTCTATTATAGAAACGCCATATGTCCCGACAGAACAATTGGCTGTAATTTAGTGGAATTAGGCATGTTCGGTAGTTGAGGAAGTTCTATTAGCTCTGATAGAGATAATAATAATGGTAGTTATAACACTCTTTTAAACTCCACAAAATTAACGATTAATTTAATCATATGGACCTTTTCAAAGTGGTTCGTGATGGCCAACTGGTTGATGAACAGGAAGGTCCTTCCTCTGATAGGCAAGTCGCCTCACTTGATAAAGGCGTAAAAATCAAGGCTACGAGCGACATGGTGGTGGAGGGGGTTCCCCAATAGGAGGCGACTCTCCAAGAGAATGCTTTTGAGGAGTAGCGGCTTCCGGAGGAGGAACTATGAGCTAGATTTTGTTGTTTTCCTTTTGTTCCTTTTGCGGCTTATTTGTGTAATCGTGCCCTTAGTGATTTATTTGACTATGCCTTATGGGACCTTTTTATATAGCAAAAATATTGTCCTTAAATAATTCCTTTGTGTTTTTATCCTCTAGAATCGGTTGAATGGTTCCTTTATTTATTTTTCGTATAGATTATCCTAGAACATACTTCAAGTAGGCTTTGCCCTTGTTGCGGTCTTGTAGGAAAAGGATTCCTACATGAGGGTGCTAATGTCGCCCTTAGGGAAAGGATTCCTAGGTGAAGATTCAACATGTTTGATCGACTCGAAGGATGACAAGGATTCCTTCGCAAGGATCCATCATATGATATTTCCTCGAAGGACATATTGCCTCGAAGGATGACAAGGGTTCCTTTGTAAAGACCCGACATGTGTAGTCGCCTCTAAGGGCGATAAAGATTCCTCCATGATGATTCAGCTTATATCATTGCCTCTCCTAGATATTTTGATAAATCTTTTAATTCTTTTGTACTTGCAAACAAAGTCATAATAATTTCAAATTTATATGAGAATGTGATGTACCTCATTAAGAACTCCTACACCTTATAACTAATGTTGGGGAAGAGAGTGTTCCATCCAACAAAAACAAAAAAATGTCATAACTAAACCATCCAAGCAGCAGAGATTGTACCTCATCTTAAACAAACTAAACAAATAAGTTAAATTAAACTAAGCATGGCACAACTCCTAAATAATATAAATCTTTTTAACAAGTATTTTCTCCTGCCTCCTTCGTGCTCTCCTAGAGTAAAGAGGTCAAATTCTCGTCCTCGTGAGTTACTTTTCGGGGCGTCACCTTTCACTTTACATCTGTAACATTCACTCCCACGGTTATAGTCTGCCTTAGATTGAAGCTTTCTGCATAGCACTTTATGGAGATCTCCTGCCCTCCCTGAATAACCCATACTCACTCATCTAAGAGTGGATAATTCATGCATAAATACAATGTAGATAGGATGGCGCAAATATGGATAAAAACATGTCGTCCTATAATCATGTTATATGACGATAGTGCATCTATAACTAGGTACCTTACCTTGATCTATCTGGCGCATTCCTCGGTGTCAAAATGGTCGTCATGGTAATATATATCCCGTCACATGCACTTGATCGCTTGAGAATGCCACCAACAATCCTACTTAAAGATGATATAATGTATACAAGTATACTTAAAATATTATTCAAGGATCCTTGCAACTTTAAAAGGAAATTATATGTTAGACCTTCATTGAAAGATCATTACTTCCCTACGAAAAAATCGTATACTAGACCATTAAAGGATCCTCGTCACCCTACGAGGCAATTGTATGTTGGACTTTCATTGAAGGCTCATTTTTGCTCTACGAGACAATTACATGTTGGACGTTCATTGAAGGATACTTACCGCTCTACGAGGTAATTATATGTTGGACCTTCATTGAAGGATCCTTGTTGCCTTACGAGACAATTGTATGTTAGACTTTTATTGAAGAATCCTTGTTATCCTACGAGACAATTATATGATAGACCTTATTTAAGGATCCTTGTCGCCCTATGAGGAAATCATATGTTGGACTTTCACTGAAGGATCTTTGTTGTCTTATCAAGCGACTTACTATTGGATTCCTCGCCAAAGTTGACTCAACTAGCCCACAGACATTGCTTGAGGGAATCACCCCACACAATGCTTGAGGGACTCTCCCTAAATGAAAAATCTATTCAGTCAGGGAGACATAAAGGAATACGCTTCAAAACAAATTACAAAGAAGAAAATCCAAATAAAATAAGACAAATCGGAGTGAATATATTCTTTAAATAGACTCTGAAGGGCGTGATTAAAATAAGGTCTACCGAGGGCGAAATATAAATCGTAAACAAAAAGTACACATATCAAAAATATTAAATATTGCGAAGCTCCTCCAATGAGACAAGGAAGCAAAATCAAGGGCATAAGAGTTGGACAAATTCACCTTTACAAAGTCTCATCTGAAGAACTCAATTTAAAGTCTCACCTGAGAGACTCAACATAAAGTCTGGTCTCAGAGATTCAACTTAAAGCCTCTCCTGAGGGACTCAACTTAAAGTCTCTCCTGAGGGACTCAACTTAAAGTCTCGTCTGAGAGACTCAAGTTAAAGTCTCGCCTAAGGGACTCAACTTAAAGTCTCATATGATGGACTCAAATTAAAGTCTCACATAAGAGATTCAACTTAAAGTCTCTCCTGAGAGACTTAACATAAAGGCTCGTCTGAAAAACTCAATTTAAAATCTCGTCTGAGGGACTCAACTTAAAATCTCGTCTAAGGGTCTTAATTTAAATTATCGGCTGAGGGACTCAACTTAAAGTCTCGCATAAGGGGATCAACTTAAAGTCTCGCATGAGGGACTCAATTTAAAGTCTCGCATGAGAGACTCGCCTTTACGAAATCTCATCTGGAAATTAACTACCTTGCCTTTTCCAAGACCTCGTGCTTGAGGGACTGTGTATTGTGATAATTTTACTGGGTCTAAGAAAAGGTAGACCACAAAGAATAAGGATAAGAAAAATATATGGGTGTTGGGCAAGCCTACAAGCAAGGCCACAGGTTGTCTGAAGTTACACTGCAGTTAGCTTGAAATACGCCATAAATCGTCCAAATTGAACTTGGGCTATCGAACTAGCTTATCATCCATCTGTTTAATAAAGTGTGAGTAGTGACGTGTTCTCATAATAACTGATAGAGAATAAGTCAAATACAACATAGAAGGAGAAAATTGTTCTCCCTGTAGTAGGAGAATTATGGGAATGAGAATTCTAATTTTTTCAAAAATTATTTACAGAGTTTCTCACCACTTAGCGGAAGGTAACCTTAAGTATCATCTAAATACCTACAAACTTAAAACAATCTTACAAATATATATCTACTTTATTATACTTTTTATCAAATATTCCATAAATATATTTTTAAATAAATCATACTTTTTACTCCCTCCGTTTTTTATTATAAGTCGTTTTAGACATTTCACACCGATTAAGAAAAATAATAATTGTTGTATGAAAATGAGGAATTATGAAGGTTTTTACAAAATTATCCTTCATTAATGACATGTGGAAGATAAATTTATATAATTGAAAGGAGAGAGAATAATAAATATTTAAGGATATAATAGGAAAAATAACATTAATTATTCATTGGAATTGTAAAACGACATATATTTAAATACAAATATTTTTCCCAAAACGACTTATAATAAAAAACGGAGGGAGTAATTTTTATGACCAGGTCAAAATAACTTAATATTTTAATGATTATATTAATAATTTATTTATAAATATCATTTATTTTGTTTTTTCTCTTAAATACAATTAAATATATAAAGCAATAGAGAAAAAATTATTAACTAATTACCAAAAAAAATTGTAAATTTACCTGAGTTGTGTGTACACATGGACTTTGAAGTGAGGAAAGAAACAAACAGCAATGAATTAAGAATTCTCAGTTGGCAGTGCTACAGACAGAAAACCATAATAAGCAAGAGAATGAGTAATGAATGAAAATAAAAAGTCAAATTCAAGTAGAAGCTTAAAATAAAATCAATTAAAAAAATCCCTTTTTCATTTTCATTATTTTTTATTTTCCTCAACCAAATAAAAACTCAGTGATGAGAATGAGATACCAAAAAAAATATAACTAACCTTCTTCTGTAGTATTTTCAATTCCATCTTCATCTTTTCTTTCCTTTCCTTTTCTTCCTTCAAGATTAGATTTTTCTTTGACCCTTTTGCTTTCTTTTTCTGAAACGAGTCTTCTCTTCACCAACTTCTTCTTCCAAGTCAATTTCATGTTCTTGTGTTTTAGATCTTAGATCTTTGCTGTCGGTGGTTGATCGGAGTAGATGTCGCCGTCAAATGGGTTGCAGAACGGCGGCAGCAACGGTGGTGTTGGGGGTGGTAATGGGCTGAGTTATATCGAACATTATGTTTCGAAATTTGATACTCTTGCTGGTGTGGCTATTAAGTATGGTGTTGAGGTATGAAACTAGAAATTACTGTTTTTTTGCTTTTGGATTTTTCTGAATCTGAAGTTGGATTTTACTTTGATCTTGTAAAGTTGTTATCTTTTTTCTTAAGGGGTTTTAGGGTTTTTTTCTTCAATTTGCTAAATTGATGTTTGGTTTGGATGGTTATGAACATGATGAAGATTTTTTGTGTTGTTTTGTGCTTTCCAAAATTCTCTTTTTTTATGTTCATTTTTTTCTGGCTAATTGATTTTTTTATCTATATTGATTGATAATGCTTTATTAACAAGCTAATCATTTACATGAGAGGTGTTAATCTTTGGATATGGTTATTGGTTATTTGAAGCTATTTGATCAATGATTTCAATCCTTTTGATTTTCATTCTCCACTTTTAGGATATTGAAAGTGATGAATGGAATGATTATGGAACATAGTGTTATCAAAAATCTAAATTAAGATTAATGAAGATTTTTCGGTTTTTAACAGTTCTTCTGTTAGATATGTAACATAGTGTTATCAAACGTGGATGGAGGGCCACGGTCGAAAGCCGAAAACCCGGCATATCCACCATGAGCTGTTATATCGTGCAATGTAGAGATTCATGTCCGGTGATGACAATGCCAAATTCTATTAGATATGCACATGTCTTCTGTTTGCATGATAAGAATGATTATATAGTTATAGCAAATATCTTAATTTGTCACTGAATTGGTTTTTTGAAGCACTTGTTACATAACGGGGATGCCTATTATTTATCGGTTCGGTGCATTCGTTTTTCTTTTGTTTTAGCTAATCTTGAAAATTTTGTAGTTTCGTGCGAATTAAAATCCATCCTCTGATAATTCAGGTGGCTGATATCAAAAGGATGAATGGTTTGGCGACAGATCTCCAAATGTTCGCACTGGAGATGTTGCGAATTCCATTACCAGGACGACATCCCCCATCTCCGGTCCCCAATGAACCGGCCAAGTTGAGGTACTATCATAGACACTTAGTTTATTTTCCGCTTGTAATGGTGTAGATTATAGAAACTCATTTTATACTGAAACATATTGTAGAGAAAATGGCGGCGAAAGAAGACCTCCCCGCATGGGTCAATCTGTGATGAAGGAACCTCTTCAGTCCTTAAGACTGAAACCACCTAAACAGAAGATATCTCCCGCTATGTCCATTTTACAGAAATACTACGGACTTGATTCCTCAAGTTCCAAAGATACATCAGGAGAAACAGAAATGGCGATTTATACATCTTCTACTTCAGATCATTCCAGAGACGAATGGCTTCCTAAATCCTCGCCAATTCCAAACCATCATTCCAAGTCAACAAACTCATCGTTTGATCTACTGACCGGAAACGATGAAGTGTATGTGCCTTTTAGTTTCACAGATATTGGCGACGGAGTATCTGACAAGTCTGACGAGAAATCCGTCCGCAGACGTCAAAAATCCGATGTTGATAACGGAGGTAGTACACCAGAAAGGATTTTCAAAGAAGGCAATAACAGTAATGGATCAAACGGTTCTGGTTCGTCTTCCACTGGGAAAACATTTTCCATGAGACCAAAATCAGCTAGTCGAGCGTCGTTGTTTTCTGAGTCAGATTCAGGATGGTTAGATTCTATTCCAGTAGGGTTTGGAGAATCAATATTCACCGACGGGCTTTCTGGAGTGCGGAAATCTTCAAGCGCGTCAAGCCTCAGAGAGCAGGAAAAGTACAATTCAGCAGCTGCAGCATGGCCAGCCATCTCCAAACCTATCTTTGATGGCTTACCTATCCCAATAACCGGCCGCAGAAGCAAGACCGCCCTTGATTAGTGTAAAACTAGTTTACTTTCGAGCAAATTATTTTTTGACATTACATAAACACAACTTGCATCAACTTGCAACTCTTTTTCGGTTAGTAAGCCGGAGAAAAGCGTACAAAAAAAAAAACAAACAAATTACAGGCGTAGGAATTTATTCGAGGCATAGGGCAATGGGACTGATGACCTCCCAGAAAGTAAGGATGCAGCAGTATCAGCCAAGTGATAGTCATTCTGTTCAGTGATGAATTGTATCATGTTGCATTGTTGAATACACTATGTAAGTATTTATGATTTTTTTTACTTTCAGACTAAACATAATATATACTGTAATACCATTTAAATTTGAAAACATGTTACTCAATTAAATGTGCTTTCTCAAGACCCTAAAACAAGTTAATACAGAATTATTTTATGGAGTGATTGGTATTAATGCTTGCTTTGTTGGTTGAGAAGCAAGGATTTGGAACTAATTGTAATGTAAGGATTAGCACACATGGGTGTGTGTTTCTCCTTTATTTTAGCATATGATAGTGACAAAGCACATGATTGAGTGACATTGCCGACATATTGAAAATGATGTTTACTAGAATCTCTAGGTTATTGTTGGCTTGGTATTTCACTTGTAGGGTACGTTTTATGCGTGAATGTGTAGTTTTGATAAAATAATTGTACGGGATTTTATGTCATAAAAGTCATCAGATTCTAATTGAGTGGTGTGACCTTTTAGTATTTTCCACACAAGATGTCCATAATTTTGTAGAAAAAATTGAGATTTAAGAAAATAAATTGTCGGGGAATGCTTTATGGTGAAAATTAGTAGTTGTTTTTGTCTGTTATACGAACAGATACAAGTAGAACATAAACAAAATATTGTATGAAATAAGAAAAATAATATAAAAATTAACTATCATACCATAAGCATCTTGTTGTACACAACTTTCCAACTTTATTAATCACACACACACACACATATATATATATATATATATATATATATATATATATATATATATATATATATATATATATATATATATATATATATATATATTCTAAATTAATTGAAGGCTTATTTAAAATTAATAGCAGTAAATATAGGTTAGAAGTAGTTCAATTCATCAAGCAGAACTATTTTTATTATATTTAAGAAGAGGGAAATAATATATATTAGTAGGGAGGGAGAAGTGACAAGCCAATTATTGAGTTGAAAATAGAGAGAAATTCATTTTTTTAGTTATAGAAATAAGCAATCTCACGATTTGTTTAAATTTATTGTATTCCAAAACAATTTAAAAAAATGTATGCAAATTAAAAATTAAAAAAAAATGTATATACAATTTTTTAGCAATAATTTTTTATTATTTTCTAATAAAAATATGACAATAGTACTTAAATATAGTTTAAGAGATGAAAATTAAAAAAAAAAAAATCCATGGATAAGAAAATTATACACTTGTCATATTTTTATTGGAAAATAATAAAAATCACACCAATAAAATTACCTAAAGATTTGTATCTTAAGTTTTTTCCTTATAAAAAATGGGTCATGCTAACGAGTGCCCCAGGGGCACTGGTTAAGCATTCCAAATAAAGAAAATATTCAATCTATAATATAAGAAAATTAATGGATGTGGAAAAGTCCAAAATATCCTTATTTAATTTGTTGCCACCACATTAAAATTGGGGGTTTTTGGTCTTTGTACCATAAAGTTATTAATTTTATTATTAAAATAATACAACTCTTATATTTTATATCACTTATCAAATCTCTCTTTATTCTCTATTTCTTTTCTCTTTCATCACTTTCTCACTTCTTTCTTCCAAATATTTTTATCTAAATATTTTTATATACGAAAGTTTAATATTGATCCAAATATTTTTGTAAATGATATCTAAAAAAAATAACATTTGTATACGAAAAAATCTATTATTTATGAAAAATGGTATTTATGATCCAAATATTTTTTATTCAAAAATGATATAAGGAAAAAATCTATTATTGATCTAAATATTTTTATATACAAAATTTACTATTGATCCAAATATTTTTGTAAATGATACCTAAACAAAAATGAAGTTTGTATACGGGAAAAAAATCTATTATTAATCTAAATATTTTTATATGCGAAAAATATTATTTATGATCCAAATATTTTTTATTCAAAAATGGAATAGACTGAAAAATTTATTATTGATCTAAATATTTTTATATACGGAAATTTGATATTGATCCAAATATTTTTGTAAATGACACATAAACAAAAATAATATTTGTATATGGAAAAAAATCTATTATTTACGAAAAATGGTATTTTTTATCCAAATATTTTTATTCCTAAATGATATACGAGAAAATAATCTACTATTGATCTAAATATTTTTATATACGATATTTACTATTGATCCAAATATTTTTGATAATGATACCTAAACAAAAATGAGGTGTGTATATACCGGAAAAAAATTGTTATTGATCTAAATATTTTTATATACGAGAAAAAGTATTTATGATCAAATATTTTTTATCCAAAAATGGTATACGGTAAAAAATCTATTATTGATCTAAATATTTTTATACCAAAATTTAATATTGATCCAAATATTTTTTTAAATGATACCCAAATAAAAATTATATTTGTATTATTATTTACGAAAAATATTATTTTTGATCCAAATAGTTTTTATTCAAAAAAGATATATGGAAAAAAATTTACTATTGATGTAAATATTTTTATATACGAAATTTACTATTGAACCAAATATTTTTGTAAATGATACCTAAACAAAAATGAAGTCTGTATACGGAAAAAAATCTATTATTGACCTAAATATTTTTATATACGAGAAATTATATTTATGATCAAATATTTTTGATCAAAAAATGGTATACGGGCAAAAATATACTATTGATCTAAATATTTTAATATACGAAAATTTAATATAGATCCAAATATTTTTGTAAATGATACCTAAACAAAAATAATATTTGTATACAGGAAAAAAATCTATTATTTACGAAAAATGGTATTTATGACCCAAATATTTTTTATTTAAAAATGATATACGGGAAAAAATTTATTATTGATCTAAATATTTTTATATACGAAATTAACTATTGATCCAAATGTTTTTGTAAATGATACCTAAACAAAAATGAAGTCTGTATACGGGAAAAAAAAATCTATTATTAATTTAAATATTCTTATAGACGAAAAATGATATTTATGATTAAATATTTTTAATCCAAAAATAGTATACGGGAAAAATCTATTATTGATCTAAATATTTTTATATATGAAATAATCAATTATTTATCTAATTTTTTTTCTTTTTTAACATTTTTATTTAAAATAAATGATGTATCCAAATTCGCGTAACCGAACAGAACCCGTGCGTATGCACGGGTTTTTTACTAGTGTTCAATGTATTGAATACACAGAATATTCTTTAAAAAAGTTAAACATTTATGTTTTCAATGCATTGAATACATATATTTTTGGTAAAAACATATCTTTTTACTTTATTAAATGATGCTTAACTTACTTTTTTTTAATCTCTTAACCAATGCCCCGGGGGCACTCGTTAGCATTACCCATAAAAAATTAGTAAATTAGTAAATCATGTGAACCCTTGTCTTTGGTGGAAGTAAGAAACGATCTCATTTATTTCCTTAAAAATAGTAGTGATTTCCCTTGCTTCTTCCTCCACACAGCGAGCCAACTCAGCCAAATCATACCCCAATATTACTAATTTGAAACCAAATACTAGCCGCTTGCATGGTAGCACCAAACATGTTTCAATTGTGCAATTGACACTGTTAAATATTTTCTAAAAATCCACAATCACCTTGACGGAATTGAATTCTACATATAAATACTTCAAAAATAGTCCACAATCTAAACATGCTAACATAGCTAACAGATTTTCAGCTCTCGAGTCCACTAGACTGCTATCATTTCCCGCAGAAGAACAAAAGGTCTGTCTTGTTTACGCTTTTTTTGTTATGATTTGTTTTAGGATGGTAAGATTGGACTTACGACCTGTTTTTAGGTGGTTTCACTTTATAAATACGAACTATCCAATTCTGAGTAGTAAACGCCTCCTCCAAATACTCCAGCTTTATGTCCTTGTTTCCAATTTCAACTCCTCTAGCTCGATCATACCTGCCATTCCAAGACAAGTTATTACAAACAAAAGAGTTCAAACAGAACATGTACCTTGTCAATCAATTTGAAGCCTCACTCGTATTTATTAATGTCTTTGGACAAAACTATAGTCATACTCCTATTCAATGCCTTTGAAAGGTAAGGTTGACAGTGTTGCAAGAACACCGAGATTTAAGATTTATAAGGTTTTGGAATAAGGCTGAAGTTTGATTTTCATAGGTATGGGGACTATAGACATCTGAATCTTACTGCCTACTGCCACCGGTTCTTACATGAGGTTTTGGCATTCCATCACAGGATACCCCAAACTCATGCAGTGTAGAGCTTCCTACCTCATCGTTTGATGAATAAACAATATCAAACTATAATAATAATCAGAAAATTATCTCCAAATACAAAAAATAAAGTGATAACATTAGGGGTGTTTTGAGTTTAACAAACACGAATCCCATATAGATTTATCATTCCTTTGTTGAGATAGCAGTTATACATAGTTCCATTTTCCACTTTAAAACTAGACATAGATTTATCATTCCTTTGTTGAGATAGCAGTTATACATAGTTCCATTTTCCACTTTAAAACTAGACGCTGGTTGCATATAATGTATCAACAATTGATCATTCTAGTTTTATCATGCTGATATATAATTAGTTAGATAGTATGGTGTTCCTGTTAATAAGGACACCTAGATTTTATGGTGTACTGTTGTTAAAACTATATTAAGGGATGTGAAGCTTACCCAGGTGGCTTGCCATATTCTGTTGTCAGCTCCCCAAACCGATAATAAGACAGCTTGTACCTAACATCAAGATAAAGAGGAATATAATTAAATCATCATATATCAATTGATCATGTGCTTATACATACAATATAAAGATTTTTTATTTATTTCACTTTTTCTGAGCTTAGAAACACTAGCACCTCAACACCGTGGGAGTACTAGGTAAACTCAAATACCCTAGCCAAAGACCCATTCTAAAAGAGTGAAATGATTTTAAGAATTCCAACCTTGTTAAGCTTCACTGTGAGTTATCACAAATGGCTCAACATGATTATGACAAACTCCCCTTGACACCAAACATGCACCTAGTAAAGTTTAGTTTACTACACTACTTTTGTTCCAAACGCAAACATAGACTTGTATGAATACAAATTTGCTGGGAAATCATACCAAATATGCACCTAGTTAAGTTTAGTCTACTACACTGCTTTTGTTCCAAACGCAAACATAGACTTGTAAATTTGCTGGGACATCAAACATTGAAATGCCAGGACAGACTAATGGTGCTAATAAACTTACATAAGACAGTTCAACATCTTTGGAGCTGCTCCTTTATCAACACGATACTCTCCATTGACAAGGTAATCAGGTTCCTTTATAACAGGAAAAACTCCACCGCCAATTCTCACCATCCAAAGAAATCTAAACAAGAACGAGGAATATGTTACAAAAATTGCAGGAAGCAACGTAGTAGAGAAGATAAATAAATATTCAGTGAAAGCAAAATGGTAATATCCAAGACAAGATTAGTAAGCGAAAATATCATCCTTTGAAGTGAAGAAGTTTAGTAATATAAAAAAAAGCTTGCACTATTAAGACTTATTCCAACCAGACAATAATTAGAAACCTAGATATAACTTAGCATGCCACAACAGTATAAACTATGAAACCATGGGGTAGAAATTTATTAGTCACACATGTTCTCTTGCTCTTGCTAACATCAAAATAGCCTGTCAATTCGAACAAACTTGATAAAGGCATGCTGA
Source organism: Vicia villosa (assembly GCF_029867415.1). Classification (NCBI taxonomy): domain Eukaryota; kingdom Viridiplantae; phylum Streptophyta; class Magnoliopsida; order Fabales; family Fabaceae; genus Vicia; species Vicia villosa. The sequence goes on along the minus strand of NC_081181.1, from coordinate 188,391,465 downwards.
TACAAAAAATCTGATAAACATGAAGGCTTACGCCAAAGGCATGTAAAGGGTAAAGATTTAAGAGACAAAATCAAGGATGGGGACAGACTGTGCCACAATATGTACACTTTTGAAGACGAAAATGACCATCACCCAAATAAGGAAGAGAAAAGAACAACTAATGCTACCTACACAACTCTTGCAAGTTGCTCAAAGCTAGGGTGGCGCCAGCAGCGAAAACACTTACAATTTTTATATACTCAAAGAATAAAATGAAACCACTTGTGTAAGTGCTGTGTAGAGTTGTGAATATGATGGGTGTCTTCGTACCATTTGTCATAAGGTAATGGGAACATGCATTAAGTAAAACTGTAAAAGTAATGGATGTAAAAGTACAATATATAACTTAAGATGGGCTTACTTATTAATATCATCAGAGGAATAACCAGTAACACCACCAAACACGACTAATACATAGTCAACATCAAGCGATCTCATTATGTCATAAGCCTCATCCTCATAAGATGACATTGCACGCCCAACAGTTGCTATGTGTGTATTGTTCCAGGTATTATTGTCAACAATAACTGTTCTGTTTCCCATGGCCGTGATTTGATAACCGTAATCCCACCACGACATCACCTTGGCATCTGGTGGGGTGTTCTGGCGAAGCCAGAAGTAAGCCTCACGATAATCATCAAAGATAACCCTCTGGCCATGGGCACCCCTTGCAGCCAAGACAATTGAGGGAGATGAGTATGCCTCAGATGTGACCCATGTACAATGAATAGCATATCTACTGAGTAGATAAAAAGCACCGAGAAGTAACACAATAGCACCGTTCTTTTGGAAAGGCTGAGAGTTATCAATTACTCCCTGCACGTAAATAAATCATATACATTATTAAAATTGTATTACCACAATAATCAAATTGAAAACCGTTCATTGTACTTGGAATTAAGAGACAAAAACACAAATATAATGCAATATTTAATACTCTAGTTGACAAAAGAACTAATGAAGTAAAAAAAACGCATAGCAATTGTCGTGAAAGAACATGGTTGTCATCATACCTACTGCAACATAATGGATTGGCAAATATACTGTGGTGGCATATGAATAAAATACGCAGAGGAAGAAAACAAAATTGAAAACAGTAGAATGCAACAATTGTGAACAAGCCTTTTGCTCAAATAGTTACTTCAAAAATCTAACCTTAGAAGAACCTTTTGAAGCACTAGTTCCTTTACCAGAACCACTTTGTAAGTTTTGGCTTTTTGCTCGCACAACCCGAGTCAAATTCTTCACAGTGGCAGAAACCGCTATAGCACTAATGAGGCATACAGCAGGTGTAGCAACAAGAATTAATCGAACCATAACACCAGCAAAGTACATGCTTGTAAGACCATACATAACTATGAAGATTGTGGCATCTGACAAGCGCTTGAAGCAAAAATAGAGCCCAGCAGGGAAAAGGAACAACAATATATGGAAATCAAACATGAAGGATGACCAAGCGGTGGGCTGATGTTCAGAGACAGAAGCAATAATTGGAATGTGATCCTTAGCGTATGTTGGATCAAGCAAGGAATAAAACCTTCCGGTCCATGGTGATATGTAACCAGATGCAGTGCCGACTCCTAAGGCAATGGCACCAACACTAACTGCACCAGTTACAGTAATCCTCAAAAATGCTTGAAACAATTTTACATCTCCAAGCAAATGCTTCACCCAATCCAAAAAGAAAAACACCTGGAAAAACAATCCAAGTCAGAGCCACGAGAAACAGCATGCTAACTTAATCAAGCTAATCAACAGAGAAGCAATGATACAGAGGCATCCTTGGTAAACAAACAACATGTTTAAGTTTCAACACTCTCAGCAAATTGCAATAAAATCATGTTTAAGTTTAACTTTAAAAGCAACTACGTTTAAAAGTAAAACACGACTAATGATCTAACAGTTATGATCGCTTGACAGTGTATACGAATTTAATCCTACAAAACTAAAATCAAATCAAATAGGAATAACAACAAAACATGCAATGCAATGCAATGAGGAAGTAACCTGAAGCAAGAAAAAGACACCCATAGAAGCCATATGTTCTCCAGACTGAACATGTTGAAACCCAACAAACCTAATCTGCATGGCAAGCAACATTCCCAAAACATACATGCAATTATAAGCAACATAAAGTCTCATAGAGTATCTCCCAGTTACCAACAGCACCAACACATAAAGTGGAACCAAATTTATAATAAACACATAACCACCCCAAGCCGAAACCATATAGAAATAACCAAACGCCGATGCCAAAGACCATGACAACGATCCAGTATTCACCGCTTTCACAAACAAATAAAACGTCAACAACAACGCGAATATCGCAACTCCTTCATTATCATACGATCCAGCAACAGATCTCGAAATGTATCCCGGACAAATCGCAATCAAAGCCGCCGCGACAATTCCAGCACCGGAATCCCACACCTCTTTCCCAAAGAAGTAAGCAACAATCGCTGTATTCGAAGCGAAAAACGGCGCCGTTAGAACACAGACTTCACGGATGTGCACGGCGAATCTGAGGAAATGGAGGATTTTATAAAGCGCGGCGGCGGTGAGCATAAGACCGGGATAAAGCGTACCCCCGATGATACGACCGAGTGGATACCACGATTCTGAGTCAAACCAGTTCCAAAACTCGGAGAAACCGTGTTCCGTTAGGTAAACAGTCGTACGGTAGTTGAAATACGGATCGAATTCATGGATCATGGATTCGTAACGGAGAACACTGAAAAGACGAGTGATGAATGCGAGGATGTAGATTAAACCTAGCGTCGTTACGCGGAGGAGAAGCTCTTGTTGTTTGGTTTTGAGTTTTAGGGTTTTGGGAAGGGAATTGAGTAGATCTTGCGCCATTGATGGTGGTGGTGGTGGAGATGCTGGTGTTGAGGTGGTTACTGCCATTGTTGTGTACGAGAAATTGGTGATCTTAGGGTTTGGGGATTTTCATGGAAATGGGGAATTTCTCGGGAGAATGTCGCGAGAAAATGATGAGTGTGAGTGAGTGTGGATCTGGCTGTGAGTGAAGGAGAGAATGGAGCTAGAGAAGAGAAAGATGAAGACAAGTCAATGGTTGGAATTGTATTTTTTTATAATAATTAAAATAAAATAATTTTTATAATGACGTATAAAATTATTTGTTTTTTTTAGTTAAATGACATGTAGTTGGTGTTGGAAATAAATGTGGTACCCGTTTATGAAAAATCACGTGTTGGAAATTGTAATTTTGGACAATATCTTTAATATATAAATCCAAAGTTGTCATGATGGCAACCCTAGCCACATGTCACCTTGGTAGCAACTCTAAACAAATCCTAGCCACATGTCACATTAGTAGCAACTTTAAACACAAACCCTAATTATATTTTTATTAAAATAATATAATAATAATATTAAATCACCACCATTATTACTAATAATAATATAATATTTAGCTAATAATAATAGTAAAATAATATGATTTGAAAAAATAAAATAATATTTAGCTAATTATAAAGATTTTATACTATAATACCAATTTTTTTAATATATATATATATATATATATATATATATATATATATATATATATTAAAAAAATTGGTATTACAGTATAAAATCTTTATTTATATATGTGTGGTCAAAAAATATCTTTCCATATATTTTCTTACTTTTTGTTTAATAATTTTAAAAATAGAATAAAATATTTATAAAAACTATCTATAGAAAATCATATATATGTTCTTAAATCATTTTTTAATTATTAATTATTAAGTAATTATGTGTCACTCTATTGTAACTCTTTTAGTTGTAATGAATAATTTAATTGCAAGACTCTATAAATTCTAATTACTTTTTATTTATTAATTAATTGTGAGTCACTCTATTGTAACTCTTTTAGTGGTAATGAGTAATTTAATTGTAACATCATATGAATTTTAATACTCTGAATTCTAACGCAGTCACTTTATTGTAACTCTTTTAGTGGTAATGAGTAATTTAATTGTAACATTATATGAATTTTAATACTCTGAATTCTAACGCATAAAACTCATACCAGTAAAAGGTTTTTACATTTATTTTGACATAATGATGGCTATAAATTTCAAAGGTATATAACATACCTTTTGCATGCAAGAGGGTTAATAATTAACAACGTGTTGTTTAAATGTAGTTTTTCTGTACAAGATTTAGAAGAACAATAAGGTATAAATTTTTTGATATTTTCTTTAAATTCTCCCTTTTTTTCACTCTATTCAGTGACTAAAAATATTTAATTTTGTTTATTTTTATATATTGTTTATATTTATTTTCTTCAGGCTACATCAGAAGAATAAAAATATGTATATCTTTGAAAAAAAATTATATCTCTTTTAACCTTATTTTTGAATCTATAATAACTTATATTGTTTTTTTTTTTTTTTTTTTAATTTTTTAAGCCTAGATCTTATTTTTGAATCTCAACGTCTTACAGTGCATTAGTGTATGGATTACAAGGACATCAAGGTATGCAAATTGTAGTATTTATTTTAATTTTCCCTTTTTAAATCTATACATTGATTTAAAATATTTAATTTTATTTGTATCAATTGTTTATTTTTTTTCTATTCTAGGTAAGAATAAAAGGTATGTATTTTTAAAATTTTCATTTTGTATTCTTTTTAGATCTGAATCTTATTTTTGAATTTTTAATGTCTTATAATATATTTTTCAAGCTTTTCAGGTTTAAATTTTATTTTTGAATCTACAATACCCAAACACCTCATGGTGGGTTAGTTTGTGGGATCAAAAGAACAAGATATATAAATTTAAAATCTTCTTTTCTACTTTTTTTACTCCTTAAATTTATTTAAAATCTTCTTTTCTACTTTTTTGCTCCGCACGGGGAACACGGATATATTAGAAACAAAACTATATTTTTTATAATTACATTTTTTATAATAATTGATATTTAACTTTTATTTATATATAAAATTGTCTTGTAGGATATTTAAAGTATTTTGCAATTATATTATTAAATTTTTAATGTGAAACAATAATACAAAAAGTATTTATAATATTATTTTTTAGGTTATTAGAAGATTTATTATGGTTTCATTTATATATTAAAATAAGTAAGTTATTTCTTACAAAATATGACTACTTGAACTATACTGAGTTTAACATTTAACTCATAATATAAATTAATTTTTTATACTTATTATTTAAATTTAAATATGAAATATAGAAGAGAGAGATTCTTTAGCTTATATTTTAGAAATGATAAATACATATTAAAATTATATTTTTATTTTTATTTATCCTCTATTTTAAATTATTTATATAAAAGTTATTTTTTAATCATGGAAGTAATTTCAAAAGTCAAGTAATTGTAATAAAGTTTAGACAATAATTGGTAATAAATTGAAAGAAAGAAAAACTTTATGAGTGTTAAAGCCAAATATATTTAGTGAATATGATTTTCCTTTAATGAGTTGTTTTAAATATCAATACATAATTGCAAATAAATGGAAATGAAGGAAAATTTATAAGTGTATAATTGAAAATAAAGTAAAATCCATGCTAATATTTATTATTTATTAATAAAAAAATCATGGCTAATATCTTTTATTTATTAATAAAATATTTGACTGTTATTACATAAATAAAAAAGCCGTAAAACAAATCAAATTGAAAAAGAGTATCAATCATCAAATCGAAAAGAGAGTGAATCATTCTGTTTCTTTTATTTTCAAACATAGCAATTTTGACTCTTTAGTGATGGATGCATTGTCACCTTCGAGATCAATTGTTTCTAAAGATTCCAAACTCATAGCTTTCGCTCTCCAAGTGAGTTGCTAGTTGGAGTCTGGCAAGTATTAGCAACAACCATTTCATCTTTGAAATTTGACTCACCACCTTCAATAACTTCCTAAATTACATTTTAAAAGGTAATTATTAGAGATAAACACTAATAAAAGTATTCATATATTTTTATTAATTTTAAATACATAATATAAAAGTAATAAACCAAAAAAAAAACATAATATAGATAAAAAGAATTACCTTTAATTAGGTATATTTGAGATATGATGAAGAGGAATTGGAAGGTTAATATTTTGTATTGTTATCGGGAGGTAAATCGGTGTGCTAATGTGTTAGCTCAGTCGAGACGTACTTTTAATGCTTCTTTAACAGTTTTTGAGAATTGTCTTCCGCACGTTAGAGAGTCGTGTGAGGTTGATCTTAAGGGACATGCTACCCCGAGGCATATTGTTGTGTAATGTTTTTTTTGTCTGGTTTTGACCCCTCACTCTTACCAAAGAAATACTTTATCCCAATTGATCATGAATTTGTCTCTTACCAAAGAAATACTTTATCCCAATTAATCATGAATTTGTGCGATTAGGTGTAATCCATATAACAACAAAACAACAACAAAGCATAAAGTTAATCATGTAAAATAAAATACAAAATATGATATACTTGATGATATGTTTACAATACTAACCATTGATAGTAATTTTGACATCTTGCCACTCAAAATCTCAAATGTTAGAGTTATCATAGAAGAAATATAAACAAACAACAAAACAACACTAATCACTGATTTTTAAAAATTTCGTGTGTGATGAGAGGCCCGTGTGTGATGAGATGATCAAAGAGAGATAATAAAAGAGGTATTTATAATGAATAATAAAAATATTAATATTAATATGAATTAATATCTATATGAAAGTTACAAAATATTAAGTAATATAAATATGAATTATATTATATGAATGCTAACGTAAATATGAGTACTATGTATCAGTTTTTTTATTGAAATAAATGTATCAGTTTTGTTAACGTAGAATTCTAATAGAGAGGTTAATTAATTAAATGGTGATTATATTTCAATTATGCATTGATATTCTATATTAAAACAACATTATATTCACTAAAATATTATAATTAAATTTATAATATAATTACATTGATATCCATTACATTTATTATAATTAATTCAAAAATTATAATATTAATTAATTAATGAATGAAAAAATAAATGAAATAAGTAAGATTTTTAATATTTGGATACAATATAAAAAATTTACTATATTAGAATTAGATCTTTTTATAAAAGTAATTAATTAATGATTGAAAAAATGAATGAAATAAGTAAGGTTTAGATATAAAAAAATTGATTTTTAATACTCAAATTTTTTTTATTTCATTTGTATACCAATGATTAATTAAATTACTTCCAACCATTTTATTATATAATTTAAATAAAATATTATTAATCATTTATAACAATAGTTTGAATTTTTTTAAATTAATAAAATATGAACTTATATTAAATTTATTTTTATTTTAAATCTAAAATAAATTAAATAATAAGGACTTTTAATTTTTTGTTACAAATTACATACAAATTACATACAATCATTTTATTTTTTAATTTAATTAAAATATTATTAATCATTTATAACAATAGTTTGAATTTTATAAAATATTATATTTATTTTTAAATATAAAATATATTAAATAATAAGCATTAGGATTAAGTTTGTGTCTAGGGTTGTCAAAATGACATTCTTAGATTTATAGTAAGGAGATTATTATTATTATTATTATTATTATTATTATTATTATTATTATTATTATTATCAATATTATTATTATTATTATTATTATTATTATTATTATTATCTCTTACTATTATTAGTTAAACATTATGTTATTATACATTATTTATATAATTATTATTATTATTAGTTATATTTAATATAATATCAAATAATAAAAGTTAGAATTAGGGGATTGTATAAATTATATTACTTATATAAATAAAGTAATTTTATATAAATAATTTTAACATTTTTTGTTACAAATTACATACAAATTACATACAATCATTTTATTTTTTAATTTAATTAAAATATTATTAATCATTTATAACAATAGTTGGAATTTTTTTAACAAAACTAATTAAATATAAAATTATAAAAATTTATTTTTATTTTTAAATCTAAAATATATTAAATAATAAGCATTACGATTAGGTTTGTGTCTAGGGTTGTCATGATGACATTCTTAGATTTATATTAAGGAGATTATTATTATTATTATTATTATTATTATTATTATGATTATTATTATTATTATTATTATTATTATTATTATTATCTCTTACTATTATTAGTTAAACATTATGTTATTATACATTATTTATATAATAATAATTATTATTAGTTATATTTAATATAATATCAAATAATAAAATTTAGAATTAGGGGATTGTATAAATTATATTACTTATATAAATAAAGTAATTTTATATAAATAATTTTAACACATAATTTTATAAGTATAAAAAAATGAATTCTTAAACTATATTAATATAAAAATTTAAGTTAAATATTATATATTACATACTTATATAATTATTAATATTTGTGACTGAATATTATATTATATTATTATGATGATTATTATATTTTTAATGTAGGGTTAAATTAGTAAAAGTTAAAATTAAGATTTTTATTTAGATTTACCGTCAAAGTGACATGTGGCTAATTTTGTTTAAAGATACTACCAAGGTGACATGTGGCTAGGGTTGCCATCATGACAACCTTGGATTTATATATAAGATATAATAATAATATTAAATCACCACCATTATTACTAATAATAATATAATATTTAGCTAATAATAATAGTAAAATAATATGATTTGAAAAAATAAAATAATATTTAGCTAATTATAAAGATTTTATACTATAATACCAATTTTTTTAATATATATATATATATATATATATATATATATATATATATATATATATATATTAAAAAAATTGGTATTACAGTATAAAATCTTTATTTATATATGTGTGGTCAAAAAATATCTTTCCATATATTTTCTTACTTTTTGTTTAATAATTTTAAAAATAGAATAAAATATTTATAAAAACTATCTATAGAAAATCATATATATGTTCTTAAATCATTTTTTAATTATTAATTATTAAGTAATTATGTGTCACTCTATTGTAACTCTTTTAGTTGTAATGAATAATTTAATTGCAAGACTCTATAAATTCTAATTACTTTTTATTTATTAATTAATTGTGAGTCACTCTATTGTAACTCTTTTAGTGGTAATGAGTAATTTAATTGTAACATCATATGAATTTTAATACTCTGAATTCTAACGCAGTCACTTTATTGTAACTCTTTTAGTGGTAATGAGTAATTTAATTGTAACATTATATGAATTTTAATACTCTGAATTCTAACGCATAAAACTCATACCAGTAAAAGGTTTTTACATTTATTTTGACATAATGATGGCTATAAATTTCAAAGGTATATAACATACCTTTTGCATGCAAGAGGGTTAATAATTAACAACGTGTTGTTTAAATGTAGTTTTTCTGTACAAGATTTAGAAGAACAATAAGGTATAAATTTTTTGATATTTTCTTTAAATTCTCCCTTTTTTTCACTCTATTCAGTGACTAAAAATATTTAATTTTGTTTATTTTTATATATTGTTTATATTTATTTTCTTCAGGCTACATCAGAAGAATAAAAATATGTATATCTTTGAAAAAAAATTATATCTCTTTTAACCTTATTTTTGAATCTATAATAACTTATATTGTTTTTTTTTTTTTTTTTTAATTTTTTAAGCCTAGATCTTATTTTTGAATCTCAACGTCTTACAGTGCATTAGTGTATGGATTACAAGGACATCAAGGTATGCAAATTGTAGTATTTATTTTAATTTTCCCTTTTTAAATCTATACATTGATTTAAAATATTTAATTTTATTTGTATCAATTGTTTATTTTTTTTCTATTCTAGGTAAGAATAAAAGGTATGTATTTTTAAAATTTTCATTTTGTATTCTTTTTAGATCTGAATCTTATTTTTGAATTTTTAATGTCTTATAATATATTTTTCAAGCTTTTCAGGTTTAAATTTTATTTTTGAATCTACAATACCCAAACACCTCATGGTGGGTTAGTTTGTGGGATCAAAAGAACAAGATATATAAATTTAAAATCTTCTTTTCTACTTTTTTTACTCCTTAAATTTATTTAATATATTTATTTTTGTTTATATATATTTTTATGTTTATTTTTTATGTTAGGTCAGAAGTTAATGCGGGTTAGGTCTTGCCCTCTCATTATTGTTATTTTATTTTTCGTTAATTTAGATTGAATTTATAATTAAAAAATATTATATATTTTATTAATAAGATAAGATGTGATTCTGTTTATTATTAATCTAAATCTGATTGGGGAGATGACAACGACTCATGAAAATATTGATATGGTGTAAATCAATTTAATAAATTAAAATTGTAATACCTTAATAAACTCTTTGTATTGAATGTGTTTATATAATATTAATTTAAATATTTTAATTCACATTTTAAGTTGATATATTAATATTAAAAAGAATTATATTAATAATGGTATTTTTTTCAATATTATGAACTAATAGATAATGTGGGAGATTGAGACTTCTTCCAAATAAAAGATGAGTGGTATAAGAATAAAAACATTATTTAAAAAAAGTCCAATATTACTATAATACATTCTTAGTATTGAATATATATTTATAAATTGTAATCTATTAAACTATTGTTAATTTTTTATATAAAAAACAAACTCAATATAAAATATCAATAAAAATATATTTATATCTATCTAAATAATAATTATTTATCAATAATAATTTAATAAAACTTTCCGCGCATCGCGCGGGTAAACGTCTAGTTTGTCTGAAAATGTATTCAATGATACAAAATTAGGGTTTTTTTTTAAAAGACAAATTTGGTGTTTTTTTTTTCTAGTGTATATTCAAAAGGATACAGTATTGTGCTTGTAAAGTTGGGCTCTATAATATTCCATATTCTATATTGAGTCAAAAAGAAATATAATATTCCAAATTCTAAATATCACTTTTAAAGCTTTTAACTCATAAATATTCCAAGTATCCAAAGATTCAAACCATGTCCGACCCTAGTTGCCTTTGTCTAAGGCTTCTATTTTTTGAAATTTCTTTTTCTATTTTGTAGGGATAAATTTCAAAATATTCTTTGGAGATGCAATATTAAAGAGGTGTTTTCGAAGATGTATTTTCAAAAATATCATTTATGCGTTTGAAAGGTGTTTCGAAAATGTATCTCCGAAATAACTAGGGGTGGCAAAACGGGTCCGCCCGCGGAGAAAACCCGTTTTACCCGCATTTTTTTGCGAAACGGGGCAAGATTTTAGGTCCGCTCCCTTTAATGTGCCCGTCCCGCTCCATTTTTTTGCGGGCATGAGCTTTTTCATACAATTTTACTATTTTTAGACCTAAAAGGTTCAATGCCCGCGGAATTTTCCCGCCCCGCCTTCACTTTTTTGCGGGGCGGGGCAAAGTTTTAGACACGCACTCTCAAATATATCCGCCCCGCCCCATTTTTTTCGGGCTTTTGCAGGGCGAGCATGCCTGTTTGCCACCCCTAGAAATAACCCCTGACAGTGTTTTTTTATAGAAATTCATCAAAGTTAAGTTTTGATACGGAATTAGATTGATTAAAACGATAATAAAAACGTGAACAGAATAAAAATGATAAATGATAATAACCACAAACGATAACAAGCAATATCAAGCGATAATAAACTATAAGCACAAAATGTTGTTCTGAAAATAGTAAAATATTATACATAAATTATTCTGGAATTAAAAAAAGCATAGTCTACTGCGTATGTCTAATCTTCACCCCCCCTGGCCCTTCCTCTGTCTCCTGATCCCACCGCAGTCGCTGCCTCGCTAACCACCCTCTCCATGATGGTCATCGCCTCAGGACCTCCCCTCTCAATGATCCCTAAGTCCAAAGTCTCCCGCTCAATCACGTGTATCCGCTGACAAATCGGCAAGACATCAGTGGCATGGTCACGGCCTGCTAGTTCTCCAAAATCTCCTCATGAGTTGGCCTAGGTGGACGTCCAAGAGCATCTGATCTTATAATAGGGTGTGACACTGTGTAAAACCATGTCACGTATCCTTCTACATAATGCCAAGTGCTAAATATCGACATCATTTGATAGTCTTGTGCACCAAATGATGCTCTCAATCATCAAAGATCTCATCGAGATCCCGGTGGACAATGGTGTCTAGAGCATCCTGAGATGGAGATCTAGATATGATCTGGACATAGCCAAAGCCGCATGCATCGCTTTGGTAGATATCTGGCCATAGTGTTGGTCCCTCGTGTCAGTCACCCATAGTATAAGGAAATGTCGTCGAATGGGACAATCTATATGTGATCCTTGAACGGCGTCCATAGGATGTCATCATGAACAGTCTGATCGAGATACACCCAGAACGGCAGCACATCTTGATTCGCTCTATGGGGAGATACACGACAGCCCTCAGCATAACCTCCGTATAGTCAAGATCAAGAGCATATTCATGAATGCGGTGGAAGTGAGAAATGATTCATCCTTGAAGTAACATATAAGAGACATGTAAGCAAAAATTATTAATAGTAAAATAAATTTAATAGTGGGAATGAAAGGTACCGTCGTAGCGTGTAAGAGCCTATAAATTGCCTCATCCTCCAATTAGAGTCTTCATTCAGCTTTTGGTATAGATATACCGAACAGTCGGTCCTCTAGTTCCAATCACTCACGAGTGCATCCAAATCCATGAAGTATCGAAGTTATGTTACATCCACGTAGTTAGCACTTTTATCCACAAAAAGGGATGTGCCAACCAAATACATTAAGTAACACCTCAAAGCACACTAACGGTGATACTGAACAAAGAAGTCATTGCCATCAGTCTCGAAATCAGCTACTGCAATAAGGTGGTCGTCATAAAGGTTCTTCAAGAACGAGAACTTCACATGTGCCCCATTAGTCGAAGAACACTGCTTAACTACCATTTCCAGTTGAGCACCCAAATACTCAATCATCCACTCAATGGCAACATCATGAGTGATGCGGGAGTGGTTAAAGAGCCTCCCTCGGATAGGAAGAAGTAGCAGACAGGCGACGTCATGCGGAGTGATCGTCATCTCTCCAACCGGAAAGTGGAAAGACGATGTCTCCTTGTGTCATCTCTCTACAAATGTTCCCTGCATTTCGTGGCTAATTGTGTTGTAACCGGAACAACAAAGTCCTGAAAGTCCGGAGGCAATAATGGCATTCCCTAAACCAATTCATAGTAGGATGATCCAGAGTGAATATTTTGCGAGCGTGGTTCACAGACTTTAGAATCGCCTGTTCCTGTAAAATATAAAAAAAATAAATATGTTTTGAGGTGTTAATACAAAAGTGTAATAAAAAAAAGTAAAACTGTAATAAAAAAGTGTAATAAAAAAAGTAAAATTGTAATAAAAAGTATAAAAAAGTAAAACTGTAATAAAAAAGTAAAATAAATATACCTCTCCACTGGAAACAAATACATCAAGGTAGAGGTGTCAGAGGGCCCTCCTGGGTAATTCGGGATAACATGCACCCTTCGCCATCTTCGACCTCGGGTGTTACATGCCCACCAACTTCCGCATGGTTCGTCCTCGAACCACATCGTACTGGGAGAGGTTTGGCTCTGATACCATTTGTAACACCCCAAACTGCTTTCGGGATGATCGACTGACCCTACAAACTAACACGGGTCTTTTCAGCATGCTTTGACCTCACTCACACGCTTTCCGAGAAACTTCCCAGAAGGTCACCCATCCCAGAATTGCTCCAAGTCAAGCACGCTTAACTGTGGAGTTCTTATGAAACAAGCTACCGAAAAGAAGATGCATCTTGTTTGTATAGGTAGTACCTATCAATCCTTATATGCACTCCTTTAACCATGGAGTCCCATACCTGCACAGCATCAAGATCCCTCTCATTTCGATGTGGCGACCAACCTTGCCCTCTTCGGCCTCAGTTGTTACATGCAGTGTAACCACCCTTCACCATCTTCGGCCTCGGGTGTTACAACATGCACGGGTGTCGGAACACGAGTCTCCTCGGATGCTGGAACTCGAACCTCCTCATATGCAGAAACATGTACCTCCTCAGGTGCCTCCTCATTATCCCTAGATGAGGACGCACAGATATAAGACTCCTGGGAGCCGAAGCAGTTGGTCCCTCCACTTCCTCCCGCGGTATTCGACGGCATTCGCGATCCCTCGCAGTCTACTCAGCTCTATCACGCCGAGCCGAAGCAGTTTGCATTGGTTTGCCGAGTCTAACTTTGTCCGGGTTGTCAAACATTTGTCTTGGAAAAAGAATAATGACAAGAATAGGCCAGGTTTGAAAAAAAAAATTTAAAAACAATTCAACCAATATTTCGGAGATGCACCTCCAAAATTACATGCGACATTCATTTTTGTAGCTCATATGAAAATTACCCAAAAATGCAAAATTTTCATAATCTTTTACGTCAAACAAACATTTCACAATAATATACTCAACCTACCAACTTTAAATCATCCTAATCATATTATTATATAGATCCAAAGTTAAAAAAGGAATTTAGAAAAATTTACTCAAATGTGTTGAATTTAGTTGCAATGAGTGAAAATGAATTGTGGAAATGATTAGAAATGAATTTTGAAAGAGAATTTCTTTACTCACCTCCTTATGGGGATAACCTCCCGCGAAAAACCAAAAATACCCCTACTTCGGAAATACATTTCCGAAATAATTTTTTTTCAAAATTTTCCCAGAATTCGGAAATACACTTCCGAAAAATATCAAATGAGGGGTGTTTTCGGAGATGCATTTCCGAAAACACCCCTTTTTTGAGATTTCGGAAGTATACTTCCGAAGGAAAAAAAATAGTAACAAACCCTTCTTCCTCACCGAACCTGAACCTCACTATGAAATACCTTTCCTAAATTATTTTTTCATAAAGTATAAAGGAGACTATATATGCTTCCATGTCCAAAAAGTTTTTTAATAGAATTTTTTTTACCGATTGCTATGATTGCTATGAGAAACTGTCTGTTGAAGAGGAAAAAAATAAATACAGAACTAGTAAAAACAAGAAACAAAACAAGAAGAAAAAGGGGATATAATCTTTAATACTTATTATCAACTACTGTAATACTACATTCAATGATTTTTTCACTGGTTTGAGAGAGATACTAAAAAGATTAAATGGGCACAAGCATTAGTTAAAGGAAACTGGAGCACATACACCATGCGAGTGTTTAATAGGGAAAAGCAAGAGCTTTTTCGGAAGTATACTTCCGAAACTCTAAAAAAGGGTATTTTCGGAGATGCATTTTCGAAAACACCCTCATTTGATGTTTTCGGAAATGCATTTCCGAATTCTGGGAAAATTTTGAAAAAAAATTATTTCGGAAATGCATTTTCGAAATTTAGGGGTATTTTAGTATTTTTTCGCTAGGGGTGACCAAGAAGGTTGGGAGGTCAGAAAAGAAATTCTCATTTTGAAAATATAGAGATTTAAGGGTTTTAGGGTGTTTAAGGTTTTGGAGAGTTTGAAGTTTGCAAAGAGACAGAATGAGGGGGGTTTTATCGTGAGATAAATTATATTCCCTAATTCGGAGATGCATATTTGAAAAATCCAAAATTAAAAAAAAAAAAAAAGTTTATTTGGAGATGCATATCCGAAACACTCATGATTTTGGGGAAAAAAGTGAATTCGAAAATGCATCTCTGAAAACACCTCTAAGAAAATGAAATATAGTGCATTCGAAGATGTATCTCCGAATTCTGGAAACAAAAAATGAATCACGCCAGAAGTCCCTAAGAAGATATAGAGGTGGAAAAAGAAATACCTTTTTTTTTTTATGAGAATTTCTTAATACACCACATGTATCTCTAGTGCAACCCGTGAAATTTTAAAAATATTTCTAAATTTCAAAAGTGCATTTTTGGACGCACTCGAAAATACACAAAATACATGCGTAAGTGAATTACACATTTATTTTGTTAAAGAACCAGTCCAGAAATATATTTTCAGAACTACATTTTAATATGGAAAAAAACATATGCACTGACAGTGTAAAATAGTTTAACACTGTCAACTAATGACAATCATGAATCAGGACAACTTAGACTGAAAATTAAAAAAAAAAATTGTATGACATGGCAGAACGTCATGTTCTAATTGGATAACAGTGTAAAACTTTTTTACACTATCAATACATAACCATTAAACTCATTTAATAATGTGGTCCATCCGGAAATATATTTCGAGAACTACATTTTAATATTTTGATGCATTATGTTACAGATAAAACTGGTAGTTCCTCTATGAGGATTGAGGACAGTGTTATCTCTTTCGTTTTTGGACCTTGGCTCTCATCAATCAATAAAAAAAAATTCACAATAGACCAAGTATAAAAATAAATAAATACAAAATTTTAAATTAAGACTAAATGTAAAAATAAATAAATTATAATTTAATTGGCAAGATATTATTTCATATAAAATACTCTATTCGGAGTTCGAATTCAGTTCTGAGAACGCATGAGTTCGAATCCAATTCAAGACAGACAACGGTGTCAAATTTTTAGAGAGAGTTTACTGTCTATTATGATCTTATAAAGTTCGAAGAAATAATCTCTACAGTTATACGCAGAGGATATTTAGTTTATATTTAAAAAAAAATAGTCTCACTTATATAAAATTGTTGATGAATTAATATAATTAAAATTTTAAACCAAATATAGTATATAAATATTTTTAAAATTTAGCTATTTGTTTAAAACAAAATGAAAGACTTACTTTATAAAAAATTTCAAATTCACATGATCATTAATAATCAGTTAAAAAAATTTAATCACTAATAATAACATTAAATTAGATATTCCTAAATGATTGCTGCACATTCATAGTTGCACTACAGATTGAAAATTGCACCTCTCAGTGTATCACAATGGCAAAAAAATCTCACTAAAATAACTCATTTCTAAACCGGTAAATAAAAAAGAAAATTTCTTAATGCATCCTATATACTTAAAAATGATCTTACGAAATTTCAAAAATATCCGGCAATTTGAAAATATATTTTTGGACATCAGAAAATAAAAGAAATACATGCGAAAGTGATCACACCTTTTGTAAAAAAAATAGTCTGAAAATATAATTTTGGAAATTTGGGGCCACTGTATTGTTTTAATGCAGCTACAAAACGCCAATATATTAAACTTGACAACCAATTTTTCGGAAATGTAAGTTTAGTCTATTTTGATAATTGGTCAATTATCAAAATAGACTCAGCTTATTATATTGCTATTACTCATCTTAGCTAGAGAGTAAGCACTATTGTTTCATTTTAATTTAAAGGAATATCAACTAGAATATTTAAACAAATTTATCTAAAATTAAAAAGTTGTTTACAATTTAAAATTTATCATATCAAAAAAACATTAAATAAACTAATTTTAAAATGATTTAATAAATAATTACATATATAAAAAAGTTTGAATAAAATGAAAAAATTATAAAAATATCTTTTAAAAGACTATTTTTTGAATCCGCCTTAGTCATGGAGCTTATTGTAGCTACCCGTACTCTCCGCTCCCTCAACATCTCTTATCCATATATTAAAAGAATATTAGTCATTATTTGTTGTTTTTTTATACTTACGATGATGCAAGTATTAACATTTGGAGTAACGTGACTTGAAATGAATACGTTTTGGATTTAATGGAGTATAAATTGCTTGAATGTAGTTAACATCTTAGTAAGAATTACTATTCTCGGTAAATCTGTCTAATAGGATAATACCTAATTGGAAGCTAATTGGAAGTCGTATAATGTATTTGGTCAATTTAGTTCTACATTTGTATCTTTGAAAACAATTGGTTCTATGACAAATTTTGTAATCATTGATGTGAATAGTTTTGAATCTTCACAAGGGGTAGAAACATTATTTTTAAAACATCAGGTAATTTTGCGCTATTCATAAGTCATAACGTGTTACATCCGACTTTCTAAGAAAAACGGTCTATCCAATTGTTATCAATACAATAATCATCAACGCAGACAAAATTATTGCCAGAAACCACACAGGACGACACATTTTGGATCACATAACTGACCAACTTTGCAGACACTTCAAACTGAAGTAGATGGAAATTCATTGAAAACTAACTACATGTGTTTACAAACCAGCGCCACAAAAGCTGAAACTCAATTTGGAATGTATCAAATTTCCGGAAATATAAAAAGCATCTTGAATTATTTTATTCTAAGGCGCCTCCTTGTATTTTTGAAAAATAAAATAGGAAAAATTATCCCATTATTATCAATGGGAATCAAGTATTTTGACCATGTAGTCAAATCAAAATCAAAGTTACTTAATGAAAATAAATTAACCCAAACTATTGCACCAACCCCTTCTGCTTGAAAATTTCAAACATGGCAGTTCCAATTTTAGCAGGAGACTCCACAACTGTGACTCCAGCATCCCTAAGAGTGCTGATCTTGTCTTGAGCAGTGCCCTTGCCACCCGACACAATAGCTGCACAGACAAATCAAAGTTGGGCAATTAGTGTAATATGAAAAAGCTTTGTTTAGAATTAGAAACTTATCTTATAAAGTAAATAATTATTTAAGTGTTTAGAAGAGCTTTGAAAAGTAGTTTATAATATGCCTATAAATTGTTCAGTCCCTGAATAGGTTATAAAAACAGCTTGTATATAGAGCTTATACAAAATTTACCCCCAATATCCTCATAATAGTAAAATCAACTTATAAATAAAATCCTAAGACGAGTCCTAATTGGAAAAACACATATAACTAGGATGTTTATATAAAAGCTACCTAACATGGATTAATATGCAATCTTCCCATGCTAACATTCTAGATCAATATTTTTAATCACAAATTCTGTAACATAATGAAGTGATATTTTCCATCTGAGGATAAGAAAACAAAAATGTACCTCCAGCATGACCCATACGACGGCCAGGGGGAGCAGTTAATCCAGCAATAAATGCAACGATGGGCTTCTCAGTCCCGCTTTCCTGCAAATGAATTCGTAAAATCAATTAAATACTCAATCTTTTGAAAAGAAAATATGATACCATAGCATGTGTTTGTTTTTTTCCTTCCGTGTAGACAAAAAAGATCCAGTTCAAATAAATATCACCATTCACCAGATAACAACACGTAATGATAACAACACGTAATGAAATGAAATTTAACTTCTCATTCACCAAAAGAAGATTCACATCATTCCCATTAAACAGCCCTTTCCATGCCCATAACCCCCTACAACCAAACCCAGGACAAAAGTAGGGATTCTTAACAGGCACACTAGTACACTACCGCAACAACTGATTATCATTAATGAGCATTATGAAGAACATATGTGAAAATAAGATCAATTGATCTAAATGTTAATGTAAAAAAAGTACTTAGTACAGAATAAAAGGCAGCAAGTTACAATTAGGTGTTAACCTGAATTAAGATCGATCTAGGAGGATTTGCATTCTATAAAAGGAGGAGACAAGTAGGTGTGGAGGGTAAGGATGGAATTGAGGTAATAGGAGAGAGGTGGAGTCAATTAGAGGAAGAGAAGAGATGGACTTAGCAGAAGGGGCAGTTGGTAGAGAGAAGGGAAATGAGGATTTGAACTCTAAGAATATGTTGGGAAAAAAAGAAAGAGAAATATGAATGATGATGAGGTAGTGGTTTCTATGATTATAACATGTTAGACAATGTAAAACTAAAAATTAAGACGAACCTTAATCAGTGCAGCAGCATCCTCTTCTGCAGTTCCTCCTATCTCTCCTATGAGAACGATACCTGATTACACAAACAGATATAGTAATGAGAACCAACCATTCCATTAACTCCTACAGGAATAATTCATCAGGAAAAGAAACTATGCAGAGAAGACTTGGACATGGGTTTAGGGATAAACTAACACGATAATATATTATTATATACACATGACACAACAAAAAGTGACTACGCACCTTCTGTCTGAGGATCCGCTAGGAACTTTGTAAGGCAATCAACAAAGTTTGTTCCATTGAAGGGATCTCCTCCAATACCCACACAAGTGGATTGTCCAAGGCCAACAGCAGTTGTTTGGAAAACCTGAATGATTACAAACAAATACAAGGTTTATCCACGGGTAACCATCATAATGTATTCACCAAAGTAAATAAATAAAATCTCATATGGTAATAACTGCCAAGATAAGCCCGTTACTCAATAAAAGACATGAAAAAGTTGTCTATTTTGAAAGCTGCAAATAAATTTAAATAGATGAATGAAAATTGAGATTTTTTTAAGCATAAAATGACAGTACATTGTTCACAAGTGTAAGAAAAGAGGCTTAACACAGAAAAACCCAACTCCAGTAAAATATGAAAGTGTCAATAATTTCCTTGACACCAAGGCATCATCACCAATGAGGAGAGGGAACAGGGAACAAAATTTGAACAAATAAATCTTATCAGCACACATTTGATATAAGGCAATCTCACTCCAAAGTTGACGGATGGCATAAAATGGAAGAAGGCCAAACCACGCCATTCTGGCATGGCTGCCATTAAAGAAAACTGTCTCATACACTACTACACAAATCAACAGCCTTCCCAACATCAAAAACAAGAACTCACCGCTTCATAAGTCAAAGTGCCAGAACGAGAAACAATTCCAATGCGCCCAGGTTTGTGGATGTAACCTGGCATGATTCCGATTTTACATTCCCCAGGCTTGATGATACCAGGGCAGTTTGGTCCAATCAAACGAGTTTTGGATTGTCTGTTAATTGCTGCTTTAACCCGTACCTGGCATAAAAAAAGTCTTAACTTCAGCCACATGATTGATACAAGTAGAAGAGAGCCAAAAATTAATTACAAAAATGCATCAATCAGCTTGAATTACATCCATCACATACCCGAATTCAAACAAGACAACATGAAACAATGCATTAGGCTATTGCACAACTATGTCAAAAGCCATAAACAAATCAAAGGCTCACACATGAGCAATCTAGTCCCAGTCTTCCAGAAATAAACAAACAGATCAATACCAAACCAAAAACTATAGAACCAAAAAACTGTATGCCTTCTTATCTATTTACATTGAAATTTGAAAGTCTAACCAAATCAAAGGCTCGTATATGAGCAATCTAATCCCAATCTTCCATGAATACAAACCAAAATAAATAAATAGAACCAAAAAAATGTATGTCTTTATAGCTATATACATTGAAATTGGAAAGCTTAAACAAATTTGCACAGTCATCTTATTATAATCCGGGGATTTGACACCATAACATTACATTTTAGAACTTTTTTACACTCACAAATTAAATATAATTGCATATCTATTTAAATTGTCACTATAGCATCATTAAACTCAAACCAAAAAAAAATAAATTCAAATCACAAAAACAAAAAACCTTTAATTTAATCTCATTACAGATTTCACAAAAAAGATCACAAGTGATACATACAATCAAGTGAAACAAAACACTTCAGCCCACCCTAATTCATTATTGCAATTATATCACTAAAATAAAATCTATCTAACACTTACACTTCAGATCAAAGACATGTCTGATGCATCATGTCAGTGTCTTACACATACTGATAACTAAAATAATATGTAGATGCATTCAATCTCTTTCATTTTCTCAAATTATTATTAGTGTCTATGTGCCAACCACCATAAACCTTTCTTTCACTAGATCAATCAACATATATTAACCTATAACAACAACAACAACAACAATTACAAACCCTATAATAATCGGCCACATACGATTACATTCAAATTCAATCACTCATTTTCTCAAACTATTATCAGTGTCTCTGTGTCATCGATGTCTCTCTGTCAGTGTCATGCAATGCAAATGAGCTTCATATCACAACAGCATGCACTTTAGGTCACCCTAACCCTATCTTACACCAGATCAATCAACACATATTAATCCACACACAACAATTATAACAGCAAATAAAACCAATTCACAATGCCAAATAAATAAATAAATAACTCAAAACAAGTAACATAGCGACATGCAATTAAGGTCACCCTAACCATCTATACACTAGATCAATCAACACAGTAATTATAACAAAAACAACAACAAAAATTAGTGCGAAATAAATAAATCTCGAAATGAATAACAAAGCTACCATATCATGCTGAGGAATCCCTTCCGTAATGCAAACAACAAGATCCAACTCAGCCTCCAACGCCTCCATAATCGCAGCAGCAGCAAAAGGAGGAGGAACATAAATAACAGAAGCATTAGCTTTAGTCTCAGCTTTCGCTTCCGCAACGGAATTGAAAACCGGAAGCCCTAAATGTTCGGTTCCGCCTTTCTTCGGAGTAACACCTCCAACCATATTCGTTCCGTATTCGATTGCCTGCTCCGTGTGAAACGTTCCATTCTTTCCGGTAATTCCTTGACAGATCACGCGCGTGCTCTTATCGACGAACACCGCTGGTGACGACGGCGTTGAGGATAGGTTTCGGAGTTGTTGGCGGCGCGATGCGATGGATGAGAGCAGTTTGGTTGCGCGTTGGAAACTCATCGCGAAGTTTTTCTCTCTTTCTCTCAGATCAGAAGGTTCGGTGCGATTTGATTTGGTTTTTACGCCGTTTTGATTCTACAGAAATGAATCGAATGAAAAAGCTTGTGCCTCCTTTCGTGACTATTCTTTCAGAAAAAAATGTAGGATTTTACAAAATGCACACAAGCAATTTATTTAATTAGTACAATAAACAAAATTTGCTCGCTATTATTTTTATTAAAATAATTTTGGAGAATTTCTCAATAGACCCCTTGAATCTTTGCCTCCTGCTTTCGTAGATGCACAACATCCGGAAGTATATTTTTTTAAAAAAAATTTGTTTCTTTCTGTAGGTGCATCTATGAAATGCGTTAAAACAAAATGTTCCGTAGATATACCTACGAAACAGTCTACTATTATTTAAAATCACATACATTTCACTCCAAAACTCAATTTTTATAACAATAATGAAAAAGTCAATTCCAGTCAATCAGAGTAACGCAATTTAAAGACAATAAGTAAATAGTACACCAAAAATAAACATAGTATAAATTGTCGGCCAATAATGGTGATCTCGACGTGAGGAAGATGAAAGGACTAGGTCTCTGGATGTCACCTCTCCACAAATGCCATCAGTATCCCGTTATGAATCGTCTGGAACCACGGCTATGAGTGCATCACATAACCACATCTCATTAGGCTGCGCGAGAGAAGGCAGTCTTCCAGGCGTAGAGGTGGAACCTCTCCTAAAATTTTCCACGAAAAACACTGTTATCTTTAAGCAAAGTCATAAAATGAATAAAAAATAATAAATAATAAACAAATAAAATTTACCTCCCTCTCCCAGATATGCCTAGTCGAATGATCTGCATACCCTGTCAGTAGGGACGCATCTATAAGACTCACCCCCGGGTACCAGACAGGCTCCGACACCGAATCATCTTCGCGTAGCTCAACAGATGGCACCGAAGATCCTGCAGCACCTGTCATTGGCACATGCACAAATGTAGAAGAACTGTCTCGTCGACGTCTGCGGGTGGCAGGCATCTATGAGGAACCCTTTGCATCATCCTGAGGCCTCCGTCAACTGGAACAGATGGAGACGGCCCGACTGGAACAGGTGTAGTAGGTACATCGGGTGTAGCAGGTACATCAGCTTAAACGGCAGCTCCATCTGTCACCTGTGATACTACACGCACCCGTTCACACCGAATAGATGCATGTTGTGCAGTCCTCCCATGTATAACTCTGTCTGGATGGCCGGCCATAATGTCTGCATTGTGATTTAATAAAATCGAGTAAGTTACTAGGTAGTTATAACAAGAAAAAGAAAAAAATATATCAGCTCAGAACATTCCGTAGATGCATCTACGGAAGTGTCCTACATTTGAAAAAATGAGTTTCTTCCGTAGGTGCATTTACGAAATGACCCAACGTTCCACTCTTTCGTAGATGCATCTACGGAAGGTCTGAAACCTCCAAAACGCAACAATGGCGCCTGGTCACTATTGCAGAGAGTTCAAAACTCATTTTTAATGGATTGATCGTCAATTTTACACTTGAAACAGGACCTACATTATAGCTAAACCTTATTTCTTACACTACTCAATCATTTTTACATCTAAAAATCAAATTCAATCTCTATTTTCAAAAACTCTAAAATAATTCAAAACATCGAAAACTTACCGATTAAATGTAGTTTGGAACTTGTTGGAATATGTTGGTAGTTGATCTTGAAGTTCCTGGCCGAACTCAAGAGGAAGAAATGAAGTTGTTTGGAAGTTTGATTTTTGAGTTTGAGAGAAAGTCAGGTGTTAGCAATGAGAAAGTGAAGAATGGGGAAAGGAAGAGTCTGGCGCGAATATAACATCAAATGCTTCGTAGATGCATCTACGGAAGCTTCCGTATGTACATCTACGGATCAAAACAACTTTAAACCAACAAAATGGTGCTTCTGGAGGTACATCCACGGAAGCAGAGGGGCAATTTTGGAAAATCAATGGTGGGTGAAAGATCCATGGGGTGGAGTAAGAAATTCTCCAATTTTTATAGAATATTTAATGTGAGAGATTCTTCTTCCTAAACTGCCTGTATTTTATTTTGGTACAAGTGTGAAAAGAAAAAAAACACGTAGAGGAGGGATGATTTCAATAGGAGGTTACACAAAATATTAGTATGGTGCATCTTTATCAATTTCATGTTTTTGTTAAATAGTTTATATAAGCATTCTTCTCATAAATAGTATGAAATATTTGAACTCGTCATTTTATAGAAATAAATTCTTTAATATTGTGAATAATTGCAACATAGTGATGTCAAACATTAACAGCTTATAAGATAAGTTTGATAGCAGAGTTAGAGTCAGAATAACACATCACGTCTTTGATGCCAAGTTCTCAGGCCATACACAAACCACTATATAGCGTCATCAGCTTAACATGAATGATGGTGTAGTAACCAATATCACCCTCAAAACCGTGAACCCAAGCACCATCAACATTTTGAATTTTGAATAAATCTACCAAAATCTGAGACACATGGATTACCAAGGTTACTGACACCAACATTCAAACACATACAACTACATTTGTGTGCATTCTTTGTAATCGTTCTCATTGGATGAGACATATTATACTTGAGAAACATTTAGCTAACAGATTACCATGATTCACTGTGATGAGTTTCAAAGTATAAGAAAATATCACTTCATTCGCAAGACACGGTTTGTTCCTAGCGCGCCACAACCACCAGCAAGTAGCCTAAAATATAGAGACATCACTAATGTCATATCTAATCCAATCATATAAACTATCCTCTTGGAAGAATAGTGGGTTCAATAAGCCAATAAATTTTTGAAAGCGAGTAGCAAATTCACAATCTCTCAAGTAGTGTAGAGTCGTCTCAGCGTCCTGATTGCATATAGGACAAAGATTCGTCTGGAGCATACCACGATCATACGACATTGATCTCGTAGGAAGGAATTTATGTAAAATCGTCCAAAAGAAGAATTTCATCTTCTCATTAGCTGGAATATGTTGCACCCACTTTCAAGAGTTATTGTCTGTTGTATTTTGAAAAAATTCAAGTTTGTTGAGCCAGTTATAATCATTTCGAGCATAATAGATATCATATAAATTGTCTTTCCATGTTAACCTATTAGGCACCAAAGAATTAAAACAAATGAGAAGCGTTTCCAGGCGGTCACGAACAACCGAAAGAATATTAGTATATAATAAATTGAAGTTTCAATTCCCATCTAAGTGAACATCATTCACTTGCATTTTCAAATCGTGGATATCCACTTAGAAAACCTGCTCCACTAATTTCTCTACCCCAGACCAATTAAAAAACCAAAAAGAGGAGTTTCAATCCCCCTATATAAATTCAAAACCATCTTTAAGAGCAGATAGTACTTTCACAATTGCATTTCAAGTGATCTCAGTTTCTTTTTCATATTAAGGAACATTTACTTACTAACATACTTATGCTTCAAAACTTGGACCCATAGAGAATCACATTTCTATTGGAGATTCTAAACCAGCTTACCCAACATAGAAGTATTGGCTTCTCTTGCTTTATGGATCCCAAGACCACCCAATTTTTTAGGCTTGGCAATTTTATTTCATTCAACGAGATGAATACCAAAGTTTGAATTATCTTTCCACAAAAAAAAATCTAGTCATATTATCAATAAAATCACAAATTGGCCAAAGTATTCAAGCCACTGCATATATTTGGGATGAAGTTCATGACAAACCTAACTAGATTCAAACGACCAACCTTGTTTAACAATTTATGTTGCCAAGATGCTAACCTTTGACTAATTTTCTCCTCTAGAAACTCAAAGTCCTTGAGTTGAAGATGACCATGCAACATAAGGAAACTTAAATACGTCTTTAGAGTAAGAGTTTGCTTGATACATGTGCTAGAGACAATTAAAAATATTTTACTCGTAGCATAGAAGAACACCTTTGATTTAGCAACATTCACTTTAATGCCAAAAAACATGGAAAAATGATTGAAGATGTCATAAATAATCTCTTAGTGGGAGTTATTAACCTTCACAAAAAGAAGAACATCATCAGCAAAAAATAAATGCGATAGAGGGGGTCTATAACGAGATAACCTGACAAGTTTCCAACGACCTTTGTTGACTGCCCTGATGATTGTCTCTGAAAAGAATTACATGTTGATAACAGAGAGATATGGTGAAAGGGAATCATCTTTCCATAATCCTCTAGTCGGAACAAGATTCGATAGTCATCTTTCATATCAAAGAATAAACATAAAGAAACTAGTTACATAGTGCATGATCAACTTTATAGTAATGAGAAGAAACTCATTTCGCTTCAAACAATATTTTAAGAAATCTCAAATAACATGATCATAGACTTTTTCAAGATCTATTTTGAACATGGTATTAACTTTTTTTTATATTTACGCATAGAATAAATTGCTTCTTTGAGGATAATAACATTATCAATTATCCTTTTATCAGACAAAAAACTACTCATAAGGGCCAAACTATCAAATTTAGATAATGACACAGTCTATTAACCATAATATTTATAATAAGCTTGTAAATAGTGTTGCATAAGCTAATGGGTATGAATTACTTAAAATTTTAGAGGTGGACTACCTTAGGAATTGATGCGATAAGAGTTTCAGAAAGAAATGAGTGAAAGTTACCTTCACAAAAGCATGTGAAATAAGTTGAACAACATTATCTCCAATTATATACCAAAAATGTTTAAAGAAAATACCTTGGAATCCATCAGGGTCAGGCGCCTTGAAAAGGTGCATTTGATTCGACACATATATAGCTTTTTCCCTCGTCACTTGTTGAATCAAAGAGTGTTGGGCATTTTCAGTAAAGATTGGAGCCACAATTAAGTCCACTCATACTAGCAGGGAGTACAGGAGATGTACGACAAAAAGGACCTTTAAAAAAATTAGTGATTCTTCCCTGAGAATAATATCTTTATTGCACCAAACACCATGGGGAAGATGGAGGCAATAGACTTTATTTCTCTTCCGCCCGATTATCGAATTGGTATTGTCATACCCCAAAATTTGCCCATCTTATTTCTCTTAAATCAAACTCCTATCAAAATTCAAGACTCAAAGACATCCCTCCTAAACAAAGGCTCAAGAAATTAGGGTTTGTGGTTTCCTGAAGAAAATCAATGAACCAAAGGCCCCAAGGCATCTCATATGGCTTATGATGTTTCAAACTATCTCTATAACAAAATTCAGGTCTTAATTCCAAGGATTGACCACTCAGTTGCTCAGAAAGTCAACAGTCGACTAGTTTGACCTAAAAGTCAACTGTGGTCAAAATACGGTCAAAACTTCTGATTTTTTGTCAACAACCTTATTTTGAAGTATCATTCACCATTTGATCAAGGATTGACCATGTTTCATCAAGGAAAGATCAGAAATCAACAAATTCAAAAGTTTCTAAATTAGGGTTTTCATAGGAGAAAGTCAACTAAACTTTGACCAGCCATAACTCTTACATGGAACATCAGAAATTTCCCATCCAAAGCTCATTTTGAATGAAATTGAATTCCCTACAATTTTATCTATCACATGCCAAGTCTAAAAATGCTTCATTTGGGAGATATGACTCAAAACATTACAGGTCCCTTTTGAAAATCAACCAAAAGTCATCTTTTTAAAAAGAGCATACAAGGAGCATGGAAAATTATTTTGACATGAGACAAAAGACATTGGTTAGAGGACTCTTCAAGGTTTCTAAAAAGTCCAAGAACTTGAAAAAATGTTGAAAGATGAAGAAATGGAAAGGTGCACAAGTTCACCCATTTTCAAGGGTATGCATGAGGAGAAAAGGTCCAAAACTCCAAATATTTCCAAATGGGCCTATATTCTTTTCATCCAATCTTCATCTTAAGCCCATGCACGCCCCAAAACAAGAGTCTTGTATATTTTATTATTTTATTAATTATTTTATGGTTTTTTATCACTTTAAATCATAAATAAATTATATAAAATAGTAAAATAAATGAGAAATATTATTTGCTTTGATTTTAAGTCAATCAAATATATTCTCTTAATTAGCCAAGTGATGATTGGAATAAGGAGAATCAAATATAGGCCAAAAATAGGAAGATTCAATATAAATTTTCAATCAAATTTCTCAAAATCCAATTTCATGATTTAGTAGAGTTTTGATTCAGGTTATGACCTAAAATCCATCCATTATATATACTTAACAAACCCTGATGAACAGAGGACGAAATTTTGGCTTCCAAGAACCCTAACCAACTCTTAAAAAACTCAAGAAAAGTCAAAATCGTTTTTGAAGAGAAGGCTCGATTCAAGGCATTTTGAGAATTCAAATACATTCCTGGGATATCATTGAAGGTTTCTCAATCATTCTCCAAGGCTGCAGCGTTCAGAATCGATCTATATAGCTCACGGTTTGCCCTTCTAAACTTGAACTCGAATTCAACGATTTATGCATCTTAATCATGTTTTAATGGCATATACATGTTTGTTATAATGCATTGAACGTTCCTGGTTTATCAATTGTATTGTTACGTGCGTGTATCGTGATTCACCATGTTAGGGTTCATAGCTCCCGATTTGGGGCTTTTTAATTAAAGGAAAATTACGCTAAATCATGGCCACCATGGAATTTGTGGTGTCTGGACGATCACAACTGTGTGGTCGCGAAAGATTTTTTTTTTGCGTTTTGGGTGCTTTGTGTTGTCACAGGTGTAAAAGATGAAGACCATTTATAGCGCTTCAAGGAAAAACGTTGTAAACGTGTGTCTTGTAACTTTCCAAGGAAGAAGACAAATACGTGTCTCCTCCTGATTAGCCGGTTTGCGCGCGCTCTTCCTCTTTTGAACAGACGGATCAGATGCATTAAGACGTATGCGTTACCATGCTCCCTCGTCTCAGCAGCCACTGGATCTCAATCACTTCTCATCCAACGCACTGGAACCTGCAAGTCTACCATAAACCCTCAGCACCTGCCACACAGGATTAAAACGCTAAGTTTTTCCAATTTTTTTTTATTTTTAATTATACAACTTTTTTTTTTTAATATTTATTTTTGTTACATATATGTTTATATATTTGTTTTTTTTAAATCCTTTTAATTAACAAAATTATCATTCTAAATTTCTCTTTTTTTACCAAAATTTTAAAATAAAAGATATTTATTTTAATTATAATTAACCATTTTATTTGATTTAAATTGATTTAAATTATTTAAATTACTTAATTAATTATAATTATTCTATTAATTGCTCAAAATAAATATTAAGGTTAGGATATTTAATCGAAACTTTATTTTTACCGATTTAATTAATTAGGTTAAAAAATCAATAATTAATTAATCTGATTTTATTTATTCTATTAACCATGGTTAACTTGTGCCCTAATCAGGGTTTACGAGGATCATTCCTACACTGAAAATTTTCTTTTTTTTTCTTTGTGCAGTTTTTCAGGGTTACCATCAGGGTTCGTCCGACTACGCGCCATATCAGATCAAAAGCTAAGTCCCTGATTTTATTATTATTATTTATTTGTTCATTTATTTTTTGCCTTATAAATTAAATTAGGGTTTATCTTCAATGCCAATGAACTGCTCCTACACTCACCCTTTGTTGTTTATTTTTCCTTTTCCAAATTTCAGGGTTAACCAACCGGTCAAAGCTCGATTGTTCGGTAACCCTAAAACGAATTCTGTTTTAATTTCTTCTTTTTAATTATTACTTATGTCAAAACTATCTGCCTTGTGGGGTTTTCTTATCTTTATTGCTTTTTCTCCCCCTTTCCCATGGTTTATTATGTAACTGCTCCTGGTTGTATTGTGTGGCCTTGAAGGCACTTAAAACTGTATGCATTATATTACTGCGTGGTTAGTAATTTAGGGAGTGTAACCTCGAATTGAACTTAGAATAACTAATTATAAGATAATTTTCTGAATTAATCACGTGATTGTGCACCCACACACCTTTTATGGTAACCCCTCTTGTTGCCTGTTGCCTTGTTGCCTTGTGTTTTTAGTGCAGAATAGCCAAGTCCCTCGAATACGAGGATACCTCAGCAATGTTGCCCTCAGTTCATTCTTAAGATCATAAGTCCCAATGATGCTGCCTTCGATTCGCTAATATGATCTCGTCCCTCGAAGTTGCCTACGAAATGCTGAGGTGTCCTCTGGTTGCCTAATAATGATGGCTATTATGATCCTTCCCTTATAGTACCTGCCCCTCTATGGCAGGGACAGTCTTATGGCGAACGATAATTGCGACGACCCTTCAACCTCCAAATAAAAGGACTTCCTACCCTCTTATGGTATGGATAGCCCTGAAAGGCTAAAAGAACACTTTTACAAATATCAAGGTAATTTGCCTTTAATTGCATGCTCTGGTTTAAATTCCCTTTTCTACGCTTTTCTTAAAAAACTTCAATAAGGCTACGCTCATTTACGAGCTAAAGTCCTTATTCTCTTCTTCTACATTTCTAAACTTTTGGTTTCTAAAAGAGCAAAGCAATTAAGAGCCCATGGAAAACCATGGATGCAAAGGGTGCCTTACACCTTCCCTTTGTATAAATTACCCCTCGAACTCAGTTTTCTTTTAAAAGGTTTTTCTGTTCTTTTAGCCTTTCATTAATTTGGATAAAATAAAAGTCGGTGGCGACTCCTGCTTACCGCGACTTTTCAATAAAGTCAGTTCACTGTATTACAGGTATGAAACAATTTGGTGTTCCAATTTCCTAATTTAATCCAATCATTTATAGCCCTTTGATACCAATGAATCTCCTCTTGTGCAAGGATATCATCATACTCCTGTTGAAGCTCCTGTTTGAGATAAACTAGTCTTGCTAAATTTATCATCTCCAAAGAGCGTTGGATACCCCTGAGTCTTATCTCAATGTTGTGCATTTAGAAGTTCTAGGCACACCCTTTTGTGTCGGACAAGAATGAAAAGTTGGCTTAGTTTTTTATGAAGACCCGTTCATAGCATGAGGTGGTTCCAAAATAGCATACAAGGCCTTGGCGCGTGGGCCCCTATGCGTGCTAGGTGACACACATCTGGGGAGGGTTCAATCTTATCAATTTGTCATTTCTTAGAAACTGCGTCAAGTTAATTAGGTTCAACAATTTTGTTGTCAACACTTATTCTTTTTAAGGAAACATTAACACCCTTGATTTTAGAACTCCCCGGATCTCGAGGCAGATTATTTGATAAAGATTTCCCTTGACCATAACTTACTCTTTTGTTTCATTTTTTAATCTCATCACCACCCAATCACCATGAATTGCATTTATTTCTCTAGATTATTTTGCTACAATTTTGGTGCTATCATCGCCCACTTCCTAATGTCGTTTTATTAGTCTTTACTCACGGACATCATCATTTTCTAGCGTACCTTTTGGTTACACTGTCGTAGGAACGGTAAGTTGTGTGAGATTATTTGGTATTTTCTTCCAATCATGGGGATGTCCATAACAACCACAATTGAAGCAAATAATGTGAAGACCTTCATACTACACGTTGTACCAGTGGCCATTAACATTGACCTTTCCGACAACCAACAGGAGCAGATCAACCTCGACGTAAATTCTCGCAAACCTACACCTTTCTACATTCAAGGTATTAGTATCTACCTTAAGAGGAGTACCCACAACATATGTCAAATTTAGAAGAACACTTTCATCATAATACAATAAGTTTAGCCCTAGAAATCGAATCCAAACCATAGTGTTCTTAACCTTTGCAAGAGGAGATGCAAAGTCTAGAGTCCATCGAGCCACTGCCAAATAATGGTCAAACAACATCCATGGGCCTTCTGACACAATTTTCTCCCTATCTACAAGCAGTTCAAACTTAACCATAAAAAACCATTGTTAACGTCCATGATCTCAAAACCCCTGATAAGTTTCCACATCTTCTTCAACATATCCTGAATAAAATGATATCCCATGTTCTTCTTAAGGACATTAATGACTAGCGTCTCCTTCCAAGAGTTGCACAATTCCTAAAAAAGTTTCTCATCCATCGTGACCTATGGTAGTAACCGACTTCCTCCTATAAGAGATACTTTCATAAGCCCTTTTTCAAGTAAGTTCATTCCCTCCTTCACAGTAGTGTATTATTGGCCTTCAGTGAGAATATCTTTGAACGATGGTCCAGGAGGCTCAGATGCACCTCTATCCGGTGGCTTGATTGGCGGCGAAAACCTGGAAGCAGAGAAAACAAAGGGCTTCATGCGAAAACTTCTCCATTATTCAAAAGTTATTGTTATTAACGTGGTGTCATACCCTAATTTTTACCTATAAGATTTCACCTATCATATCATTTGCATCCAACCAAATATCACCAGCATGGCATCCTCATAATCCTTAACCTTTTGGTATGACCTTTGTGGGAGATCACCAAGCACTCATTGTGTCTCCTTTTGCAGCTATGATTGTTTATATTTTAATTTTGCTAACCTTATTGTAAAATACAAAAATATGTGTTGCTTTCTTTCCTCATTGTACAAGGTAGAGGCTTGCAATCAAAGGAGTAAAAGAGTGTCTAATGTATGAGAAGATCTTATTCAATGATCAAGAATGATTAGAGGTCCAGGGTTACTTGGTTTATGGTTGAAGATATCAAAAGATCAATCTTGGTTCCTAAATTAGGGTTTTAGTTCACAAATCCAAAGTTTTGGTCAACAAGTGGTCCAAGAGGCTTTTACTTCAAGGCATGGCCTATAATCTTCGTCATATTCTTGTCAAGCTTCATTCAACTTTATTTGTTCAAGAGAAGTTCAAGTTTGGTGCATGATCTCAAAGATGATTCAAGTACGGTTTAAGTGTTTATTTCCATGTCATCCCCATAAAATTCTCAAGCCATTACCAATATATTTCAAGGGACAATAAAAAATTCTCATTTGGTATTTAAGTATTCATCATTGGGCATTTGGATGCAAGAAAATAACAAAAATCATAAGTTGGTGCATGGGTTGTTGACCTAAAATCAAGTATGGCATGTCACTTGGTCCAAACACCGTAACTCTCTCATTTTTCAACATTTTTGAAATCGAATTTGAGCCAAATATCGCATTTGGACTCCTATACAACTTTGATCCAAGGGACAAACATCAATTTTGCCTCTAAGTACCTCAATCTTGGATTTGGTCAAATGCGATATTTGGTTCCTCCTATTTCCTGACCAAGAAATTAGGTCATGACCTAAACTTGTCATCCATGCCATTTTCAACTCAAGCATCCTTTTGAATTGGTTCTTTTTGCATTTGATTCTTCATCATGGGAAGATCATTTGGCACGAAGAACATCTCAAAACGCACGAGTGGATTGCATTTGGCCTAAGCTCAAACATGGTGCCATGGACTCTGCATTTCACGCATGACCTGAAACCTAAAATCACTAAATCTTCACTTGGGACCACTAGCACATGTGCCAAACTTGTTTGTTGATTCAAAACATGTAGGATGGGGTACAAAACGACCTGGTTTTGTGATGAACTCACACATTTCACCCTCATTCTCACACAGATTGCAAAATGAAAATTCCAACTTGGTTCACACATTCTAGGTCTTATTTCACACATACCATGACTTCAACTCTTTTTCTATAAATAGAGGATCATTTTGCACTCATTCGCAAACTTGATTAGCCACATAACCTCAGCCATTTTCACTCATAAAAAGCTTCAAAAACTAGAAACCAGTTTTCCAAACTAAGTTTGTTTTAACTTTGTTTCTCTGCCCATAATCACTCATCACCATCATCTGATGCTAATTGAACCATTAATGAAGTTTGTAACCTCATGCAACCTTCAACTCGATTTCACCATTATTGACCTTCAAAGCTCCAACTGAAGAGGTAGTTACGACTTAAATTTCTGAGCAAACAAGTTACCACACTCTTCATCTTGATTCATTGATTAAAATCCACCTATTACTTGGAATTTATTTTACATATTTTTCATTTAATTTTACTTTGAATAACTAGGATTTGAAGGATAGAAAAACACTTAGAAAGGGGGGGGGGGTTGAATAAGTGTAGTCTAAAAACTTGAACGATAAAAACAATTTGCACAGTTATTTTTATCCTGGTTCGTTGTTAACTAAACTACTCCAGTCCACCCCCACGGAGTGATTTACCTCACCTGAGGATTTAATCCACTAATCGCAACAGATTACAATGGTTTTCCACTTAGTCCGCGACTAAGTCTTCTAGAGTATCCTGATCACAACCTGATCACTCCAGGAACAAATGCTTAGACACAAGCTAAGACTTTCTTAGAGTATCCTGACCACCACGTGATCACTCTAATTACAACTGAGACACAAGCTAAGACTTCCTAGAGTATCCTGATCAACACTTGATCACTCTAGTTACTTACAAATTAATGTAATCAAATAAGAGTTTTATAATGCTTCTGAAAAGCTATAATCACAACAGTGATATTTCTCTTAACGTTTAAGCTTAATCTTACTAATATATTACAACAGCAATGTAGTGAGCTTTAATGAAGATGAAGTTTCTGAGCTTTGAGTTTGAACAGCGTTTCAGCAAGTTAATTGTTAGCAAATCGTCAACCTTGCTTCTCATCAGAACTTCATATTTATAGGCACTTGAGAAGATGACCGTTGGGAGCATTTAATGCTTTGCGTATTCCGTACAGCATTGCATTTAATGTTTCACGCTTTTGTCAACTACCTCGAGCCTTGTTCACGCTGTGTCTACTGACGTTGCCTTTAATAGCTTCCAACGTTCCTTTTGTCAGTCAGCGTAGCCTGCCACCTGTACTTTCTTCTGATCTGACGTTTGTGTATACAACGTTTGAATATCACCAGAGTCAAACAGCTTGGTGCATAGCATCTTCTTGTCTTCTGACCTTGAAGTGCTTCTGAGCGTGATACCATGAGAACTTCAGTGCTTCTGCTTCTGATCTCAAGTTCTTCTGATGCTTCCATAGACCCATGTTCTGATTCTGCCTTGACCATCTTCTGATGTCTTGCCAGACCATGTTCTGATGTTGCATGCTGAACCTTCTGAGACAAAGCTTCTGAGCGCTGATTTGTGCATACTCTTTATATATTTCCTGAAAGGGAAATTGCAATGTATTAGAGTACCACATTATCTCACACAAAATTCATATTCTTGTTATCATCAAAACTAAGAATATTGATCAGAACAAATCTTGTTCTAACAATCTCCCCCTTTTTGATGATGACAAAAACATATATAAATGATATGAATTTGCGATCAGAAAGAGCAGACGGCTAAAGATAAATTACACAGCTATAGCATAAGCATGTGAATATGTCTCCCCCTGAGATTAACAATCTCCCCCTGAGATGAATAATCTCCCCCTGAAATTAATACTAGAAGAATTTTATAAATAAAAGACTTCCCTGATTATTTCGGTAGAGACGTTCACAGTGCTTGATCTTCAGAACATTCATGACTTCTGATTTCTGCTTCCATAGGACAGCTTCAGAACATTGAATTTCTTTAGATCCTCAGAACATTCACAGCTTCTGATTCCTGCTTCCATCGGACAGCTTCAGAACTTGAATTTCTTTGATCTTCAGAACATTCACAGCTTCTGATTCCTGCTTCCATCGGACAGCTTCAGAACTTGAGTTCCTTTGATCTTCAGAACATTCACAACTTTTGACTCTTGCTTCCAGCGGACAGCTTCAGAGCTTGAATTTCTTCTTACATTACTTCATGCTAGATTGTATCAGAACATTGTTGAATGTACCAGAGCATCATCAGAGCATCTCTACATCCTGAAATGTTACAGAACAAAACTAAACGACAAAAGTCAGCATGAATGAATCAGAACATAAAATATGTTTCAGAACACATAATATGTATCAGAGCCATATAAGCCATATAGAATGTATCAGAACAAATAGACATTCAGAATCAGATCATATTCTATCATCAGAATATCTGAACATTCTTCCTTCTTGCTTCTGATTCTGAAGCTTCATAGCACTCAGCTTACTTCAAGATTCCAAGAACTTGATTCTTATGTTGCTCCTTATGTTGATCTTGAATCTTCGATTCCTGCAACAACACAACTTAAAGCATAGAACTTTGCAAGTTCTGTTAGTAATGTGGGGCCTTTTTACCCGGTAACTGATAATATTAATCAGATCATTTATCATATATTTTCTCCCCCTTTTTGTCATAACATCAAAAAGAATATAAAAGATTCAGATGTAGAAAACGACAAAGGAAAGAAACAGAATTAAACTTTTCATTGATTTAAATAAGCAGGATTACAAAAGATGTATGCAGAAAACAGATGCAACAAGGAAAGAAAACTACAAAGACCGAAGACTAAGACCCTAGCTTAGACATAATCTTAGCTAACATATCATGAATCCCTGCGGTCTTCTCAGTTTGTTCAGCCATGAAAGCTTGAAACTCTGCATGCCTGTCCAGACTAGAACCTCCACTGTAGGAGAGATGCATGAATTCAAGGAGGAAGTGAGAGACAGTTCACAGGAAGAGAGCTAATGTCTCAAACGGGGCTTTCCCTTAACATAGAAGTCAAGAACATGATCCTTAACATCATCCAATATCTCAAGAAAGTCTTCTTCCTTTGGATAAATGTTGATAACAGCATCACAGAAGAGATCTGACTTGAGACTTCTTAAAATCTTGAGAGATCCGTCTTGAGATCAATGTCAGCGATCCCCGAGATTTGTTTCTCAATCTGGAACCAGACAACCCTTCCAACCGTTCTATTCATATATATCGACACCCTTGAGCCTTTGCCTTTGCATCTTGGTTGAAACCATAAGCACCCAAATCATCAGCGTCCACATGAGATTTGCACAAAACTTCCATTACTGATGAAGGACTGAGGCAAGTTTTCAGTGGAGAAACCTCTTGAGAGAAACTTGAAGACGGATTCATGGTGAATGCTAGGTTGAAGATGAATAAACTAAGGTTTATGCAAAAAATATTCAGAGAAAAGTGAGAGAAAGAGATAGAGAGCGCAAAGATTGATTGAAGAATGCAAAGAAATGGAGAAATAAATAGAAGGAATGTGAGGAAGGAAACGTTCTAGGGAAGGGAAACGTTTGACGGATATAAAAACGAAAAGGACAATAAAAGAAATGATGAATGACATTTAATGTTACATGACGTGAGGAGAGATAATAATGACAAAAGAAGTGATTAGCACAGTTACCTAAGTAGGCGTCCCCTCAACTGCACGCACGTTTGTCCAGAAATAGTGAACACGTGTTTACCATCTGGATAGCCAGTTACAGCTGTTTTACTTTTAAAGAGATTCTGAGTCAACTTAGACAATGAAACGTTAGTAATAACAGAATCACTACTTCTAATTGATTACAATCAGAACTTCTTCTAAAAGACTAATCCAATCTCATTTCAGAAGATACTCATACATAAGATCTTCTCATCTTCTCATTCTGGGCATAAATCCATACTGATATTCTTCAGAATGAACTTAAACCTATCTTCAGCAAGGGGTTTTGTAAAAATATCAGCCCATTGATGGTCTGTATCCACAAAGTTTAAAGATATAACACCCTTCTGAACATAGTCCCTTATGAAATGATGTTTAATCTCAATATGTTTAGCTTTTGAATGTAAGATAGGATTCTTAGATAAACATATAGCAGAAGTATTATCACAGAAAATAGGAATGTTACTCTCATATATCTGATAATCTTCTAGCTGACTTCTCATCCAGAGCATTTGTGTGCTACAACCAGCAGCAGCAACATATTCTGCTTCTGTTGTTGAGAGGGCAATAGTAGCTTGCTTCTTGCTGTACCATGAGATCAGATGACTTCCAAGAAATTGACAACTTCCAGAAGTGCTCTTTCTTTCTATTCTATCTCCAGCATAGTCAGCATCACAGAATCCTACTAAGTTGTATTCTTTGGATCTTCTGTAAACTAAACCAACATTAGTAGTACCTTTCAGATACCTCAGAATTCTCTTAACCGCAGTTAAATGAGATTCTCTTGGATCTGATTGGAATCTAGCACACAAACAAACACTAAAGAGAATGTCAGGTCTAGAAGCAGTTAGGTATAGAAGAGATCCAATCATACCTCTGTACAACTTCTGATCTACCTTCTTACTTATCTCATCCTTACCTAGGACACATGTTGGATGCATAGGAGTTTTGGCTTCTTTGCTTTCAGAAAGATTAAACTTCTTCAGAAGTTCTTTCACATACTTCGTTTGATGAACATAAGTTCCATCAGAAGTTTGGTTGATTTGAATCCCAAGGAAATACTTGAGTTCTCCCATCATGCTCATTTCAAATTCAGCCTGCATAGACTCAGCAAACTCCTTTCCAAGTGTAGCATTAGATGTTCCAAAGATAATATCATCAACATATATTTGACAAATTAAAATATCCTTTTTAAATGTTTTACAAAAGAGAGTAGTGTCCACTTTTCCTCTAGTGAAACCATTTTTCATAAGGAAAGAACTTAAACGTTCATACCAAGCTCTAGGAGCTTGTTTCAATCCGTATAATGATTTCTTTAATTTAAAAACATGATTTGGAGACATGGAGTCTTCAAAACCAGGAGGTTGATGGACATAAACTTCTTC
The DNA here is from genome assembly GCF_029867415.1 of Vicia villosa. Taxonomy (NCBI): domain Eukaryota; kingdom Viridiplantae; phylum Streptophyta; class Magnoliopsida; order Fabales; family Fabaceae; genus Vicia; species Vicia villosa. Next base: position 188,352,337 of record NC_081181.1, on the reverse strand, counting down.
ATCTATGTAACCATTTAAGAAGGCACTCTTAACATCCATCTGATAAAGAGTGATGTTGTGTTGGGTGGCAAAAGAAATTAATAGACGAATAGATTCTAACCTGGCCACTGGTGCAAAGGTTTCTGTATAGTCAATCCCTTCTTGTTGACTGTAACCCTGAGCCACCAGTCTGGCTTTGTTTCTTACCACTTCACCCTTCTCGCTTAGCTTGTTTCTGAACACCCACTTAGTGCCGATGATGTTAAATCCTTTTGGTCTAGGAACCAAGTCCCATACATCATTCCTTGTAAACTGATTTAGTTCTTCTTGCATGGCAATTATCCAGTCTGGATCTTCTAGAGCTTGATCAACAGAAGTTGGCTCGATCAAAGAAACAAGACCTAATTGACATTCTGCATTGTTCTTAAGGAATGCCCTTGTTCTGATGGGATCATCTTTCTTCCCAAGGATCTCATCTTCTGAATGAGCTGAGGCAAGTCTAGGTGATCTTCTGACTGTTGGCTCTTCAGAAATCCTGAGATTCTCTAAAGATGCAGCAACTTGATCTTCTGATCCATTGCTTCTGAGACTGCCAGCTTCTGCAGCTTTGCTTCTTGGTTCTTCAACTTCTGAGATATCAATATCAAAATCTGCAAAATTCTCAAACTGCTTTGGTTTTTCAAGACCAAGCTTATCATCAAACCTGATATTGATTGATTCTTCTACAATCAATGTTTCAGTATTGTACACTCTGTAGCCTTTAGAGCGTTCAGAATATCTAAGAAGGAAACACTTTTGTGCTTTAGAATCAAACTTACCAAGATGATCTTTAGTATTCAGAATAAAGCATACACATCCAAAAGGATGGAAATATGAAATGTTGGGCTTTCTGTTCTTCCACAATTCATAAGGAGTCTTATTTAGAATAGGTCTGATAGAGATTCTATTCTGAATATAACACGCAGTGTTTATTGCTTCTGCCCAGAAATGCTTAGCCATATTGGTTTCATTGATCATGGTTCTGGCCATTTCTTGTAGAGTCCTATTCTTTCGCTCTACAACTCCATTTTTTTGTGGAGTTCTAGGACAAGAGAAATCATGGGCAATACCATTTTCTTTGAAGAACTCCTAAAAGAATTTGTTCTCAAATTCACCACCATGATCACTTCTAACCTTTAGGATTTTACACTCTTTCTCAGATTGGATCTGAGTGCAGAATTCAAGGAACACTGAATGAGACTCATCCTTGTGTTTCAAGAACTTTACCCATGTCCAGCGGCTATAATCATCAACGATGACTAATCCATATTTCTTCCCTCTGACAGATGCTATTTTGACTGGGCCAAACAGATCAATGTGCAAGAGTTCTAACGGCCTTGAGGAAGAAACAACATTCTTAGACTTGAATGCAGGTCTGGAGAACTTGCCCTTCTGACATGCTTCATAAAGAGCATCTGATTTGTATTTCAGATTTGGGAGTCCTCTGACCAGATTTAGTTTGTTAATCTGAGAAATTTTTCTCAAACTAGCATGTCCTAATCTTCTGTGCCAGACCCATTGCTCCTCAGAAACAGACATAAGACAAGTCACCTTCTGCTTCTCAAGATCAGAAAGATCAATCTTATAGATGTTGTTCTTTCTCTTGCCTGTAAATAGGATTGAGCCATCCTTCTGACTTACAGCCTTGCAAGACTTTTGATTGAAGATTATATCATAACCATTGTCACTTAATTGACTTATGGACAATAAGTTATGTGTTAATCCTTCAACAAGAAGTACATTAGTTATGGAAGGAGAGTTACCAAGACTTATGGTTCCAGAGCCAATGATTTTGCCCTTCTGATCTCCTCCAAACTTGACTTCTCCACCTGGTTTAAGCACCAGGTCTTGGAATGTAGACCTTCTTCCCGTCATGTGTCGCGAGCACCCAGAGTCCAGGTACCGTGACATTATGCTTTTTGTCCTCTTTGCCGCCAAGGATAACTGCAACAGAAATTATCTTCTCCTTAGGTACCCACAATTTCTTGGGTCCTTTCCTGTTAGTTCTCCTCAAGTTCTGATTGAACTTGGGTTTAGCAAAATATTTAACAGGAGGAACAACATGATATTCTTTAGGTTTGTCAGCATGATATTTCTTAGGATGTGTCACATGCTTCTTGGTGTGAACAGTGTTAAACTTCTGTGCATGTGAAGTGAGCCTAATATCATGAGCATGGCCATATTTGAACTGATCATACAATGGCTTGTATGTGATCTTCAGATCATCAATAGGTTCAAATTTAAGTGAGGTATCACCCTCATAGCCAAAACCAAACCTTCTGTTTCCAGAAACACCATATATCATAGAAGCAAGATGACTTCTGCCAATACTTCTAGATAAGAACTTTATGAAGCTCGAGTCATATTCTTTCAGAATATGATTCATGCTAGGAATGGATTTTTTTGTTTCAGAAGGAGATCCACTATCTTTGGATAGATTTAAAACTTTTTCCTTCAGTTCAGAATTTTCCACTTCCAGCTTCTTAGTTTCAAATTCAAACTGCTTCTTCAGCTTTTTGTATTTGATACTAAGATGAGCCTTGAGTTCCAGAAGTTCTGTTAAACTGGAAACTAACTCTTCTCTAGATAGTTCAGAAAATACCTCTTCAGAATCTGATTCTGATGTAGATTCTGATCCATCATCTTCTGTAGCCATCAGCGCAAAGTTGGCTTGCTCTCCTTCAGAGTCTGATTCTGATTCTGATTCAGAATCATCCCATGTTGCCATAAGACCTTTCTTCTTATGAAACTTCTTCTTGGGATTCTCCTTCTGAAGTTTTGGACACTCGTTCTTGTAATGTCCAGGCTCATTGCACTCATAGCAGACAACCTTCTTCTTGTCAGATCTTCTGTCGCCAGAAGATTCTCCTCGTTCAAATCTCTTTGAACTTCTGAAGCCTCTGAACTTCCTTTGCTTGCTCTTCCAGAGTTGGTTTACCCTTATGGAGATCATGGACAGTTCATCTTCTTCTTCAGATTCTGATTCTTCGGGATCTTCTTCTCTAGCCTGAAAAGCGTTAGTGCATTTTTTAACATTAGATTTTAATGCAATAGACTTACCTTTCTTCTGAGGCTCATTTGCGTTAAGTTCAATCTCATGACTCCTCAGGGCACTGATCAGCTCTTCCAAAGAAACTTTATTCAGATTCTTCGCAATCTTGAATGCAGTCACCATTGGACCCCATCTTCTGGGTAAGCTTCTGATAATCTTCTTTATATGATCAGCCTTGGTGTAGCCTTTATCCAGAACTCTCAATCCAGCAGTTAGAGTTTGAAATCTCGAGAACATCTTCTCAATATCTTCATCATCCTCCATCTTGAAGGCTTCATATTTCTGGATTAGAGCAAGAGCTTTAGTCTCATTGACTTGAGCATTTCCCTCATGGGTCATTTTCAATGACTCATATATATCATGGGCAGTTTCCCTGTTAGATATCTTCTCATACTCAGCATGAGAGATAGCATTCAGCAAAACAGTCCTGCATTTGTGATGATTTTTGAATTCTTTCTTTTGATCATCAGTCATTTCACTTCTTGTGAGCCTTACACCAATAGCTTTAACAGGATGTTTGTAACCATCCAACAGAAGATCCCATAGACCAGCATCCAGACCAAGAAAGTAACTTTCCAGTTTATCTTTCCAATATTCAAAGTTTTCACCATCGAATACTGGTGGTCTAGTGTAACCATTGTTACCATTGTATTGCTCAGCAGAGCCAGATGTAGATGCAGTTGGATTTGTTTGAACTTCACCAGCCATCTTTTACTGAAGCGTTTTTCTCTTCCTGAATCTTTTCTAAACACGGTTAAGTGCTTGCACCTTAGAACCGGCGCTCTGATGCCAATTGAAGGATAGAAAAACACTTAGAAAGGGGGGGGGTTGAATAAGTGTAGTCTAAAAACTTGAACGATAAAAACAATTTGCACAGTTATTTTTATCCTGGTTCGTGATAAGTGCCAAAATGTACTTATTTTGTGTATGTAAATAATGGCACTTATCGATACTTTTGTTAATACCGTTTGAATAATTTTCCGTTTTGTGTATAAATACGTATACTTTGTGAATAGTTGTATTTTCATATACTTTTATATCATTTGATAGTTTTTTCTTTGTTTTTATAGGTATTCATGCTTATTGGAGCCTTGAGGAATAAAGTGTCAAAGGCACGGCTTCGATTTCGCAATTTTGGTGAAAGCCCGCTTAGCCACCATCAAGCGGACTTCCAAAGACTCAAAATAAGGATGACCAAAATAATCATTTTGGTTTCCATTCATTCATTATTGGATAGAGCATTGAATAAGCTTTCCAACGCTTCGAACCGGGCGCAATTCGGAGTTACGGTTCTCGAGTTATGGCGAAAACAAAATCTGATTTTTAGCAGACTCCGCTAAGCGGAGGGGGTCCGCTGAGCGGAGCTCCAGCGAAGCAAATCAGCGCCTGGATGCAATTTTGAGTCCGCTGAGCGGAGGGGGTCCGCTAAGCGGACCTGCTAAGGCAGCAACTTGTCAAAAGGGGCCAAAATCACATTTTTAGGTCATGGGTTGGGTATTTTTGAGTCCCAACACCATCAACTTCATTCTTAGAGTAGAATTGGCTTAGAAAACAACTTCGGAGGTTGCATAAGGATGATCGGGAGTGGATTGAGCGTCGAACGGAGCTGACAAACCGGGAGATTTTCGGTTCATTTCTCTTCTTCTTTGTGTATTTCTCTTTGGTTGGGTTTTGTTTGTATATTTACTTGAATCTTATGTATATTTACCGATTATAATGTTATGTTTAACTTGCTTTACAAATCTGTGTTAATATTATCCTGGATTTTTGCTCTATGATGGGGATTTGGGGTGCTTTAGAGATAAACTTCTTGAATCCTTATCTAGGATGATTATCTGTTGGTTCTGAACTCTAGAGATAGATTTAGAGCTAGCATTCACTATTTGTATTTGTTCTTAATGCTTTCGTGTTTGAGCGGCGCGCGAGAGATCGCCGACGCGAGAATGCGGATGTTCTCGCGACTTCGCGTTAGAGATAACCTTAGTTGTGAGATGATCTCGTTTGTGCTCCAGAGATGGACGCTTATGTGAGAGATACGTGATAACATAGATGAGTATAGTAGGTTGAGTATAATGGGTTGGTAAGTGTATGTTTGTGAAGAGTGAATATATTTACATTCCTGATAAGTTCTTTCTCTTCTAAGAATGTGTTTATTCTTTTCCAGTCTATATCTTTGTTTACTTTTTGCTCATTCAAACCCAAGTTCGAAACCGTAGAAACTGTTGAATGGCATCTCTCCATCTCTGTGGACGATAAATCCCGGATCAATATTTCCAAATCTTGTTTGTTGCTTGCCCTATACTGCATTCAACAAAATGGCGCCGTTGCCGGGGATGGTTGTTAGAATTGCATCGCAATAGTTTCCGTGGTTTTGAGCTTTGTATATAACGTATATATTGTATATGTTTACTTGTATATTTTCACTTGTACATGTTTACTTGTTTATGTTCACCAATTTAGCTTACTTGTTTATAATTACATATAATTATACTTTTGTATATAACATATATATTTTTATAGTTTCACTTGTATATGTTTACTTGTTTATATTCACCAATTTTTCCTTTTTGTATGATAATAGTTGTTTGTGTTCCATTCTTGTGCATATGTATTTGTTTGTGTATATAGTTGTATACTTTCATTTTTATGTTCGTTTAGTTGTTGTATATATTTGTACTCGTAACGTTTGTTGAGTGTTTTGGTTAGGAAACTTTCTTTAGGCTTGTGCGGTGAGACGTCACCATGGCATGACGAGAGGAGGCTACTTTCCAAACACCGAAACAATAAAGGCGTCGAGCTAACGACGTAAAACAAGCGCTTGTTGGGAGGCACCCCAACGGTTGTAAAATTTTGGTTATTTTTATGTTTATAAGGTATTTAGGTGAAGTGGATAGAGCTGGAACACCAGATTCTGCTCTGGTTTTTTTGGTTTCTGCTGTGTCCGCTAAGCGAGCCTAGCTCCGCTAAGCAAGCATAGCAGAATTTTGTTTTTCTGCTCTGTACCAGTGGGGTTTCCATTCCACTTGGTTCACTCATTTTTCCCACTTTCACCAAGGCTAATTAGTAGTATATAATAGCTTTGTTTTTCTAATTCTTTTGTTGGTTGTTTGGATTCAAATTTTGTCCGTAATTCGAAGATTTTTGAGGTGATTTTCCAAAGCTTGTGTTTCAACTTGCGGGTGTATGGTAGGATATTGTTTTTGAAGTTGTATCATTCAAGGTACTCATTTATTGCTTTCTATAGCATAACATGTTTAGGAAACTTTTCATTTGTACAATTACCATACCATTCATTCTTTTGCATTACTTGCTTGTTGATTGAATCACTTTAGTTCCCAAACCATAAATGTGAGGAAGCTTTCCATTGTTCATATATGCTGGAGGCCACAATATTTGTTTTAACTGGATTTTATTATGCTTAATCTTTTGTTTATGTTGATTTTATGAAAGCATGAAAAGGATCAAGGCATTTTGTTTCATTTTGAGCACAACCACCAAAACCAAATAGTCAATTCACCTTGTGAGTGTGTGATCATTTGTTAACCCTTTTGAGCCTTTTTGTCAATGTCCATGTTATTTTTGCTAAATGCTTATCTTTGAGTGTTTAGTTCTCATTTTTGCATGGATGATTGATTCTTTGTTTTCTTGAACCCTCAACCATGATTTTTGGTATGAATTCTTACCTTGCCTTAGAAAGTAGGGAGTATTCATATGATGGTGTGGTTGAATTCAAGTTGGGGAGAGAAATGGTTGCTACTTATGTGGTTGTTGCTATGAGGTTGAAAAGAAAAAAGAAAAAAAAAAGTGAAAAGGAAAGAAAAGAAAAAGAAAGAAAAAAGTGAAAAAGTTTTGAAAAAGAAAAAGAAAAGAGAAGCGAATAATTGTGCTAATAAGTATTGTGATTGGTTTGAGAAACTTGTGGTTAAGGAAGAAGTTTGATCGAAATTGTGTTGTTTGAATCTTTGGTGGATTGATCACTCCCTTAGGTTTAGGCAAGTTTTTGTTTCGATTAGCCTTAGGACATATCCCTTGTTTGTTAACCAAGCCACATTACAACCTTGAAAAGTCCTTGTGATTCTTGCTTTTGTATCTTCAATGTGATTTTTGGATGAATGCATAATTTAATCTTTTGTTTGCAAGATTGTTGGATGAGTGTTAAAAGTCCTTCACCTTTGTGTGTTCTTCATCCATTGATGAATTTTTGCTAGGTGTGATTCATGAGATAGCATGTATTGGTTTAGAATGTTTTGCATGATTTTTGTACTTAGGATTAGTTTCATTTATATGTTGTCGTTGTAGTATAGTGGTAAGTATTTACTTTGTTTATACGTTTTTATATTGAGCCATACATTTGTTTTTGGTTTTTCTAAACTTGTTGATTCACAATTCTTTGGTTTATTACTTTCAATTCTTTGATTTATTTGACATTGTTTGAGGACAAACAAAGTTTCAAGTTGGGGAGAGTTTGATAAGTGCCAAAATGTACTTATTTTGTGTATGTAAATAATGACACTTATCGATACTTTTGTTAATACCGTTTGAATAATTTCCCGTTTTGTGTATAAATACGTATACTTTGTGAATAGTTGTATTTTCATATACTTTTATATCATTTGATAGTTTTTTCTTTGTTTTTATAGGTATTCATGCTTATTGGAGCCTTGAGGAATAAAGTGTCAAAGGCACGGCTTCGATTTCGCAATTTTGGTGAAAGCCCGCTTAGCCACCATCAAGCGGACTTCCAAAGACTCAAAATAAGGATGACCAAAATAATCATTTTGGTTTCCATTCATTCATTATTGGATAGAGCATTGAATAAGCTTTCCAACGCTTCGAACCGGGCGCAATTCGGAGTTACGGTTCTCGAGTTATGGCGAAAACAAAATCTGATTTTTAGCAGACTCCGCTAAGCGGAGGGGGTCCGCTGAGCGGAGCTCCAGCGAAGCAAATCAGCGCCTGGATGCAATTTTGAGTCCGCTGAGCGGAGGGGGTCCGCTAAGCGGACCTGCTAAGACAGCAGCTTGTCAAAAGGGGCCAAAATCACATTTTTAGGTCATGGGTTGGGTATTTTTGAGTCCCAACACCATCAACTTCATTCTTAGAGTAGAATTGGCTTAGAAAACAACTTCGGAGGTTGCATAAGGATGATCGGGAGTGGATTGAGCGTCGAACGGAGCTGACAAACCGGGAGATTTTCGGTTCATTTCTCTTCTTCTTTGTGTATTTCTCTTTGGTTGGGTTTTGTTTGTATATTTACTTGAATCTTATATATATTTACCGATTATAATGTTATGTTTAACTTGCTTTACAAATCTGTGTTAATATTATCCTGGATTTTTGCTCTATGATGGGGATTTGGGGTGCTTTAGAGATAAACTTCTTGAATCCTTATCTAGGATGATTATCTGTTGGTTCTGAACTCTAGAGATAGATTTAGAGCTAGCATTCACTATTTGTATTTGTTCTTAATGCTTTCGTGTTTGAGCGGCGCGCGAGAGATCGCCGATGCGAGAATGCGGATGTTCTCGCGACTTCGCGTTAGAGATAACCTTAGTTGTGAGATGATCTCGTTTGTGCTCCAGAGATGGACGCTTATGTGAGAGATACGTGATAACATAGATGAGTATAGTAGGTTGAGTATAATGGGTTGGTAAGTGTATGTTTGTGAAGAGTGAATATATTTACATTCCTGATAAGTTCTTTCTCTTCTAAGAATGTGTTTATTCTTTTCCAGTCTATATCTTTGTTTACTTTTTGCTCATTCAAACCCAAGTTCGAAACCGTAGAAACTGTTGAATGGCATCTCTCCATCTCTGTGGACGATAAATCCCGGATCAATATTTCCAAATCTTATTTGTTGCTTGCCCTATACTGCATTCAACAGTTCGTTGTTAACTAAACTACTCCAGTCCACCCCCACGGAGTGATTTACCTCACCTGAGGATTTAATCCACTAATCGCAACAGATTACAATGGTTTTCCACTTAGTCCGCGACTAAGTCTTCTAGAGTATCCTGATCACAACCTGATCACTCCAGGAACAAATGCTTAGACACAAGCTAAGACTTTCTTAGAGTATCTTGACCACCACGTGATCACTCTAATTACAACTGCTTAGACACAAGCTAAGACTTCCTAGAGTATCCTGATCAACACTTGATCACTCTAGTTACTTACAAATTAATGTAATCAAATAAGAGTTTTACAATGCTTCTATGAAAAGCTATAATCACAACAGTGATATTTCTCTTAACGTTTAAGCTTAATCTCACTAATATATTACAACAGCAATGTAGTGAGCTTTAATGAAGATGAAGTTTCTGAGCTTTGAGTTTGAACAGCGTTTCAGCAAGTTAATTGTTAGCAAATCGTCAACCTTGCTTCTCATCAGAACTTCATATTTATAGGCACTTGAGAAGATGACCGTTGGGAGCATTTAATGCTTTGCGTATTCCGTGCAACATTGCATTTAATGTTTCACGCTTTTGTCAACTACCTCGAGCCTTGTTCACGCTGTGTCTACTGACGTTGCCTTTAATAGCTTCTAACGTTCCTTTTGTTAGTCAGCGTAGCCTGCCACCTGTACTTTCTTCTGATCTGACGTTTGTGTATAGAACGTTTGAATATCATCAGAGTCAAACAGCTTGGTGCATAGCATCTTCTTGTCTTCTGACCTTGAAGTGCTTCTGAGCGTGATACCATGAGAACTTCAGTGCTTCTGCTCTGATCTCAAGTTCTTCTGATGCTTCCATAGACCCATGTTTTGATTCTGCCTTGACCATCTTCTGATGTCTTGCCAGACCATGTTCTGATGTTGCATGCTGAACCTTCTGAGACAAAGCTTCTGAGCGCTGATTTGTGCATACTCTTTATATATTTCCTAAAAGGGAAATTGCAATGTATTAGAGTACCACATTATCTCACACAAAATTCATATCCTTGTTATCATCAAAACTAAGAATATTGATCAGAACAAATCTTGTTCTAACAAGATTCTTCGTGTTATTGAGCAAATTCTCTTTGCTCATAGACAATCAATGACTCTAAAGCAATGAGACATGAACGATGACATGAATAGAAGCTCAAACGTGTGTTTTTTGAGCTTAAAACTCAGAGTTCATGAATTTGCAGAAATCATCTTGAGGTTGAAGACGACTCGGAGTGCACGCGCTATGGTGGGAAATTTGAAATCATGGTCAATCAAAACGTGCCACGCAACTAGCCGTTGCAATTTTATTTTCATTTTTGTTTTAAATCCATATTTAATATTTCTTTCTTTTCTGGTTTATTTTTAATTGATTCTTTGACATTTTTACTCCATTTTTTCATGAATCATTAAAAATATTTTCTACCACATATACTTGTTTAAAATTTTAAAAATCATTTTTGGCATTTTTTGTTATTTTCTTTCTAATTTTCATTTAAAAATTAATTTTCACATATTTTCAAATATTTTCCTCTCCAACTTTTGAGATCCAATTATTTGGAATGTTTTTTACTGTCTCAAATTTTCTTGGCAATTTATTTGATATTTTACTACCTCTTTGAAATTTTCCTTTTAATTTTTATTTAAATTACTTTAAAAATCATTTAAATCTTTTTTAATTGTTTTTTAATCGATTTCTCTTTGACTTTTGCTTACGTGGATCATGACTTGGTTGATTAATATTTCTTCAGTTTCAATTGGTCTTTGAATGATGTTTTAGTTGTATGAACTTTCACCATTTCAAACTTATTGATGAAGATCAATTTTTATACTTTTAATTAGTGATAATTTTATCCCATAGTATTGTGAGCTTGAATGATTGAAGTTGATGATAAATGATCTGTTGTTTGTTGTATCTCAATTGTGTTTGATCATCTCCTTCTCATTCTTCTTCTTTTTGCTTTTCTTTTGATCATTGTATTACATTATTTTAGGAGGATGATTTTGTATCATTCCTCTAATATGTATGACACATAAATTGCTATTGACCGAACTCATATAAGTGTGACTTCTACATAAGTCTACTTACAATTGCCTAACATAGCGCTAAATCGTCCTAACTCGGTTGATTTCTTATTAACACTAACTTTGACCTATTAATTGTGCTAACATCTAACTTTTACTTTTTACTTTAATGCAATTTAATTTCATGTCATTTACATTCTTGCTATTTTATTTTTACCTTTTACTTTATGCCTTTTATCTATTTGTTTCTCTTGATTTTTTAATTCAAAAGAACAAAAACATTATAAAATGAATAAAACCTTAAAAAACTTTAATATAATCTTGGGTACTTTGTGTTACTATCCCTTGCTTAAGGAGTATTTTTGACCTTGGATCTTAGGACTTAGTGTTTTCATTTGCTTGGAATGGTTGTATCTGAGACTTTGTGATTTATCTGGACTTTCAATCTCAATTCAAGACTTGGCTCTACTTTGGGAAACTTCTGATCTTTACTTGGAGACTTGGAATTCTCTTTGTGGTTCTATGATCTTGACATTCATCTGGGACTTCTGATGTTCATTTACTTCCATTGCTTGCTCTTGGTGATTCATCTACTTATATGCTAGCTTTGCTTGTTTTGCTTATTTTGTGGCTAAATCCAATGGAAAAAGAATGCTCATTTTGACTAATGTGAAATGCTTGCTTCATCTTGTGGTTAGTACACGTGCACACACAAAGGATTTTTCTTGGGCTATCTTAAAATAAGACCTTGTATTTCATGTCATTTATTTTATGCTTTAGGATAGTCTCTTCATCTCTTATCCACTTCTTCATATTTCAAAACTTCTTCCTATTTTCAAAATTTCTTTCTTCAAATTTCACACTTTTTCTCAATAAACCTTGACTTTGTCAAGTGATCCCGAAAATCTTTTTCCTAATAAATGCTAAAACACTTAAGCATGTTCAAACTCTTTTCAGAAGATATAAAAAAGACAAACCTCATCAAATTTCTTTTTGTGCCTTTGTGAACTTTTGTTTTAAAACATTTTCTCAAAAGGAGGGATATGAGTCCATTCTTGTAGTGATGCAAACCACTATGCCTCTACAAGATGTTGTGAAGTGATTGACATTTTCCACTTGAATGTAGAGATGCATGATCGGAACTTTATAGGTCTATCGGGATAATGACTGCAAGTGCACCGTCTAGTCATTAAGTTTTAAAAGATATCGAACCCACAGAGACTGTGAATCAATATTGCGCGATTCTATGTTACTAATTCAGCTAAAGCTATCGAGTTGTTGATTTTTGGGAAAAAACGGAAAATAAATAAATAATGAATTAAATAAGTAGATGTTTAGATACCGGTATGTAGAAGTTGGACTTTGGGAATTCAATAAATCATTCGGCGTATTTTCTAATAATGAAAATATCTTTCAGTAGAAACTGTTTATTTAAAAACCTTTACTAGCATTTTCATGTCCATAGAACGAGTTACATTACTAGACCTAGTAGATGCACTTTAAATCCAATAATACTTTTTGAAAACAAACAAAGACTAATTAGGTTCTTAAAGCACTCTCGTGTATTTAAAAACTAATGTTCGATTTACTACTATCTGGATTGATCCACATGCTTTCGTGTGCGGGTTCTAGCCTTAGTTAATTTTCCACTCTCGTGGCAAAATCGTGTTAAATATCCTTTCACTCTCGTGACTAGGGTAATTAAATTTAGCATAGAAATCTTAAACCGGAAAAGCATTTTATTTTTAAGATTAAGCCGAATTATTACCGAATTCCCTAGGGTCATTAACTTACATACCAATATTAATACGTTTAGCCAGACATATTATAAATTTCAATCATGCTGAGTAAATAGTATGGAGAAAACAAAAATAGCATGGCATACAATAATATCAAAAACATATAAATAGAAACCTGATATTGAATTGAAAAATCTGAAAACTTCAATTAACAACTCTTCGTTGCAAATACAAGATCTTCCTCAATTACAGCTTCATTCTTAAATATCCTAATTCTATAGTGTAATAGCTTCTCAAAGTGAGAAACTATTACTTTGGATGGTGAATAAAAAAAAGGGCTACAAAAAGAAGGGAAAGTAGCAGTACTTGAACAAAGGAAAAACTTAGAACAAAAATATCAAAAGCTGAAAATCAAATTTTGACAAAAGTTCCGAGAGAGGCCCCAGAGTTGTAACTGCCACTTCTTATATATGCCTTTTGGTAGTGGCCCAGGTCTTCCTAAAATATAGAAAGCATTGGTGAGTCGTGTGCTGACTCCTTCAAAGCAACTCTTTCTGTTTCTGTTAGTGGGCTTCTGGATATCTGATAGCCTTATTACGGTCGCAACACAGTTGTGCCGAGGGGTACAACTTAACCAATGTGTGTCGGTCGATGAAATGTCTTTTCAATTTAAAATCAATCAACAAACTTTTGTGGTTATTTTTACCACGAACTATGAGGCTCTGACTTTTTCATTGCACATGGAGGATACGTAGGCACAAGACTCTTGAAGTCTTCACAAGCACAGAAATAATAAAATACTTATTTTCTCATCTCCCTAATCTTTTTGCAAATAACCCGATTTTATCATGACACAAATTTTTAAGAGGTTCTTATGGAGTATCAAAGATGTGAGGGGTGCTAATACCTTCCCATTGCATAACCAAACCCCGTATTCAGATCTCTCTTTTGTTTTATTTTTGCGTTGAGTTTTATCGATATTTTTCATTTTCTTTGGAAACAATAAAGTTAGGTGGCGACTTTGTTTTCGAGTTAAGTTAATCAATAGCTTAATCTCAATTTTTCCCGCCGCGACACTTTGCTTGATAAAATAACCACCACAAGCTCTTTTTTCTCTCACGTTCACTAAAAAGGACTCATTTTGATTCACACTATCGGTATTTGGTTTGACTAAGGAAAATTTATTTATAATTATATTCACTCTCATGTATCATAATTTAATTAAGAGATTAAAGATAGTGCCACAACTCTATGAAATGGTTTTCCACCATAATCAAATGAGAATTTATCACTCTGTTATGTCAAATTGGCATGATACATGAAGGTTATTGGATGATAGTGTAAAATTATTTTACAATGACAATGCATCTCCTATTTTCTATTTAATTAAAAGGAAATTTTGATTAAAAGGAAATTTATACTTCTATTCATTCACGCATATATATATATATATATATATATATATATATATATATATATATATATATATATATATATATATATATATATATATATATAATTTATCGTTATATATCTATGAGATGTTCTAAAAAAACTATTTACTAGATGAAATGTAATTTGACAGATTTATAAAGAAAAGAATTATACCGATAATGCAAACCAATAAACTAAAAAAAATGAAAATATTATTATTTAAATAAAATTTATAAAATTTTATTTAATTAAAGAGATCTCTTACTATCTAATTCAAATGTTTTTCTTTGGCATAATATTTGGGTGGACACTACTCCTTTGTGTATCTCTGTTTAGAAGTTGTTTCTTATCTCGGTGGTGGGTACTTTGGGTTCTTGGGAGAGAGTGTTTAGGCTTGAACTTTTAGGTGGAGACCACCTTTTCTAGTATAGGAGGAGGAACTTTTTGAGACTTTTCTCAATCTTATTTTAGGAGTGGTTAGGTGAGGTTGGGTATATTCTTGTCTGCAAACTAGATCAAACTATGGGTTTTTCGGTCATTTTATAATAACCTATTGGGTTCGACCGGGGGGGGGGGGGGGTAGAGAAGATATGTCTTATAGGGTGTTATGGGGGCTTTATAGGATTTTAAAGATTTTGGCGCCTTTAAAGTTATGGAAGTTACTTCATTATAGATTATCGATCAGGCATTATCTTCTAACGTGACAAATTGTGTATGAGTCCGTTGCGAAGTGTAAGTTGTGTGAGGGGCGGGTGGAATCGGTTGATCATCTCTTTATTTTGTATGAGGATGTTTCTGCTATTTGGTTTAGAGTTTTTAGGTGGGTGAGGCAGTCTAGGCCTTTACCTCATACGGTTTTAGGGATGTTTTAGAGACTAGAGCATGGGAAACCGATGTTTTTAGGTTTGGTCTCCATTTGGCATTATGTGGTATGAAAAATTTGAAAAACGGGAAATAAGGTATTTTTGTCGAGAGAGCTTGACGGTTAATTACTAAATGACTATGATTGTTAGTTTAGCGTGGAAGTGGGCTAAGGTCCACGCTTTTGGTTTTTTCGTATTTTTGGCTAGTTGGGAACGAAACCCTGATCAGGTGGTTTGATGTTTAGGAGTTTGCTGAGGGTCAACTGCTCTTTTTAAAGATATGTTGATTTCAAATTTTTTGGATAGATTGGATTGCTGGGTTGGCTATCTTGTATTTCTTTTTCTTGTTGCTTGTTGTTTTAACTTTTCTGTTTTGTTGTTCGGCCAGTGGGCTAGCTTAGTATGATGCTTTGCACACTTATGGTACTCTTTGTTCCATTTTGTAATGTTCTGTAACTAATATTTACTTTTTTCTCCTTCTAATATATGATTACTGGTTCCTGATTTTCTATTTAAAAATAATTGTTAATACAACAACACAAGTGGAAATGTGGTGTTTGTCAACTGAAAATAAGTGTTTGAATTTTAATGAAGTCACCAAAGTTCTAATCTTTTACTTGAGTGACCAACATCAAAGAATGAAATCAATAAATAAAACACACACACACACACACACACACACACACACACACACACACACACACATATATATATATATAAGTTTCAAACACAATTTGAATTTACCCTTCTTCCTTGCATACTGACTTGAGCGTTAGAGTGCTAACCTTGCAGGTCCCCACACTCCACCGCTTCGAAATCTACGAGACCATCCATCACTGACGTTCATCTTCTCATTTCTAATTCTAAAACGGAGCAATTTTATATATCAACAAAAATGAAGGTACTTTAAATTCAAAGTAATAAATTATAGAAAATAGTAAGCAACATGATCGTCTAAGTGAGCGTCCATAACTCAAAAATCAGTTAAACTGAATTCAAATAGAATGAGAAATAATGTTTTGAATTACTTTCTAACATGTAAAACAAATTACATAGTAAAAAACCCTTCAATGATTCAAACAATGAAAAAAGCATAATAAATTGAAAAATACAAGTCAAAGACTCATAACAAAAGAAAGTTCAGAGAGGTAACATGAAACTAATTATCAATCACTTTCATCCTCATCTTCATCAACTTCTAGAGCTCTCTGCTTACAGATTGGACATTCATTCTTTAACAACAACCATTGTTTGATGCATTCAAGGTGATATATGTGTCTGCAATCCAATCTTCCAATGATTTCCCCTTCCACATAGTCTTCCTAATAAACATATGAATGAAAAGTAGATTATGAGAAGTGAACATGCTCATGCATTACTTTTTTTAATTTAATATTAAACTTAATTCATCTTTACAAAATCAGTTTATAAAACGAAACATATTATTTTTTAAATTTTTTTTAAATATTTATAAAAATTAGTGACAAAATAAAAGATAAATTTCATTTTATAAAATAAAGAAACACATAGTTGACCTCACCTGACAAATTGTGCAGGTTTTGTTTTGTGTATTGGGCTCATTTGGATTTGACACGTGAGTTTCTGTGTCAATATTGGTGAGGATCTCCTCTTCGGTGAGCCCTGTCTCAATCCTCTCAACGTCTTCTTCGAGGGGTGAAATCACCTGTACAATAGTTTGATTTATTATTTTTGATTGAATGTATGTCTAATAATCATGATTAAGCCCACACGTATCTTTACATATTTATTCGAAATTAAAATTGGAATTGACTTATTTATTATAAATTTAATTTGGAAATTCGAACACGGTGAATTAAGCTAAAATACTAAATTGAGTAAGAAATACATAAAAATAAATAATAAATGGTACATTGATAAATATATAATAATTTTGTTTACCACGTATGGCAAATTGTCAATATTATGTCCATAAGTTCTTGAGAATCAAGCACATGTAACATAATTGAATAATCCAATATCAGCAAGTCCTATGTCGCAAATTTGTAAGATACATAAACATAAAGTGAAGTATGTTTTTAAAATGACTTGGTATAATAATTTAAAAAAGATTTTTGTCAAAAGATTTTTTTTTTTGAAAATGTACATTGTATGAAAATGTATTTACCTCAATACGCACGGAGCCACCGCTACGCAAATGTTATATGAAACTAAAAACCTGTTGCATATTATATACTTAAATATTTAAGTTATATTAGACTAAATGAATGCTAAGTTTATAAGCATTATAATAGTAGTTAAGATAGATTTCTAACAACTTAATCATAAGAATGTAACTAACAGACTTTTTATTATTTCCAATCAATCTACGGTATTAAACTTTCACATGTGTGCATACATACATATATAGCTATGATGAATAAATTCATTATATTTGAAAAATTAGTATATTACTGACAATAAATTAATTGGCACTAATACTCAACCAAAGTATTTTAAAGAATTATATAAGAAAGTTGTGTGAAAATACCTCATCCCTAAGCATGTCCCTTTGAGCCCTTATTTCGGGAGAAGTTGAGGTAAGATTATGGTTATTACCGAGATAAAGATTCCCTGATCTATCCATTGATGTACCCATCTGCATATACTGATTAAATTCTACATCAATACTAAATACTTGTCCAGGAGGAGGTGGATGGGGGTTTAGGCGGTAACTACTTGTTGAAGGATTAGAAGGCGGTTGTGATCGTTGAGGTATAAAATTATTTGACCACGTAGGAACAATAGATGGAGCAAGAAAGTTATTATTAAAACCATTAAACCCCCCACCTAAACCGCGAGAGGATGAAGATGAACCTGCTTCAGAAGACAAGAAATTATTATTTCCTTGAAAAGATGATGTATTCACTACAGCCTGAGTTATTCCTCTTGTCATTGTTGAAGGATATAAAGATGTTACACAGGTAGAAGCATATGCTAGTTCAGTTCTTTGGAGAATGGTGAAGTTGGCCCGATGAGTCTCTTGTTGATAAGGAAACAGGAATCGAGAAACATCCGCATTAATAATAGATTGATTTGGGCTATTATATGATGGTGTATCATCAAAAAAACCCGCTGGACCAGCATGTGCAGGATGTCGATTAATGTGAGACTCACTTGTAAGAGAATTTTGTGTCGCACTGACACTAGATTGGTTCACCTCTTGTCGTAACATTCTTGAAAAGAAGCTATTATTATTGTTGTTGTATCGTGTTGATAACGAAGTCGGAGGCATTGAAGACATGTTATAATCGCTCATACTTTCTTGTTGAAAAGTAGGAGGAGGATCTGTGCGTCTTCTTAAGGTTCCATCCTCTTGGGAACCTTGATTTGAACTCTCTCCTCTCTCAAAATCTGGTGATCTACTTCTCTTGAATGAAGTATTACCAATACCAGTTGAAGTAATAGTAGCAAATGCATCATCATTGTTATTTCTACCATTACTGAATGAAGTAGAACTACCATTATTATTATTATTATTTCTTTCTCTACTTTGAACCTGATGATAATTTGATGGAGCAGTTCCAAGTTGTGTAATACTTGGATACATAGATGATGGTGGCCGTGTTGTATTGATATTCTGAGCAGTATTTCTTCTGGTAGTAGGAGGTAAAGTCAGATATGAACCAAAGAGTCTTGGCGGGGTTGAGTTAGAAGAAGGAGAAATTTGATTGTAATTATAATTATTGATATTTATGGTTGTTGGACGTACCATAGGAGAAGGATAATGATTACTATTAGTATCATGACTAGTAGTAGTGTTTGGATGAAAAGGAGGAACATATGTGGGATGAAAAGGATTGTTTTGCATGATATTGTCATGCACAACTTGATCACTGGTTCCAGTTGATCTTGTACGATTGTTAAAATCAACCGAAGAAGAAGAATTAGAGGCCAACAAATATCTTAAGGTTCTAGCATTACGATCACGAGTTGGACTGTCATCTTCATTCCAATTTGCTAAACGAAATTGATAACCCATTCTTGATAGCCTATCACCTGCATGCACGGCAAAGATCACCTATATATTAACTATGATACATCTTACACATCTTACACATAGATGATAATAATAACTTCAAAAAAAAGTCATTTATTACTTGTGTGAATATTGCATCAATGTTCAACTACAAACATATATATGTCTAAGGCACCACACACGTCTTCAATCAAATTTATTATATTGGTGTAATTTAAAAACATTCATCTTTATCTTCAAATTATTTCAAGAAAACTAAAACATAGAAATAAAATTATTATATATAATGACATAAATCATCAAATTACAATTGTTTCAGACAAAACTTGAGTTTAAATAGATACATTGGTTGAGTAATTAAAAGGGGAAATCATCCACATTGAGACTCACCCAAATAAGTGAGAGATATACCATACATTCACCCAAAACCTCAAGGCTTTGTTTGATAGTTTGGAGGGAAAGAGAAGATAGAGCTTTTAAAAATAGAGAAGATTTAGGGAGAAAGAATAGAAGGATTTAGTTGTGAGGGTTTTGGAGGATTTATTTTTATTTGAAAATTAAAATCCCCCTAAATTGGGGAACTACAAAATCATAATGGAGGAGGGGTTTGGAGAGTTTTGGATGACTTAAACATATTGTTCAAATATAATTTATGTTGTTATAGTATTTTAAAAATTTAAAATATATAAAGGATAAACACTCTTTTATCATTTTTTAATATATGTGTCAGATCGACTAATCCACATAAAGGGCTTTCACCCCGAGTAGTCCTTAGGGGTTTGGGATTTTTTGGTTCCGGGCACCATCAAACTCGAGACCCCAAGGGGAGCAAACCCTTGGAACCCGAACTTCCTTTTACTGGGTCAACCCTCTCAGGTTACACTCTTTTATCATTATAAACAACTTTAAAATAAAGTTAAGGATTTTTCTATAATATTTTAAAAAATTATTTTTTCAAGTCCTTCTTTTTTCTTCTCTCCAAACTCTCAAATAAAATCTAAGATAATAAATGTGTGAGTTCCCCACTTATAAAATGATAACATCCACTTTTTTTAAACAATATGAGACTTACATGTTTACATGTAATTCTCAACAATATGCCATGCTAGATTTGAATATAAAATCTCAATATTTTAACTCAAAGTAACAATCAGTAAACCGTCAAGCTTTTTCTTATACTAGTTCAAAAAGAATTTGTAGCCTTTTATAAAAAAAAGGTTAATCCTTAAGTTCAAAAAGAATTTGTAGCCTTTTATAAAAAAAAGGTTAATCCTTAAGTTCAAAAGACTAAGAGGTGGTTGATTGAATAAATACAAAATTTCTGATTATTATCTTACAAATATATACAATAGATGTCATAAATAAAAAGATTTCGGTGTGCTTAAAATTTGAAACATGTAATATATTTTGTACTAAATAAATAATATTCAAATTACTCTCACAAGACAGTAACTTAAATTCTAGAACATCTAACCAAAATCATACACAAAAATAAATTATTATACAAAAAATTTCTTTTCATTTACAGAATTCAGAATTTAAAGCCAAATAATTAAAAAATCAGTAAATAAAATTTGATAATTAACTAATCAATTGATTTTTGAAATTAAACAAAGGAGAAGCACAAATCACATGCATAAATACACTATATTAAGAAAAATAAAATAAAAACAGACATACAAAAACTAAGAATGTTATATTTCAATTCAATAATTTTTATTAATTTCAAACAAAATAAAATAAAAAGTTTAGTCAAAAACATATACCTCAATAGATGAGTAGATAAGAGAATGATCTATCTAAAGCTCTTACTCTCTTTTATGTAAAAATGAAATGTAGAATGAAATGAGAGAAAATTTTAATTTATAGATTTTTTTAGGGCCTCTACCTAGAGTTAGATATTATTTTAATTGATGTCTAAATATATATTTTTATAGAAATTCAATGCTTGGCCAATATTTTGTTAAAATGCATTCCCCAATTACTAATTTTTTTTTATGGATACAACGATTTTTTTTATTTCTAATATAATGGATACCTTTTTTAAGTACAAGAGAAATATAATTATTATTATGTCAATTTGTTAAATAATTTTATATGGAAACAATTTTTAATGTTTAAAGAATTGACACAAAATATTTTAAAAAGTGTACACATGCATCAAAACTGTTGAATTACATTTTATAGGCTCTTAAAATATAGGGTAAATAATGTGTAATTTTTTTTTCTATGTCTGCAAAAGAGATAAGATTAAAATTGTCATATGAAGTTAACTCATTTAAAATTACTATATAATAAATTACTATATAATGTAATATTATTTTTATGATGATATTATAATATTGAAAATAATTTAAGCATTTTAATTATATATTATAATGAATATAAATTCATAATTAGTCATGATAAGATATTTTAATAAAAGAATTTAATGTTTTTGAGAAAAAATTCACATTTAAAGAAATAATTTGACTATGTCGTTCATTGGTTGACGGTGTAAAATTAATTTATATTGTGAATGAACTTTCAAATATTATTGTTTTTATATTAAAAAAATAAAGTAATAATTTGTATAAAGAATTAGTAGAATCTAATTTAAAACTTTCTTAAACTTGGAAATTGAATTTGAAATATATTTTATATTTATTTTGAAAAATATTTTTTGAAGTTTGGAAGTTAAGTTATTACTGTTGAAATACATTTTATAAATTATTAAAATATTAATTTTTTGACTGGTTTTTGAGTGTTTTACCGCGTATCATTAACCAAAACACCAATTTTTATCATACTTTCCTTTTCTATTCTTTTTTTTCTTTCTATTTTTACTAGAATTCCAATTTATCAGCGGGTGCAACGTATAGACATATTTTTGATGATTAGCTAATATAAATATATTTGTTTTTCATATTAAAAAATGGAAAATGCTAACGAGTGCCCCAGGGGCACTGGTTAAGGATTTAAAAAGGTATGTTTAGTTTATTAAAGACTTGTATTCAATGTAATGAAAATGAAAATAATTGACTTTTCTAAGAAATAAAAGATATGTTTTCTTAAAACTACTTGTATTCAATGCATTGTTAATTAAAATATTTTATTTATTTATAGAATATTTTTTAAATTTGGAATCTTTAACCAGTACCCCTAGGACAGTCGTTAGCATGACCCTTAAAAAATAAGAGTTTAATTGCTATGTACAGTTAGTGTAAAATTTTTACATCATCAATACATCATAACCTTTCAATTTGTATTATTTTTAAAAAAAATTAAAATAAAAATCAATTATTACTAACTTATCAATGATTGTGATTAACTGACAGTGTAAAATTTCATTACACTGGGTACATTTCAATTAAATTAATAATTTGTATAAAGAACTCTTAGAGTCTAATTAAAATTTTTTAATGAAACTTATAAATAAATTTGAAATATAATTTATATTTATTTTGAAATATACTTTTTTAAAGTTTGGAAGTTAAATATTTAGTATTTTTCAATTACATTTTATAGAGTTTTAAAATATGATTAAATAATTCTGTAATTTTATTAGAGTTTAAAGATAGTGCACTGTCAGTGTAAAACAGTTTTACATATAGAATAAATTAAAATGCTTTAATTTGTCATGTAATTTCAATTTTTCAAAATTAAAAATAAAATTTATTCTGATGCATGTCTCTTATTAGTTGACAGTGTAAAATATTTTACATTGTCAGTGCATTTTCTTTTTTCTCATTTTGTTATGTCTACAAAAGAGAAAAGAGATACGAACTAAAATTGTCATATGAATTTAACTTATTTACAATTACAATATAATGTGATATTACTTTTATGAGAATATTATCCTATTTAAAATAATTTAAACATTTTAATTATGTTATAATGAGTATAAACTTAGGCTTTTGAAAAAGATATTTATTTGAGTTTTATTTATTTATTTTTGTCTTATTTATTATAATGAGTTTTTTTAAAAAAATATGATCATGTTAATTTCATTTTTTTACTGATTTTGATAAGTATTTTTACACCATATTATTGACAACAGCTTTTATCATATTTCTTCTTGGATTTTTTTTATAGATTTTTTTTGGTTAGTTAATAAAAAAATATGAGTGTATATTATATTAAGAAAAAGTTTAATTGTTATGCGCTGTCAGTGTAAAAAATTTTACCTTCATTGTATCGCGACCCTTCAATTATATTACTTTTTAAAAGATAAAAATAAAAATCAAATATTACTAACTTATCAATGGCTGTGATTAACTGACACTGTCAGTGCATTTCAATTAAATTTGGTAAGAAAATATAGTAATTATCTAGCATTTCAATTAAATTCATTAAGAAAATATAGTAATTATCTGTATATGGAATTTGTAAATATAGTAATTGTCTGAATAAGGAATTCGTAGAATCTAATTTAAAACTTTATTTAAATGAAAATTAGAAATAATAATTTTTTTTGTTGAGTTAAAGCTTTACTATTTTTATTTTTTATATACTGTATTTTTCCTTTTATCCTTTCTATTTTTTTAAGTCTTAGTATAGTACTAAATTCTTTTCATATTAAATTAATTTATCATGTGATTTTTTTATTTCTTAAATTAAATTAAAATAAGTTAATTTCTATATAAATTTTCAAATATTATAAGAAAATATAATCACAAAATTTAGATAAACTCTATAATGAGAAAATTCTGAAATAAACGCTCTATTTTTGAAAAGAAAAAGTTAGTAACAGTAAACAAAAAATAAAAATATATTATAACATATTATCTAATAAGATAAAGACAACGCAAAGTCTAATCGGAATGTTAGGTAGCAATGCTTTTAAATCATTAATCCATGTGATTGTACCGGCGTTACCTTACACACATTCTTTAAGGGTTTTCTGGCCTACATTTCCCGCCTAGCACTTATTTATGGCCATATGCTATCTCGTTTCATGAATTTTTTATGAGAGAAACTCCAACTCTCACTTTGAGACGACACCATCTCGAAACTCACATAGGTGAAGTTCATATTGTGTCCTTTTCCACGAGACACGTACCCTCGGTATTAAACTTCATTAAGAGTTTGAAATAAAACTCAACTTTCGTTTTAAGGTCAACATTATCACGAAATGTTTGACAATTATCCAAATCAACGACTTGTTGTTACCTATTGAATCTTGAGGTTAATGTTCTGTTAACGTAAGATTGGGTTGCCGCCGTTGTCGGAACTCTTACTCAAGGAGTTTCAACCTCATACCTCTCGAGGTTGTTTTTACTAAGTCTCTGGCCAGTAGCTTAGTAAATGAATTTCCCAAATTATAGATCAATCGTATATATGTGGGTGAAATGATTATATCTTTAATCAATTTTCTCATGAAAGAATGTCTAAGGCCTCGGTGCCTAGACTTTCCATTATACACTTTGCTGAATGTTCTAACTAAAATGGTCTGACTATCGCAATGTATCAACACCTTTAAAACATTGTCTTTAGTCAATGGAACTTCCAACTTAAGATCCCTCAACCATTCAAGTTCTTGACCAGCGGAAGCGAGAGCCACAAACTCTAATTTCATGGTTTAAAAAGTGATGCGTGTTTATTTCTTGCTCGTCCAAGAAATTAGATCCCAGCTAGTGTAAATATCCACGAATTTATAAATTTATGATCTCCAACACTCGATATCCAAACCTTATTGGTATATCCTTCTAATATGGTAGGAAACCTACCATAATGAATATCAAGATTTTGGTTTTAAAAGTTAATAAAAATCCTTGTGACGGTCTTCCAATGCTCACCATTTGGATTGCTAGTAAATCTACTCATTTACTATTTGCAACTTCTATATCGCATATCAGTGTTTTAAAAATCAGACCGGACCGGCCGAACGGACTGGTCAGACCGGGAACCGGAGGGGTCACTGGTTTGGTATGATTACTGGACCAGATATGCTATTAAACAGGTGAGAACCGGTCAAAACCAGAAAAAACCTGAACCGGCGGTTTTAGAAAATCGGTGGTTCAAATGCATACTCTTTTTTTTCTCTACAAAACGACGTCAATTGCATGATTTTTTATAAAAAATATAATTAAAATATAATTATACTTTATTCAAACCTTATTTGGAACAACTTTTCTCCTGTTTGCAATTAGACTTGGTTTAAAATTTATTTAAATTCAAATTTTGTTTTATTTTATTGTGAGTGATGATTATATTTAGAATTTGAATGTAAAAAATAAACATGTGAAATTATGATATTTTAAAATTGTAAAATTTTGTAGGTGTTGTGATATTTTTTAGAGACTAAGTCATCCGGTTCAACCTATTTAATAAATATATAGTATTGCAACAAAAACCGGTTTATTCAACCGAGTTATACGGTTTAATTTGATTTAGTCATGCGGTTCAACCAGTGGCCCAGTGGTTCAACCAATGAACCAGTGGCCCAGTGGTTCAACCAATGAACCAGTGACTCAGTACCCTCACCGGTTTGATGACCGATCCAGTTTTTAAAACACTGTCGCATATAGTACATTGCATTAGAAAACCAATTTCACTTGTGTATTTTATTATAGCCATAATCCTTCCATCATCATTTTGACACTAAGATCAAATTGAATATTCACTTTTTTGAAACGTGACAGTTTGAACTTATCAAGAACTTTCTCAACAAAGTGTATTTGACTAAGTTCATAACCCCCACTATTTTTGCATTACTTTGATTCCCCAAAGATTGTCAACTAGTCCAAGATCTTTCATCTTGAATGTGGAAGTTTTCTCAATATAGTGTGTTTGACTATGTTTTAAACCCCCAATCTTTCACTTTACTTTGATCGAAAAGAGTGTCCATTATTTCAAGATTTTTCATATTGAATGTTGAAGCTAGAAACCTCTTTGTTTCTAAGATTCAATTCATCTCATTGCTAATGGTCAACATGTAATCAATATAGAGACAAAGGAATATCACAATATTCTCACACAACTTTGTGTACAAACACTTGTCACAAGATGTAGATGAAGAAGTTTTTTAGATAATCATGCATGATGATGTAAGAAGGTTTTTAGATGAAGTGAGAGATGGAATTATGAGCAATTTAAAGTAGTATAGTATAAATTACAATGAGTACCTTAGTTAAATTGTCTTGTCTCAAATATTCAATTGAATTTCTATGTTCAATCTTCTTGATCAACTTTATCATTGATGTGCATGACACTTTTTATCCTTTTCTTCTTTGATAGTCTTTGTCTTCATCAAAATTAGATATAAGATATATTCTTCACAATCTCCTCCTTTTTGATGATGAAAAGCTTTTGAATTCTTGTTTTGATAAGATTGGAAATTCTCCCCTAACTTTGAAATTCAAACTTTCAGTAACCTGACACAAATTTAACTGTACTTCCACTGGTGGATGTATAGTGAAAAAACTGACCAACATTCCTTCAGACAAATTTGAAGTCAATTTCCACTTTTTTCTATGGTTACTTTTGTCCTCTTTAACTTTGTCATATTGGGAAAACACCCATGATAATTATTGTTCACTAGTAGGAACTACATAACCTTCTGATTGCTCCATATAAATCTCCTCATTGAGATTTCTATTTAGGAATATTGTTTTGACATCTATTTGATGAAGCTAATGTAAACAAAACTATAATTTTCATTATGCTTGCTTCTAGTGCATATGTGTCAAAATAATCAACATCTTTCTTTTGTCTAAAACCCTTGGTTACTAATCAATCCTTGTAGATGTTTAATGTACCATCATTATGATACTTACTTCTAAACACCCACTTCCATCCAATGGATTTTTATCCTTTACATATATCGACAGGTTCCAAACTGTGGTTTGACATTATTGAATCTATTTCATCTTGGATAAAATCATGCCAAAAGGATGAGTCCTTTGAAGTTATTCCTTGTAAATCTTAGGAGCATCTTCCACTTGAAGAATAATAGGAATCTTACGAACAAAACTCTCATTATTTCCTTCTACACAAGAGAAATAAGTCAAAAATTGATTTTGTTCCGTTCTAGATCCTTAGCCTTTCAAACTTCTTGCTTATTCTAAGTTCGAGTTGTTTTTCAACAATCATTGACGAACTTTCGATTTATATTTCAATAATCCATAGAAAACCCTCCTCACGAGGTTCTTAACTTGTGGAATTCTGAAATTACTTATCCTCCGCGATAAGGTTCTCGAAATTCCACATCTGATCATGATTCAATAATTACATTAGACTCCAAATTCAAAAGTCTATATAAGTCATGATCCATTTTGGAATATCTTTATATGCCTTAAACAAAAACATGTTATTCGTATATCATCTGGATCATTATTCAATTGCATGATTTTGAAGTGATAAATACGAGTGAATTACTCTGAAATTTAAAAAATTTACATTTTATATAGAAGTGTATGTATCACTTCATGTGCACACACAATTATCATAATACTGAAGAGTTATTTTGGCTTACTGCACTGACATATTGGCGAAAAAATAACTAAGAAGATTTAAAAAAAATTATATCCTTATGATTTCATTTCGAAACCATCACTGTAACTTCGCACGCGATAAAAAAATTAATTATCATAATAAAACGCATGCCGGTAAGATATATAATGATTATTCTTAATTCAAAATATTATCTTATTAATCATTACAGAAAAATTATAAATCATAATATCGATAACATGATAGGGATATCCATTGTTAAAAAATTTCATATTTGAGGTATTGATATTATGATTTCACAAAGTTCTAATTTCTATGAAATTAAATAAACGTACCAGATCTATTTGACGAAGTTTCATATTCTCGATTCTTGAAGTCTTGTTTGCCATTATTTGACATTCTTATAAGATTGTTAGAAAATTAATTTAAATCGAATGGATTGAGGCTAGAATTGTGAACGAAATCACTTTCGTTATAAGTATTTCAAGTTTGCGTAAGACCGACGAAAACTCAGATGTAGCGAAGAGTGTCTGGAATTTTAGTGAAGAGATAGACTTTTCAAATGTATAATTTTTTATATTAATTTTTGAATCCAGAATGAGGTTTTTATAGGTCACTTTAGTATTGTTTCATAAGGTAGCGGCCCTTGGCGAAACAATTCTTTTTTCCAAAAGTTACAATGTTTGGCCTACTGCAATATTTACCAAGAGTTGCATGTTTTCATTCTGCCACACTTCATGAAGTGTTGTCTATTTCTGATTCAAACTACAAACAACCTATTGCAACACTTCACGAAGTGTTGCCTATTTTCATCTTCAAAATACAAACTTCACATAAATGTTTTCTTATCATTTTAGAACACACTCATAATTATTAAATATTATTAATTATTAATAATTTCCAACAGGCATGCCACTGTCAAACATAACACCCATAAGTTTTCTTTTATTTTGTTGCATAGTCAAAATATGGTATATAAATTCTCTATTTTTAAGTCACATCACGAATCAATAACTTTTATCACCCTTATTTCCTAATGCATTTTTCTTGTTATTTTACAACTATCTTTTTTAATGGATTTGAGTGCAAATAAATAACCTTTAATAAATGTCTTTTGAAATGCCAACTGATCATTTTCTCTTATGAAAAGTAAAATATGAAGTGGGTCATTAGCACAAAATATAACCATGAAATTTTGATTACTACATGAGATTAGAGCTAAACTTACAAGGATAGTTCTAAGTTTGTATGTCGGCTGATTATTTATGTTATGGTACTCGAGCAAACGAGAAATCATACGATAGAGTATAACTTGCTCATTTAATAGTAACTAGTCTACAGATTGATGAGTCGAATGATTGAATGACAGATGGTTGAAATGATATTTGATTATATAAAAAAGTGGTCAAAGAAGACCACAGCAGACATTACCTGAGCAAGCATAGATTCGTCAAGGACTTGAGCTAGACCATTTACTTCATGGCTAGGCCCCAAAGCTTCAGCTTTGATCGTTTGCCATTCCCTAATAACGGTTTCCGCTTCTTCCACAGGCATTAGCCTCCTATACACATTAATAGGGGAGGATGATGAGATAAGAGCACTGTGTAAATCACTTCGACTTCCAGCATCTGGCCGATGCAAAAACTATATCTTAACTATTGACATGATTCTCATCAGTTTGTTGGCAATAGAACTTCGCCTAATATATGTAGAACCAATAGTATAGTCAGCAGATGAATTTACAGCCCAAGAAGTGCAATTGTTGGCTTTTGTGAAAGCCCAGTTAGAACCAGTAACAGTCTTGCACAGGTTCATTATGAACAAACAACCAAACCTAAAGCATTTTCAATAAATGTCCTGAACGAAAACAAAAAAATAAGAACTGAACAAACATGATGACAAGGGAAATACCAATGATGGGTTTGCAGTCGAAGCATCCAGTATTTCCTTCCCCACGATTGAAATATGTTTTGGATTTGAGTTCAACTCAAGCTGCTTCAGCTTTTCAACTGCCACAGCCTCTGTGCCCTAGATTGAAGACGACATTCATGAAGAACTATGTTGTGGATTCTCGCAGAAAATTGAAAAATTGAAGAAAAAAAATATATGGGTCTTGCTAGCTTTGCATTAATAACAACTTTTTAAGTTTTAAAACCCTAATAGCGAAAACCAGATAGCAGGTGGTTCAATAAATTTTAAACCAAACTCTGATATCATCTTAGAATTGTGGTTGGGCCTAACTCAACTTTACAAAACTAACTTGTAAGGTGAAGATTGTCCCCATTTATAAAAATCATATATTCAGGCCACATATTGTCCGACGTGGATCTCCTAACAATATCTACATACTTCATCATAACAGCTCCAATAATAAGAGTTAAAATGATAAAACTACACCAGTCCAAGAAGAAATAGGCAAAAAGCTTCTTCAAATTTCAGATCAATGCCCTCTGAAGCTATACGACATTCACATATTCTTTTTGCTTTACTAATCAACATGAAATTAATAAATAAAAAAAACTTGGTATAAGGATGAACTTAAAAAAGACACAGTTTGAGTACGTAAGCCCGGAAAATAGTACTTACAAATTAAGGACTACAGACGGAATATTAAAATATTTTTAAGCTTTGCAAAAGGACATTATTGGAGAAGGGTATTACCAACTCTTTTTGCTTGCTGGAAACCCAAATGCCATATAAAGGGACAAGAAAACTTATCATAGGGTCCTCAATCCTCATTAACGGACGGAGGTAGTATATACTAAGTAGTGACTTAGGTAATATATACTAAGAAAATTTGTTTAAAGTAAATATACAATTATTAAAAACTTTCGTACCTGAGATATGAGTGTCATTTTTGAAGGAGATGGTTTACTTCTAAGAAGATACTGAGCACGAGCAAGAGATTCGAAACCTTGAGATACTTGTTTCTTCTCAAAGCCAATCTTCACAACTGTACACTTCAATAAGGCACCTATTATAAGGATAAGGTATATAAACAAGACTGTAATAAATTCAGAGTGCAATTTTTCAACCTTTGTCCACATGTCTTACCTCAACTAGTGCCATAGAAAGAACTAAATCACCTGCATACGACTTTTCATCTTGATGCAGAAGACTCGTTCTTCCCATGTCCAACACAAACTTTGATTCTCCAATCTGATCAGAAGTTAGAAATGTAGAAGTCAAATATCTCCAAAAAACAGAGAGAAAGTAATATACAACCACTGGAAAAAATATTTAAAAGACCATGTACATGCCAAGTGTACCTCTTGAAGAAGGCATAAAGCACTAGGCAACCAAGACCAATGAATACGAAGGGAAGATTTAGAGGGAATCTTTTCCTTCAGGTTACCAGCATACTCTGGCTCAAAAAGGAGCTTATCCCTAACATCCATCAAAAGATCCTGCAAAGTAATATTACATGAGAGTAAGAAACAATGGCAACAACAAAAATGACAATAACTCAATTACTCTACCTGCATCTCTGAAACCAAATTTAGCAACAACACCCATTGTGTAGCCTTCATCAATTTCTGCATTTTTAAACTCATACCTGCCTTAACAATTTCAACTTTCTCAGCTCAATCAGGAACACCAATAAGCTCCAAAATGACGGAGTGGTCTAGCATAAATCTCAAGGTAAATAAAATGAAATCAACATGGGCGATGTAATATAAAAAAGACAACAAAAAATTATCAGTCTATTTGTGAACTTGAAATGATAAACACTCATCAAATCTGATGAATCATCTTATTAGTTCAGCATTGCTCATGATTCAGTTGTAACTGAATTAGCTTTCATTGATTGAATGATAGTTACTAAGAGGATTGCATTTATAGTAGAAATCCTGTAACCTGCAGTAGCAGGTTACCTAGCCTTAGGGACTTGCAATAGTCATTCATACACTAATAGCTATATTACTCTAATACCCCCCAACAAACTCATGGGGAGCTTGCAACTATGAGTTTGTGTTTTAGCTCAAGGAGTTTGGTGGATGGAAGAGGCTTTATGAGCACATCTGCCACATGATTTACTCCAGGAATATGTAGAACTTCCAGCTGCTTTGAGAGGAATTTCTCCCTGATAAAGAACAAATCAGACTCCTTGTGCTTGGTTTTAGAATGCATAATAGGATTATGAGCAAGGAGGATAGCACAATGATTGTCATAAATAATGACAGGAGGTTTAGTGGAGACAAAGAGTTCCCTGAGAATAGTCTGAACCCACAATAGGTCTGCAGACGCCTGAGCCAAACTTTTGTACTCAGCTTCAGTGCTGGATCTGGCAACCACAATATGCTTCTTAGACCACCAAGAGATGAGGTTTCCTCCAAAAAGAGATGGCTGCATCCGAGGTACTCCTCCTGTCATCAGGGTCATAGGCCCAGTCAGCATCATAATAGATCTGTAGAGATGGAGGACTAAGAGAGGACATGGGAGGGAGATACAGGCCATGATGAAGAGTCCCTTTTAGGTATCTGAGTATTTCTTAGCTGCAACCCAATGAGCTTCAAGAGGCATGGACTTGTACTGGAACACCTTGTTAACAACATAGGCAATGTCAGGCCTAATGATAGTGGTATACTGCAATGACCTAACAACAAATCTGTAGAGGAAAGGATCAGGCAGAGGGATGGAGCCAATTTTTATGAGCTTGCAAGTGGACTGCATAGGGATGGTGACAACTGAACATTCAAGCAAGTTAGTTTTCTGCAACAGATCTCTTATGTATTTAGACTGGTTCAGTAGTAGACTGCCATTTGAGGCAGATTTAAGCTAAATGCCAAGAAAGTAATCTAGATCTCCCAAGTGATTTAGAGAAAATGCTTGATCTAGTTTGTGAATGATATCAAGAACCAAGGTCTTGAAGCTCGCAGTGATGATGATATCATCAACATACACTAGGATGTAGATAGTGTGATTGTTGCAAGAGTAGGTGAAAAGTGAAGGATCACACTTGTTGGCCTGAAATTTAAGATGCAGTAGGGCTGTTTGCAACTTCTCAAACCACAGTTTGGCGGCTTAAGCCTATAAAGAGCTTTGTTCAGTTTACAAACATGAGAGGATTTGGAACTAATGAAGCATTGGGGTTGCTCCATGTACACTTCCTCAATTAAGGAGCCATTAAGGAAGGCATTATTTACATCAGCCTGTTGAATAGTCCACTTATGAGTTAGAGCATAAAACGCAGCATGTGTCGACCTGAAGATTCCTTGTATCGACTCATGCAGGAAAATCATATGATGTTTTATTGCTTATGAATGCATAATAATTATTAATTTCGAATGAGACTCACCCTTACATGTTGATATTTTTCAGATTGAGAAGTAGCGGCTTATTGCTCGGTGAGGATAGCTTGTAGAGTTCATCTGGTAGTTGGTGTCGTGTCAGTCATGCTCTGATAGTGTGACACTGGGGAACGATATAGTTTGGAGTTTAATTATGTTCTCTATTTCATGGTTTTGTTTTATTACCTTGATTTTGGTAATGCGTATTTTCCGCTGTGATAAACATGATGTTGTTATCTGACAAATCGTTTCTAATAATGCATGACAGTTGACACACATTTGGTTTAAATTAATTGTGGCACCCTTGGTTGCATGTTTTTACTCCTATTATTTTAATAATTGTCGCGGGGTTTAGAAGGGTGTTACAATAGTGGTATCAGAGCATAGTCGGTCGTTATGACCAGAGTTTTAGTGTCAGTTTTTCTCTTGTATGCGACAAGTGCAAGTTATCACTGTCGATACTCTTATGCTAACGGAATTATTTTGTGATTAGCAGAGCAATGGCTGGAAGGGGTGGAAGAAATGACGATGTTATCGCAGAGGCTCAGGGCATGATTGCTGGTGTGCTGGGAGGGAGTGCCAATGGAGCTGGGATTGGTGCCGACAAACAATTGGGGAATTTTCAGAGGAGCAATCCTCCATTGTTCAAGGGCACACATGATCCTGAAGGTGCTCAGAAGTGGCTGAAGGAGATCGAAAGAATTTTTAGAGTTATTGGTTGTGCTGAGGACCTGAAAGTGAGGTATGGTACTCACATGTTGTCTGAAGAAGCTGATGATTGATGGGTTGCTACGAGGGCTGAGTTGGATACTGATGGCATAGCAATCACGTGGGTTGTGTTTAAGAGGGAATTTCTGAGGAGATACTTTCTTGAAGATGTTCGGGGAAATAAAGAAATAGAATTTTTAGAGCTGAAGCAAGGTAACATGACGATGCCGGAATATGCTTCCAAATTTATTGAGTTGGCTAAGTACTACGTACACTAAAACAATGACGAGGTTGGTGAATTCTCAAAGTGTATCAAATTTGAGAATGGTTTTTGTGACGAGATCAGGCAAGGCATTAGGTATCAAAGGATTTGTCGATTTGCTGATTTAGTAGACTGTAGCAGAATCTTTAAGGTGGATAAACTTAAACTGAAGTCATCTCACTCTCGCGAGCTAGTTGATAAGAAGGGTAAGAAGCCTATGGGTAGAGGTAAGCCATATGGTAAAGGAAGCCCAAAAGCTGGTGATTGGAAAAGGCCCAGTGAGGGAGATTCTGGTGCTCTCGTTAGGTGCTACAACTGTGGTGAGCCTGGGCATAGAAGGAATGAGTGCAAGGATAGGGAGAAGAAGTGCTTCAAGTGCGGTAAGGCAGGTCATATTGTCTCTGACTGCAGAATGAAGACCGTGACTTGCTACAACTGTGGCGAAGAAGGTCATATCAGTCTGCAGTGCACAAAGCCAAAGAAGAACCAGTCTGGAGGAAAGGTTTTTGCTTTTTCAGGATCAGAGACTACTCCAAAGGATAGACTGATTAAAGGTACATGTTTCATACATGACACACCTTTAATTGCGATTATTGATATTGGTGCGACTCACTCGTTTATCTCATTCGATTGTGCTAAGAGATTAAATTTAGAGATATCTAGTATAAATGGAAGTATGGTTATTGACACTCCTGCGTCGGGTTCAGTGACCACTTCATTTGCATGTTTGAATTATCCTATTGATATATTTGGTAGAAATTTTGGAATGGACTTAGTGTGCCTTCCGCTTGAACAACTTGACGTTATTTTGGGGATTAACTGGTTGCAATTCAATCGAGTTCATATCAATTGTTTTACGAAGACAGTTATCTTTCCTGAAGAGGCTAGTGTCGAGGACTTAGCGATGACTGCGAGACAGGTGGGTGAGGTGGTTAAAGACGGGGCAGCCGTGTTTATGTTATTTGCATCAATGGAGATGAAAGGAAAAGCCGTAAGCAGTGAATTTCCAGTGGTGTGTGATTTTCCGGAGGTTTTTCCAGAGGATGTTAGAGAGTTGCCACCTAAGAGGGAAGTGGAGTTTGCTATTGATTTGATTCCTGGAACGAGTTCTGTGTCGTGGCGCCTTATCGAATGTCAACATCTGAATTAGCTGAATTGAAGAGTCAGTTAGAAGAATTGCTTGAGAAGGAATTTATTCGTCCGAGTGTGTCGCCGTGGGGTGTGCCGATGTTGTTAGTGAAGAAGAAAGAAGGGTCTATGAGGTTGTGTGTGGACTACAGACAACTGAATAAAGTTACTATCAAGAATCAGTATCCATTGCCGAGGATTGATGATTTGATGTATTAGCTGGTTGGAGCAAGTGTGATTAGTAAAATTGATTTGAGGTCTGGATATCATCAGATTCGAGTGAAGACGGACGATATTCAGAAGATTGCATTCAGAACAAGGTATGGTCATTACAAATATATTGTGATGCCATTTGGAGTTACTAATGCACCTGGTGTTTTTACGGAATATATGAATAGGATTTTTCATCCTTATCTTGATAAGTTCTTCGTAGTGTTTATTGATGATATTCTGATATATTCCAAAAGCGGAGAAGAACATGAGGAACATCTCAGAATTGTGTTGGAGTTATTAAAAGAGAAGAAGCTTTATGCCAAATTATCGAAGTGTGAATTCTGGTTAAGCGAAGTAAGTTTTCTTGGCCATGTGATTTCCAAGAGTTGTATTGCCGTAGATCCGGC
This sequence comes from Vicia villosa, assembly GCF_029867415.1. Taxonomy (NCBI): domain Eukaryota; kingdom Viridiplantae; phylum Streptophyta; class Magnoliopsida; order Fabales; family Fabaceae; genus Vicia; species Vicia villosa. The sequence continues at coordinate 188,316,841 of NC_081181.1, read as the reverse complement.
GAAGGTATAAGCTGTGTCTCAGTGGGAAGCTCCGAAGTCTGCTTTCGAAATTCATAGTTTTTTGGGTCTTACAGGTTACTATCGGAAGTTTATAGAAGGATTTTCGAAGTTAGCATTACCGTTGACTAAGTTGACGAGAAAGGGGCAAGCGTTTATTTGGGATTCGAAGTGTGAAGAAGGATTTCAAGAGTTGAAGAAGAGGTTGACTAGTGCTCATATTCTGATTTTGCCGAATATGGCGGAATCTTTTGTGGTGTATTGTGATGCTTCATTAATGGGATTAGGTGGTGTATTGATGCAGAATCAACATGTAGTGGCTTATGCGTCGAGACAACTCAAAGTGCATGAGAGGAATTACCCGACTCATGATTTAGAGTTGGAAGCAGTGGTTTTTGTATTGAAATTATGGATGCATTATCTGTATGGCTTAAGGTTTGAAGTGTTTAGTGATCACAAGAGTCTGAGGTATCTCTTTGATCAGAAAGAACTTAACATGAGGTAGAGAAGATGGTTAGAGTTCCTTAAAGATTATGATTTTGGGCTGAATTACCATCCGGGTAAAGCAAATGTTGTTGCTAATGCGTTGAGTAGGCAGTCCTTACATATGTCCATGTTAATGGTGCTGGAACTGGATTTGATTGAACAATTCCGAGACCTAAGTTTGGTATGTGAAGGTACTTCTAATAGCATTAAATTGGGTATGCTAAAGCTGACAAGTGGAATTCTTGATGAAATTAGAGAAGGTCAGAAGACTGATGTTGAGTTGGTTGATAGATTGACTTCGATTAACCAAGGCAAAGGAGGTGATTTCAGAATTGACGAGAATAGTATAATGAGGTTTGGTAATCATGTTTGTGTTCCTGATATTGCTGAACTTCGGAAGAATATTCTTGAAGAAGGACACCAGAGTGGATTAAGTATTCATCCTGGTGCTACTAAGATGTATCATGATTTGAAGAAGTTATTTTGGTGGCTGGGAATGAAGAAAGAAATTGCTGAATTTGTTTATTCTTGTTTGACTTACCAGAAGTCGAAGATTGAACATCAGAAGTTGTGTGGATTTATGCAACCAATGTTTATTCCAGAATGGAAGTGGAACAGCATATCTATGGATTTTGTTTCTGGTTTGCCGAGGACAGATAAGAACTGTGAAGCTATTTGGGTTATCGTGGACAAATTGATGAAGTCTGCTCACTTTATACTGATGAGAATGGATTATCCTATGGAGAAGTTAGCTAAATTGTATATTGAGAAGATAATCAGTTTGCATGGTATTCCTTCGAGTATCGTGCCAGATAGAGACCCAAGATTTACATCGAGATTCTGGGAAGGTTTGCAGAAAGCGTTGGATACTAAGTTAAGATTGAGTTCTGCTTATCATCCGCAGACTGATGGTCAAATAGAGAGGACGATTCAATCATTGGAAGATTTGTTACATGCTTGTGTGTTAGAAAAAGGCGGTGCGTGGGATAGTTATTTACCGTTGATCGAATTTAGCTACAACAATAGTTTTCATTCGAGTATTGGTATGGCTCTGTTTGAAGCTTTGTATGGTAGGAGATGTAGGATGCCATTATGCTGGTACGAATCTGGTGAGAGTGTGGTAATTGGACCAGAGATTGTTCAAGAGACAACAGAAAAGATTAAAATGATTCAGGAGAAGATGAAAGCTTCTCAAAGTCGTCAGAAGAGACATCATGATAAGAGGTGGAGAACACTTAATTTCAAGAGGGAGATCATGTGTTTCTGAGGGTGACTCCTACGACGGGTGTTGGTCGAGCGCTGAAGTCAAGGAAGTTGATGCCACGTTTTATTGGTCCGTTTCAGATTACGGAAAGAGTAGGAGAGGTGGCCTATCGTATTGCTTTACCACCGACACTTGCGAACTTGCACGACGTATTCCATGTGTCTCAGTTGAGGAAATACATTGCAGATCCGTCTCATGTAATCCAAGTATACGATGTGCAGGTGAAGGATAATTTGACAATTGAAGCATTGCCTATGAGGATCAAAGATCGGAAGTTGAAGCAACTACGTGGTAAGGAAATAGATTTGGTCCGAGTGATTTCGGGAGGAGCAGCAGGTGGCAATGTTACTTGGGAGCTGGAGAGTCAAATGAAGGACTCCTATCCCGAACTCTTCGCTTAAGGTATGTTTTCGAGGACGAATACTCTTTTAGTGGGGGAGAGTTGTAACACCCCATATTTTTCCATTATAATTTAATTGAAATATAAATTAATTATTTGGAATTAATTAATTATTCGGTGAATTAATGGAGAATTGGAAATAATAAAATTGGGCGTGTGTTGTGATTAGTAGAAAAGGGGGTGCTAGGTGTGTAGGCCTCACTAATCATATTTCTATTTTTCATAAAATAGAGAAATTTGTGAAAAAAGAGAATTAGAAGCAAAAGAGCCAAGGTGGGAGAACAGAGAAGATACGTGAAAGAGGAGTAGAAAAGGAGGACAACCTTCAAGAGATTCAAGCTATAAGGTAAGGGGGACTCTTTGGTTTAGTGATTACTATACAATCAAGGGTAGTAGAACTGATGAGGATTGTTATTTGATTAGATTGCATGTTTAGGTTTTGGGGGATTTAGGTTGTTTATGTTGATTTGATGCAATTGATGAATTGATGAATGGTTTTGGTGTTAGATGGCCTCTAAAATGTGTTATAATTATAGTATGTTATGTTACTTGATGATATTTTGGTGTGGGAATTATTGTGGTGTGATTGGACTAAAATTGGGAGAGGAAGGATGTCAAAATCGCAGCACAATTCTGCATAAAACGCAACATGCATCGACCTGAAAATTCCTTGTGTCGACTCATGCAAGAAAATTACTCAGTATGAGTCGACCTATAGGGTCGACCTGAGCAAACCCGGGGGGGGGGGGGGGGGACAGGAATTCTATGCGTCGACCTGAAAGAGTTATGCGTCGCCTCACAACATTCAACTTTTGACAAATTTTTCCGAAGGTCATAACTTTCAAACCGTACATCTGATTTGTGTGTCGTTTTGGACGTTGCAAAGCTGATTAAGAGCTGTAAATGATGAATTGGTGACATGGATGGTGGTTGATTTTATTTTTAAATCTCAATTTAATTTAAAACGATGAATTCTAGCATTGTGCATATATATGTGTGTGAATGTAGTAATGTGTTGTATGGTGATGAAACCATTTTGATTCCCATTGTGAATTGGACGATGTTTGACATGATTATGTGTGATATAATTGAATGATTGATAAGACATGTGCATGCTTATTGGTGATAAAATGGTGAGTTGTAATGAGATGATGCGAAGCATCGGATCGCCGATGTTATAAGTATGTCATATGTGTGCATTCATTCATACGCATTTTGGTGATGGATCCCGGTGATGTTGAGGATCAAATGGTGGGCATAATTCCCATTGTGTGGAATTTGTGCCGGTTGGGCTGTATCTTGGTGATGAATAGATCAGTCGGATAGGTTTAGCCCATGTATGGTACCACATGCATAAAGTCAGTTCATTCATGTGCATAATGATATAGTATGACTGAATGGATTGCGTATTATGTTCAGTGATGTGTTTGTTGGCGTGATTATTTGATTAACTGTTGTGAATCTGAAATACATGTTATAATTGAGTGAATAATAATTATATGATGTTTTATTGCTTATGAATGCATAATACTTATTAATTTCGAATGAGACTCACCCTTACATGTTGACATTTTTCAGATTGAGAAGTAGCGGCTTATTGCTCGGTGAGGATAGCTTGTAGAGTTCATCCGGTAGTTGGTGTCGTGTCAGTCATGCTCTAATAGTGTAACATTGGGGAATGATATAGTTTAGAGTTTAACTATGTACTATATTTCATGGTTTTGTTTTATTACCTTGATTTTGGTAATGCGTATTTTCTGCTGTGATAAACATGATGTTGTTATCTGACAAATCGTTTCTAATAATGCATGACAGTTGACACACATTTGGTTTAAATTAATTGTGGCACCCTTGGTTGCATGTTTTTACTCTGATTATTTTAATAATTGCCGCGAGGTTTAGAAGGGTGTTACACAGTATAAGTTTAACTATGCCATGTTTGGCCCTAGTGTGCATGGCATGAGTGTTAAGAGGATGAACTAAGGGCTGAGAGTGTGAAGGGATAGTTGGGAGGGAAGAAATTGGTGAGAGAGAAACAAATGAAGAAGGAGAAATATTGTAGGCTTCAACTATGTCAGAGCAGGAAGGGGAAGCACTATTATAATGAAAGGGAGAATTGGGAGGAGTTAGGGAAGAATTAGTGGAGGTATGTGGTGTACTATTTATAGAGGAATATGGTGTAGTAGGAGAAGAAGGAGAAGGATTGATTCGGTGAAAAGGAGTGGGAAAGAAAGAGGCATGTGAGGGAAGCAAAAAGTGAGAGGCAGAAGGTATAGTTGGGGCTGACATAGAGGTGGGAAATAATTCCAAGTAAGGGAATCTAGACTCATTAAAGAGGACATCTTTTGACAATTAAATGCGACCATTAGAGGCAAGACATTTGTAACCTTTGTGGGAGGTGGAATATCCTAAGAATATGCATTCCTGACATCTAAAATCAAGTTTGTGGGTATTATAGAGTCGAAGGAAAGGGAAGCATGCACAACTGAACACCCTAAAGAGAGAATAATCAGGGTTTTTGTGCATATGAATGAAGTATGGAGACCGGTTTTGAAGAGTGAGACTAGGAATACATCTGATAAGGTAAGCAATAATAATAAATGCATGATCCCAATATTTAAAGGGTAAGTTGGACTGAGCAAGGAGAGATAAACTTGTTTCAACAATATGGCGATGTTTTCTTTCAACAATGTCATTCTAATGAGGAGTATGGGTGCATGTGAAATGATGAATGATACGAAGTTCAGTAAGATACTTGGTGAAGGGGAAAACTCACCACCACCATCACTTTGGACACTCTTAATTTTGTAGCCAAATTGAAGCTCAACCATTGATTTAAAATGGACAAATTGGTTGAAAGTATCATACTTGAGTTTGAGTGGAAAAACCCACATAAACCTAGAGTGAGCATCAACACAAGTTAGAAAATATGTGTAACCACTGGAAGATTGAATGAGAGCTGGTCCCTAGAGAACACAGACAACCAGCTCAAAAGGATGGTGGTATTAACTTGTGGAAAGGGAAGATGGGAGTATGTGAGATTTTCCTAAGCAACAGGGAGGGAATAATTCATTAGGTGGTGTTAAAGGTGTGGGGATGTTACCGATTTTAAGCACTTCTGCAAGGGCATGATGGTGAGGATGCGCTAAGAGAGTGTGCCACAAATGATATTTGTTATTAGACATAGATGATGTGACATTATAACAGTAAGAAAGGATAAAATTATTGGTATAAAGATTAGTAGTGACAATAGTAATAACAGAAGTAGCCATTTTATTAAGAGAATCATCATTACACAAGGAAATACAGATGCTTGTGGCAACAGAGTTTGATTTGCAATTAAAATTAAAAAGAGAATGACAAGAAAAATTAACTGGTGTTGAAGTAGATGAAGTGCAGTTGGACAAAGGCTTGGTTAAGGAAGAGACAAGATTGGAAAACTTGTAGAGACCATCAGCTACAAGTGTGCCACGAAGCACGACTTTAGAGGAAGCCTGTGATTTGACACGGCAAAATTGTGGATGAAAACTCAAAGAAAACATTATTATCCGGAGCAAATTTACTTACACTAATTAGATTTTTGGTTATGTATGGAATAAGAATTAATTTGTGTAAGGTGAGGTCTGTTTAAGGTAAGGTAAAATTCATGGAACCAACAAAATTTATAAACAAACCTTGCCCAATTCCCATGTACACTTGATCAGTTCCAGGCAGCGAAACAGAGTCAGACAAGTTTGAAGGATCAAGAGTAACATGGTTAGAAGCTCCAGAATCAGGGTACCACCATTGATTATTGAAATTTAGATCAGACCTAGTAAGGAGAGGTTGAGGTTGTTGTTGATACCTTGGTGATGGGGCTCTAGGAATAGGATAGCCAAAAAGAGATGGATAAACGAGCCTAAATGACATCATAATGGCTTTCTTGTTCTTCATAACGCGTGATTCATGACCGAGAAGAAAAGATTCAAGTTCATCAATGGAATAAAGTTCGTCTTTGCTGTTGACGATAGCAACAATGGGGTCGTATTCTTCTAGAAGAGCGTCAAGAACAATTTTGATGAGATTGCAAAGCGAAACAGGATCACCTGTGTAATACGGTGGGAGAACTGACTTTTAAAATGTTGCGGATAGCAAGAGTCGCCACCGACTTTTATTTTATCCAATTGGAAAGGCAAAAAGAACAGGAAAGAGCTTTGAAAGATTTTGAGTTCGGGGGTAGGTTATACAAAGGGAAGGTATGAGCACCCTTTGTATCCATGGTTATCCACGGGCTCTTAATTGCTTAGCTCACTTTGTTTGTTTGAAATGTTTGAAAAGTGTGTGTGTGTTTAGAAAAAGATTTGAAAAAGGACTTTAACTTGTAAATAAGTGTAGCCTTTGAAATTATTTTGAAAAGAGGTGTATGAAGTAATTTGAAATTGATTTGAGCAAGCGATTAAGAGTAACATGCCCTAAAATTATAAGGTCTAACTTGTTCTTTAAGTCTTTACTTAGGTGACAGTACTGTCTATACCATTTGAGGGTAGGTAGTCCTATGCATTGGATGTAATCGGGTCATCGAGGGTCATTATTTTCCACAGGGCTATCCAAACCATAAGGAGTGTATGAAGTCCTATGAATTGATGAGAATAGTCATTAAGGCAACAAGTAAGGATACCTTAGCAATCGAAAGGGACTATCATCAAGATCATTTATCGTAGGCACCATCGAAGGAACTATGATCTTTATGATGATTTTTGAATTCGTGGGCAGCAGGCTAAGGTATCACTACATTCGAGGGACTTGACTATTTATTCGAAGGCAGCATAAGAGGAGTTCCCTAAAGGTGGGTGTGTGAAACAAAGTGATTATTTGATTTTAATCCTGAAAATTAGGGTTATTCTATGTTATTTTTAGTCTTGCCATACAATCCTATTATCCATACATCTAAGCAGTTAATATCATATTTAATAGCAGCAGGAAATTAAAAGGCAGAAAATAAAACCTATGCTATTACAAGGCTTCGGGGAGAGGGAATTACAAAACCAAAAACCAGGGAATGCAGAAAATAAAGGCAGAAATATAAACCCTAATTACTATTACAAGAAAACTTTTTGCAACCTATACATGATTTCTAGAATTTAAAATAAACAATAAAATAAAATAAATAAATAAATAATAAGAAAAACATGCGACAATCACAGAGTATGAGATGAGGAGAGAAAATTGCGCATTGGGAAGATTAAGGGTTGGAGAAAAAATAGGGTTAATGAGAAACCTAAGTTAAATTAAAAAACCTATTAGTCACAAACCTTATGGCTTAAACCCTAATGACAACATTCACCTAAGGGAGAAAACCTAGTGGGTAAAAAAAACTTAAAGGTTAAAAACCTAATAGTTACAGTTAATAGACAACACCTACCTAACCTACGCTTTAAGGTTTATATGGTCTTTTGAAGTTGAAGGCTAAGCCTAAAAAAAAACTAATTATAATTAAATTAAAGTTAAACCTAAATATCTAACCTAATCCTAATTACTAAATTAATTAACTAAATGGAAATTAAACCTAAATTAACTAACCTGATTAAAAAAACAAAGTTAATTATGAAAATAATCCTAATCTCTAAATTAATTGGTTGGTTAATTTTAAATCAAAACTAATTAAAAGGTTTATTGATTAGTTAATTGGTTAGTGTTAATTTAAAACTAAAATAAATAAGATAGAAGAAAGAAAGTTATGGAAAAGTGAGAAATTGAACCATAATATAAAGTCACCAGTCAGCGTCCCTGCCAAGCGTGTTGTAGTGTTTAATTGTTTATAACTCCAACGCCAATCAAGAAAAGGAATCACATGCATGAATCTGGAAAAAGTCAAAGCGATATCAGACGGGCCCACACGCTAATCATATGGACGAATCAGGAACGCCCCAAGTGCCACGCGTGCATCGTCTTCTTCATCGTTTTTGACATGGGCTTTAACTACGAAACAACTTCAAAACAGTTGCGAATTAGCTACGGTTTTAACCGTAGCTATTACTGCAAATCTCAAACCTACAAAATAAACGTCAAAACACAAAACCAACTGCCTAGATCTCCTTAAAATAATCTCCTGGTCATGAATATTACCTTCGTCTTACTTAAAAGCCCCTGAAAATAAGAACACAAAAGGCAAGCTTCATAGTGCCCTAACAATGGTGGATCTTGCTCCAGACACTAAAGCCCCAAACCAACGGCCCAAATCTTCTCTACATCATGCCAGAGAATCAAATCAACGGTTAGTTTGAATCGAAACGTAATAGAACATGAGATACGAAATTCAGTTCATGGATGACTATGGTGAACATGACATGAGTGTTCCAAGTGTTATGTGACTCAACTAATGGTGTGTTCTTACCTTATATTAACTCAGGAGTGGAGTAGAATGATTAGCTTGCCTTGAATCTCCCTCCACGCAAACTTTTCACGTGCCCTAAGTCATATGTATTTTTGAAGCTTGGAACGTGTGTTTGAGGCCAGCTCTTCGTCCTTCTCCTTGTTGAATGTGTTTGTGTACATATAAGGATTGAATTAGGGTTAAATATGGGCTTAGACTTTTTGTGTTTGGAGAGAATGAAAACTTGATTGAAAAATCATGTATTTTCTTTCTAAATTTGGAAAAAATCTCTCCATAACATGTGATCACGTTTTTTTGGACCTTTGTGGTAATTATTTGGGACTCCCCATGATTAAAACCAAAGCCATATGAATTGATTCATTTATTTTAGTATTTTACTTAATTTATTTAGCTTTTATTTGAATAAAATCTAAATAAATGTAAATAAAAATCACAAAAATATGAGGATGGTTTTAGAGGTCCTTATTAGGCTTATGATCATGTTTGAAATAAAAATCTTAGGCCCATTAGTCAGGAAACTCAAAATTCATCAATTAGGGTTTTATGATTTTCTTGAATTTTAGCCAACTTCTACCAATCATATCTCTCTCAGTTTTAACCCTATGAAGGTGTTCTTAATAATTTTGGAAATCTTAGAGGGTCCCATAAATTATGCTTTTTGTTTCATCTCAATTCAATCTTCCATGTTCATGTATGCTTCATTTGAAAAAGATGACTTTTGGTTGACTTTTAAAAGGACCTATAATGTCTTGATCCATATCTCTCAAATGAAGCATTTCTGGATCTTGGGCCCAAAATCAAAATTGTAGAGGATTGAATTTCCTTGATAATGAGCTTTGGTTGGACAATTTCTGATGAACCATGTGAGAGTTATGCCCGGTCAAAGTTCAATTGACTTTCTCCTTAAAAACCCTAATTTAGAAACTATGAGCTTTGTTGATTTCTGAGCTTTTCTCGATGAATCATGATCAAACCTTGATCAAATTATGAATATAACATCAAGATGTTGATGTTGACCAAAAATCAAGAGTTTTGACTGTAAGTTGACCATAATTGACTTTTAGGTTAAACTAGTCGACTGTTGATCGTTTGAGCTTTTGACTGAGAATTCTTGTACTATGAGGCTTGAAACTTGGTGTGAGGATTCTTTGAAACATGTGAGAAGCCATGAGGTCCCCTTGAGGCCTTGGAACCTGATTTTACCTTGAGAGAGGCAAAACCCTAGTTGGAGGCTTGTTGCTTAGGAGATAGGTAAGTGTGCCCAATTCTTGCATAGTCTTGAGCAGTTGAAAGTCATGCGAGTCAAAATATCTTGAAATATGATGGGAAAATTTTCGGGTATGAAAACCTGCAAAGATGGGAAATTTAGTGATTTCTAGAACACGAAGAACAAACTCTTCTATCGTGCGCGACCCTTTTATGAGATTCTGAAGTTCTGAACAAAGCTGGCAAGCTTTGGTGGTGAAAAGAGTATTGAAATACAGATGAATCGCGGACCATACTTTCCAGGAGTAAGTACAGTCAACAAGCTTCGTAAGAAGTGTGTCAAAATGGTGGAAAGGAGTCAAATGCATATTAGTGCATCTTGTTGCTCCTAATCAAGGTATTCGGAGTTGACGTCGTTAGACGTCGGATCAGAACCATGAAGAAATTAAGGAAGAACGGAGGGTGTGGTGACAAGTTTCTGAAGTTTGTAACCACGAATGACTCCATCGATTTTTTGCTTCCATTATTTGAAGTTTTTGTAATCAAGCTTCACAAAAAGTTAGACGTGACAGGACGGAAAAGTACCCTGAGGGTTGAGCTGAAAAGGTGACGCCATGGGTATAGGTCACTGGATAGGAAAATATAATCTAGATACCATGTTAGAATTGGTATTAGAGAGAGAAATAAGTTTAGGATATAATCTGATGGAATATTATGTATATTGATTTTATAATAAATGAGGAATACAAGGTTCCTTTATATAGGAACTTGACAGCTGTAGGGATAGTTGTACACAAATATTTTACTAAACCTTATAGAATTTAGAATATAAAGCTTAGATATTTTACTATTCTAACATATATCTATGAGATGTTCTAAAAAACTTATTTGCTAGATGAAGTGTAATTTGAAAGATGTATAAAGAAAAGAATTATATCGATAATGCAATCCAATAAACTCAAAAAATATTATTATTTGAATGAAATTTATAATTTTTTATTAAATTAAAGAGATCTCTTACTATCTAATTCAAATGTTTTTCTTTGGCATGATGTTTTTCTACGACCATCCATCACTATCGTTCATCTTCTCATTTCTGATTTTAAAACGGAGCAATTTCATATATCAACAAAAATGAAGGTACTTTAAATTAAAAAATTCAAAGTAAAAAATTATAAAAAAATACTAAGCAACATGATTGTCTAAGTGAGCCTCCTTAAACTCAAAAATCATTTAAACTGAATTCAAATGGAATGAAAAATAATGTTCTGAAGAACTTTCTAACATGTAAAACAAATTACATAGTAAAAAAGCCTTCAATAATTCAAACAATAAAAAAAGCATAGTACATTTAAAAATACAAGTCAAAGACTCATAACAAAAGAAATTTTAGAGAGGTAACATGAAACTAATTATCAATCGCTTTCGTCCTCATCTTCATCAACTTCTAGAGCTCTCTGCTTACAGATTGGACATTCATTCTTCAACAACAACCATTGTTTAATACATTCAAGGTGATATATGTGTCTGCAATCCAATCTTCCAATGATTTCCCCTTCTACATAGTCTTCCTAATAAGCATATGAATGAAAGGTAGATTATGAGAAGTGAACATGCATTAATTTTTTTTAATTTAATATTAAACTTAATTCATCTTTACAAAATCAGTTTATAAAATGAAACATATTATTTTAAATTTTTTTTTAAAGTATTGATAATAATTAGTGACAAAATAAAAGATAAATTTCATTTTATAAAATAAAGAAACATGCAGTTGACCTCACCTGACAAATTGTGCAGGTTTTGTTTTGTGTATTGGTTTCGTTTGTATTTGACACGTGAGTTTCTGTGTCAATATATCTGTGAATCTCCTCTTCAGTGAGCCCTGTCTCAATCCTCTCGACGTCTTCTTCGAGGCGTGAAATCACCTGTACAATAGTTTAATTTATTATTTTCAACTGAATGTATGTCTAATAATCATGATTAAGCCCACACCTAGCTTTACATATTTATTCAAAATTAAAATTGGAATTGACTTATTTATTATAAATTTAATTTGAAAATTCGAACATGGTGAATTAGGACAAAATACTAAATTGAGTAAGAAATACATAAAAATAAATAATAAATGCTACTTTGATAAATATACAATAATTTTTTACCTCATATGGCCAATTGTCTATATTATGTAGCATGTTCATAAGTTCTTGAGAATCAAGCACATTTAACATAATTGAATAATTCAATATCAGCAAGTCTTATGTCACAAATTGCAAGATACATAAACATAAAGTGAAGTATGTGTTTAAAATGACTTGGTATAATAATTTAAAAAAGATTATTATCAAAAGAATTTTTTTTTTGAAAAATGTACATTGTATAAAAATTTATTTACCTCAAAATGCACAGAGCCACCACTACGCAGATGTTGTATGAAGCTAAAAACATGTTGCACATTATATACTTAAATATTTAAGTTATATTGGACTAAATGAATGCTAAATTAATAAACATTATAATACTAGTTAAGATATATTTCTAACAACTTAATCATAACAATGTAACTAACAAACTTTTTATTATTTCCAGTCATTTGCGGTATTAAACTTCCACATGTGCGGATACATATATAGCTATGGTAAAGAAATCCATAATGTTTTAAAAATAAGTATATTACTAGCAATAAATTAATTGGTACTAATCCTCAACCAAAGTATTTAAAAAAATATTTAAGAAAGTTGTGTGAAAATACCTCATCCCTAAGCATGTCCCTTTGAGCCCTTAGTTCGGGAGAGGCTGAGGTAAGAATATGGTTATTATCGAGATGAAGATTCCCTGATCTATCCATTGATGTACCCATCTGCATGTACTGATTAAATTCTACATCAATACTGAATTCTTGTCCAGGAGGTGGATGGGGGATTAGGCGGTAACTACTTGTTGAACGATTAGAAGGCGGTTGTGATCGTTGGGGTATAAAACTATTTGACCACGTAGGAACAATAGATGGACAGAAAAATCGACTCACATGACCTCCTGGTAAAATCCTTACATATTGTTGAACATTTATGGTGCTATGAACAAATATATCATCAATTCTATGATGTATAGAATCAAATAAATCCAAGTTGTTATTGTTGTTATTATTGAAACCATTAAAACCTCCACCTAAACTGCGAGAGGATGAAGATGAGCTTGCTCCAGTATACAGGAAATTATTATTTCCTTGAAAAGATGATGTACTCAATACAGTCTGAGTTATTCCTCTTGTCATTGTTGAAGGATATAAAGATGCTACAAAGGTAGAAGCATTCACAAGTTCACTTCCTCGGAGCATGGTGAAGTTGGCCCGATGAGTCTCTTGTTGATAAGGAGACAAGAATCGAGAAACATCTGCATTAATGATAGATTGATTTGGGCTATTATATGATGGTGTATCATCAAAAAAACCTGCTGGACCACCATGTGCAGGATGTCGGTTAATGCGAGACTCACTTGTAAGAGAATTTTGTGTCGCACTGACACTAGATTGGTTCACTTCTTGTCGTAACATTCTTGAAAAGAAGATATTATTATTGTTGTTGTATCGCGTTAATAACGAAGTCGAAGGCATTGAAGACGTGTTATTATCGCTCACACTTTCTTGCTGAAAAGTAGGAGGAGGAGGAGGATTTGTGCGTCTTCTTAAGGTTCCATCCTCTTGTGAACCTTGATTTGAACTCTCTCCTCTCACAAAATCTGGTGATCTACTTCTCTTGAGTGAAGTATTACCAATACCAATTGAAGTAGCAGTAGCAGATGCATCATCATTGTTATTTCTACCATTACTGAATGAAGTATAACTACCATTATTATTATTTCTTTCTCTACTTTGAACTTGATGAGAATTTGATGGAGCTGATCCAAGTTGTGCAATACTTGGATACATAGATGATGGTGGCCGTGTTGTATTGATATACTGAACATTATTTCTTCTAGTAGTAGGAGGTAAAGTCAGATATGAACCAAAAAGTCTCGGCGGGGTTGAGTCAGAAGAAGGAGAAGTTTGATTGTAATTATAATTATTGATATTTATGGTTGTTGGATGTACCATAGGAGAAGGATAATGATTATAATCAGTATCATGACTAGTAGTAGTGTTTGTTGTGTTTGGGTGAAGAGGAGGAATATATGTGGGATGAAGAGGATTGTTTTGCATGATATTGTCATGCACAACTTGATCATTGGTTTCAGTTGATCTTCTACGATTGTTAAAATCAACCGAAGAAGGAGAATTAGAGGCCAACAAATATCTTAAGGTTCTAGCATCACGATCACGAGTTGGACTGTCGTCTTCATTCCAATTTGCTAAACGAAATTGATAACTCATTCCTGCTAGCCTATTACCTACATGCACGCCAAATATCACCTACATATTAACTCTGATACATCTTACACATCTTACATGGAGATGATAATAATAACATGAAAATAAAAGTCATTTATTACTTGTGTGAATATTTCATCAATGTTAAACCACACACATATATATATGTCTAAGGCACCACACACGTCTTCAATCAAATTTATTATATTAGTGTAATTTAAAAACATTCATATCTATCTTCAAATTATTTTAAGAAAACTAAAACATAAAAATAAAATTATTAGATAAAATGACAAATCATTAAACTACAATTGTTTCAGAAAAAACTTGAGTTTAAATAAATACATTGGTTGAATCATCATAAGGAGAAATCATCCACATTGAGACTCATCCAAATAAGTTAGAGAGATATTATACATTCACCAAAAATCTCAAGGCTTTGTTTGAGAGTTTGAAGGGGGAGAGAGGAGATAACTTTAAAAATATGGAAGAATTAGGGGAAAAGAATAGAAGGATTAAGTTGAGAGGGTTTTGGAGGATTTATTTTTTTTTAAAACCAAAATCCCCCTTAATTGGGGAAACTACAAAACTGTAATGAAGGAGGGGTTTGAAGAATTTTGGAGGGCTTAGACAAATTGTTTAAATATAATTTATGTTGTTATAGTATTCCAAAAATTAAAATATATAAATGATGAACACTCTTTTATCATTATAAACATTTTTTTTTCAAAAAATATTAAGGATTTCTCTATAATATTTATAAAAAAAAAAATCATTTTTCTAAATCCTCCTTTTCTCTTCTCTCCAAACTCCCAAATAAAATCTAAGGCAATAAATGTATGAGTTTCTCATTTATAAAATGATCAACCTTCACTTTTTTAAGTAATGTGAGACTTGCATTCTTTACACGTATTTCTCAGTAAGGATGGCAAGCAGACCCAAACTCGTGGGGCCCACCCGTACCCGAACCCGAGTCAACGGGTAAAAACCCGAGTTGACAGGGTTCGGGTGCGGGTTTGGATAGTGTGAAACACGCACCCGAAACTTGAAATCACACCCTCTTTTATATATATATATATATATATATATATATATATATATATATATATATATATATATATATATATATATATATTAAAAAGTTGTAAGAAAATTGTAGAAAAATGTATTTTTATATTTTACTGCGGGTTTGGGTTTGAGTGCGGGTGTTATTTTTCCACCCGAACATCCTTTGAATTCGGGTTCGGGTGTCGATTTCGGGTGCGGGTTTGGATAGTTCGAAACCCGCACCAAACCCGTTGCCTTCCCTATTTCTCAACAATATAACATGCTAGATTTAATATAAAATCTCAATATTTTAACTCGAAGTAACAATCAATAAACCATTAAGTTTTTTTCTCATACTAATTCAAAAACAGTTTATAGTCCTTTATAAATAAAAAGCTTAATCCTTAAAATTCAAAAGGCTAAGAGGCTAAGAGGTAGTTGATTGAAAAATTACAAAATTTCTGATTATTATTTTACAAATACAAACAATACAATAGATAATTTTTTTTTTAATAACCAAGTATTAAAAAAATACACAAATTACCATGTTTCGGAGAAAATTACGCAAATAACTATATTTTAGAAAATATTATAAAAGAGACGTCAAATGAGATGGTGATACCACGTAATTTTATAAAATATGCGCTAAATGAGATGGCAGCACCACGTAATTTTATAAAGGAGACATCAAATAAGATGGTGACACTATTTAACTTTCGTGGCAGAGACTATTGTGCTTACCTACATAACAAGCGTCATCCCAATTGACACCTTGGTGCAATCTTTATAACGTTTTATTATTTCCGTTTATTTTTCGAAACATGGTTATTTGTGTTTTTTTTTTCATTACTTGGTTTTATTTTTTTTATAAAAAAACTACAATAGCTGTCATAAATATAAAGATTGCAGGTGTGATTAAAATTTGAAACATGTAATATATTCTATATTAAATAAATAATTAATTAAATAAATAATATTCAAATTACTCTCACATGACAGTAACTTAAATTCTAGAACATCAAACCAAAATCATACAAAAAAATAAATTATTTTACAAAAAGTTTCTTTTCATTTACAGAATTCAGAATTTAGAGCCAAATAATTATGAAATCAGTAAATAAAATTTGATAATTGACTAATCAATTAATTTTTAGAAATAATACAAAGGAGAAGCACAAATCACATGCATAAATACACAATATTAAGAAAAATAAAATAAAAACAGACATAAAAAACTAAGAATGTTATATTTCAATTCAATAATTTTGATTTATTTCAAATAAAATAAAATAAAAAAGTTTAGTCAAAAACATATACCTCAACAGATAAGTAGATAAGAGAATGATTTATCACAGCTAGTGCTGTTACTCTCTCTTTTATGTAAAAATGAAATGAGAGAAGATCTTAATTTATAGAACTTTTTTTTGAGGGTCTCTACCTAGAGTTAGATATTATTTTAATTTATGTCTAAATATATATTTTTATAGAAATTCAATGCTTGACCAATATTTTGTCAAAAATGCATCCCCCAATTATTGATATTTTTTTTATGGATACAATATTTTTTTTTATTTCTAATATAATGGATACCTTTTTTAGTACAAAGAGAAATATAATCATTACTACAATTTGTTAAATAAATTTTATATGAAAACAATTTTTAATGTTTAAAAAATTGACACAAAATATTTTAAAAAGTGTATACATGCATCAAAACTGTTGAATTACATTTTATAGGTTCTTAAAATATAGTAAATAAATGTGTAATTTTTTTCCTATGTCTGCAAAAGAGATAAGATTAAAATTGTCATATGATGTAATATTATTTAAAATTACTATATAATGTAATATTATTTTTATGACGATATTATCATATTGATAATAATTTAAGCATTTTAATTACTGTATATTACAATGAATATAAATTTAGAATTAGTCTGGATAAGACATTTTAACAAAATAATTTAATGTTTTTGAAGAAAAAAAATTACATTTAAAGAAATGATATAACGGAATGCATGTCGTTCATTGGTTGACAGTATAAAATTAATTTATATTAATTTATATTGAACACACTTTCAAATATTATTGTTTTTATATTAAATAAATAAAGTAATAATCTGTATAAAGAATTAGTAGAATCTAATTTAAAACTTTCTTAAACTTGGAAATTGAATTTGAAATATATTTTATATTTATTTTGAAAAACATTTTTTGAAGTTTGGAAATTAAATTATTACTGTTGAAATACATTTTATAAACTATTAAAATTTTTTTTTTTTTTTAATAAGCAATTTGAACCTAGCGGGTTTCGAACCTGAGACCTTGAGAGGAGCACACTCTCAAGACCTAAGCGTTTCACCGCTAGATCACACACACGCACACAAACTATTAAAATATTAATCTTTTGACTGGTTTTGATAGGAGTGTTTTACAGCATATCATTAATTAAAACACTAATTTTTATCATATTTCGTTTTTTATTCTTTTTTACTTTCTATTTTTACTAGAATTCCAATTTATCAACGTGTGCAACGTATAGACAGATTTTTTATGATTAGCTGATAATAAACATATTTGTTTTTCATAGTAAAAAATATAGTAATCATCTGTATAAAGAACTCTTAGAATCTAATTTAATTTTTTTTAAATGAAACTTATAAATGAATTTGAAATATAATTTATATTTAATTTGAAATATACTTTTTAAAAGTTGGAAGTTAAATATTTTGTATTTTTCAATTACATTTTATAGATTCTTAAAATATAATTAAATAAATCTCTAATTTTTTTTATGTTTACAAACGAGAAACGGACTAAAATTGTCGTATGAAGTTAACTTATTTAAAATCACAATATAGAGTGATATTATTTTTATGAGAATATTATTCTATTTAAAGTAATTTAAACATTATAATTATATTATAATGAGTATAAACTTAGGCTTTTAAAAAATATATTTATTATTGTCAATGCATTTCAGTTAAATTTATTAAGAAAATATAGGTATTATTTGTATAAGGAATTCGTATAATCTAATTTAAAACTTTATTTTAAATGAAAATTAGAAATAACATTTTTTTTAATTATTGTGTCAAAGCTTTACCATTTTTCTTTTCTAATTATTGTATTTTTCCTTTTATCCTTTCTATTTTTTTAAGTCTTAGTATAGTACTAAATTCTTTTCATATTAAATTAATTTATCATGTGATTTTTTTATTTCTTAAATTAAAATAGAATAAGTTAATTTCTATATAACTTTTCAAATATTATTAGAAAATATAATCCCAGAATTTAGATAAACTCTATAACGAGGAAAGTCTGAAATAAACGCTCTATTTTGAAAAGAAAAAAAAAGGTTAGTAATTGTAAACAAAACAATAAAAATATATTATAACACATCAAGTAGAACTTTTTTCTACAAGGTGCTAGCTTGATCTAACAAGACAAAGAACTCCATTGTGGATGCCAAGAGTTTCAAATAAATACATAAAAACGAAAGTGAAAGTGGGGAAATTTTTAGTGACTCAAAACATACTTCTGTTGAGATTGAATAAAAAGACTCTAGACCCCAATAGAGTTTTCCTTTTCACATTAGTTCTGTTGACTTTTCACACTACTCCAAAGAAAGAATTGCTACTCAAATAATTTTCTAATGAACATCTACAATTATGTCAATCAATCAGTTCTTTACAAGAAATAATCAAGTGTCATCATCATCCTGCCTATATGTAGATAGCTTTGAATTTAAGGTTCCCACTTCCCAGAAAATAAATTTAGGAAAGAAACCAAGTTAGTATCAATTTCAGTTATCCACGGCTTGTTGTGTATATATATCATTGGGTTTGAATATCAGCTTCACAGAACTTCCATGATCCATCCTCTTGCATCTTCACAATATATTTAACTTTGTAAGTGCTGCCATTAATCATTAAAAAAGTTTGTTAATGTAAACAGTATAATGCATAAATGTTATTAGTGTCTAACAATAGACTACTATCCAATTGTTAGTTAAGCTGAGAGAAGAAGGTTTTACCTATAGTAGTTTGGGTTCTTTTGCTGAGAATTGCCAATTAGTTCTGCAGCTTCCTCTAAAAGGGCTTCTATTTCGGCTATGTCTGATCCATTTCCATTGGATAAAATGTCAGCTCTAAGGACAGACAATTTTAGCAAAAGAAATCTCCAGTAACAAGATTTTTCTTTTGCAGCATCGGCCAAGGCTTGCCACTGTCAAACATAACACCCATAAGTTATCTTTTTTTTGTTGTATAGTCAAAATATGGCATATAAATTCTCTATTTTTAAATCACATCAGGAATCAGCAATTTTTTACCACCCTTATTTCCTAATGCCTTTTTCATGTTATAGAGGGAGTTTCTTTACAACTACCTTTTTTAATGGATTTGAGTGCAAATAAACAACCTTTAATAAATGTCTTTTGAAATGCTAACTGATCATTGTCTCTTAAGAAAAGTGAAATATGACGTGGGTCATTAGAACAAAAGATAACCATGAAATTCTGTTGACTACATGAGATTAGAGGTAAACTTACAACGGTCAGTTTGTATGTCGGCTGATTATTTATGTTATGGTACTCGAGCAAACGAGAAATCATACGATAGAGTATAACTTGCTCATTTAATAGTAACTAGTCTACAGATTGATGAGTCGAATGATTGAATGACAGATGGTTGAAATGATATTTGATTATATAAAAAAGTGGTTAAAGAAGACCACGGCAGACATTACCTGAGCAAGCATAGATTCGTCAAGGACTTGAGCTAGACCATTTACTTCATGGCTAGGCCCCAAAGCTTCAGCTTTGATCGTTTGCCATTCCCTAATAAGGGTTTCCGCTTCTTCCACAGGCATTAGCCTCCTATACACATTAATAGGGGAGGATGATGAGGTAAGAGCACTGTGTAAATCACTTCGACTTCCAGCATCTGGCCGGCGCAAAAACTGTATCTTAACCATTGACATGATTCTCATCAGTTTGTTGGCAATAGAACTTCGCCTAATATATGTAGAACCAATAGTATAGTCGGCAGATGAATTTGCAGCCCAAGAAGTGCAATTATTGGCTTTTGTGAAAGCCCAGTTAGAACCAGTAACAGTCTTGCCCGGGTTCATTCCGAACAACTTCATAGAAGCAAATGCAACACAACCCAATACAGTAATGTATGTTATTCTTTCAAATACTTGAGCACGAATGAAGTGATTATCCCAAATTCCTTTGTGATGAGTACCAAGGTTCCTGTTCACTTTAACAGGTGGCTCACTAGGGTTGCGTCCATTTTCATTTTTTCCTGATAGCAGTGAACCCTGCAAATCAGTAGGAGTCAGCTGCTTGACAGCAAACCCCAAATTTGGGGAAGAGCTTGTATATGAGTGAGGTTCCTCAAGATCTTTTCGTTCTACATAACCATATGAGGATAGAGGTCTATGACATATAGTAGGAAATGTTTGTGGAGATCCTTTAGAATTCTTGCTTCCAGAAATTTTCTTTTGAGTATTAAAGAAATTGGCCTGCAGAGATGAACATCTGTAATTAAACATTTTGTCAGAATCAAAGCAACAAATCAGTTTTGTTCACTATAGTAGATCTTACCAAAGATGGAGAACAACCTTTAGTATCTGGATACAAATCAAGCACAGAATCCTTCAGCCACAATTCCTGGCAAAGTTCAGCAAATGGTCTGAGATCAGAAATAAAAAACTCAAAATTACATCATAGAACTTTCAAATAACGGATAAAAATAGTTTTTGAACCCTTAAACTTTAGCAGTTATCTCATGTAAAAAGTTTCTTTCAACATGCACAATTTAAAAAAAATAAAAAGAAATATTTATTTATAGGCCAAATAAAAACAGGAAATTTCTTTCAACATTCACAATTTTTAAAAAATAAAAAGAAATGAATAGTAGAAAATGGCACTTAGGATAGACTAAATAAAGCATAAATTATCTAAAAAAACATTAATTTTGAAATCCATGCCTCAGTTTGATATAGCATGCAGGGTCTCAACTAAAATTGGACGAAATGGTATCACTAAGGTCAGTCAAGTAATTCACGCAACAAACAAACGCACCTAAAGCATTTTCAATACATATCCTGAAGGAAAACAAAAAATAAGAACTGAACAAACATGATGACAAGGGAAATACCAATGATGGGTTTGCAGCCGAAGCATCCAGTATTGCCTTCCCCAAGACTGAATTATGTTTTGGATTTAAGTTCAGCTCAAGCTGCTTCAGCTTTTCAACTGCCTCAGCCTCTGTGCCCTAGATTGAAGACGACATTCATGAAGAACTCTGTTGTGGATTCTCGCAGAAAATTGAAAGAAAAAAATACAGGTCTTGCTAACTTTGCATCAATAATAACTTTTCAACTTTTAAAACATTTAATGCATGGTGGTTCAACAAATTTTGAACCAGACTCTGATACCATCTTAGAATTGTGATTGGGCCTAACTTGTAAGATGAAGATTGCCCCCACTTATAAAAACATATATCCAGGCCACATATTGTCCGATGTGGATCTCCTAACAATATCTATACACTTCATCATAGCAGCTCCAATAATAAGAGTTAAAATGATAAAACCGTACCAGTCCAAGAAGGAATAGGCAAAAAGCTTCTTCAAATTTCAGATCAATGCCCTCTGAAGCTATCAGACATTCACATATGCTTTTTGCTTTGTTAATCTGCATGAAATTAATAAATAAATAAAAACTAGGTATAAGGATGAACTTAAGAAAGACACTGTTTGAGTACGTAAACACGAAAAACAGTACTTACAAATTAAGGACTATAGATGGAATATTAAAATATTTATAAGCTTTGCAGGAGGATATTATTGGAGAAGGGTATTACCAACTCTTTTTGCTTGCTGGAAAACCCAAGTGCCATATGGGCTGTAAAAACTCTATAGAAACAGCTTGAATCAATTACTGCCCTTAGATTCTGTGATTCAATTGTCCTTTTATTCTTTCGCATCACAGCTAAGCTATCCCAAGGAAGAAGATCAACTATCTCACTAGCCAGTAAATTGCCAAATGCTTGGCTTAGAAAAGAAGGCCAGTCCTGTACTTGGCACGAGGCTTCGACATCAAGACCCTGTCTAATCATTTCACGCAAAGCTGCAATCGCTCCTCGTCTTCGTTCAACATTTTCAGGGGTATTTGGCATGCTCAGTAGCTCCAAGGTGCAAGCAGGTGCAAGCTCTTCAAGTGATTCTTCAATCTAGAAACCATTAAAAGCAGCATCAGGGTTGTTCCATGCATAATATACTGATGTGAAATGTGATAATACAAAGTGGGGGAGGTCAAGTCTTAAAGTCTCTTAAATTGAATGTGGTATCCAACAATAATTGCACAGCCGCAAATTTTCCAGTAAAAAAGAATAGAGAAAACGGGATGATAAAAAAATGAAAATATCATGGACATAGAATTGATAGAAATACTAAATAAGTATGCGATAAATCTAAAATTGAAGTAGAAATTATCATTTTTACTAAATAAGTATACCAAATTATTCCTAGAACTCGTGGAAATTTTCAAATGTTCTTGAATTAGAAACAAAAGCCATGAAGTACAACAATTTTACACCTGCTTAATTAATTAATGATTTCTTTTTCTTTTAGTTGAAAGCAGAGTTGGAGTTTAAAGCCCAATCTTTTCCTAATAAAATACTACCTTCGACCCTAAGTATAGGACTTTGTTTACTAAACCATGGAGATTAAGAAAGTTGATAAGTATTATTAAATTTGTTAAAAATTGATATTGTTTTTCCATGTTTACCCTTTATGAGAAAGGGTGAATTTATCTTTTCCATAACAATATTTATAGTTTACTTGTAGGTTACAAAAACGAGAGGAAAAGGAATTAGGGGTATTATGGTAAGGAAATAATTAATACAGTGGCAAATTCGAAGATTGTCCCATATAAAGGGACAAGAAAACTTATCATAGGGTCTTTATTAACGGACGGAGGTAGTATATACTAAGTAGTGACTTAGGTAATATATACTAAGAAAATTTGTTTAAAATAAATATACAATTATAAAAAACTTTCGTACCTGAGATAGGAGTGTCATTTTTGCAAGAGATGGTTTACTTCTTAGAAGACACTGAGCACGAGCAAGAGCTTCGAAACCTTGAGATACTTTTTTCTTCTCAAAGCCAATCTTCGCAACTGTACACTTCAATAAGGCACCTATGATAAGGATAGGGTATATAAACAAGACTGTAATAAATTTAGAGTGCAATTTTTCAACCTTTGTCCACATGTCTTACCTCAGCTAGTGCCATAGAAAGAACTAAATCATCTGCATACGGCTTTGCATCTTGATGCTGAAGACTCGTTCTTCCGATGTCCAGCACAAACTTTGATTCTCCAATCTGAGCAGAAGGTAGAAATGTAGAAGTCAAATATCTCCAGAAAACAGAGAGAAATGAATATACAACCATTGGAAAAAATATTTAAAAGACCATGTACATGCCAAGTGTACCTCTTGAAGAAGGCATAGAGCACCAGGCAACCAAGACCAAGGAATACGAAGGGAAGATTTAGGGGGAATCTTTTCCTTCAGGTTACCAGCATACTCTGGCTCAAAAAGGAGCTTATCCCTAACATCCATCAGAAGATCCTGCAAAGTAATATTAGATTAGAGCAAGAAACAATGGCAACAACAAAAACAACAACAACTCAATTACTCTCTCTGCATCTCTGAAACCAAATTTAGCAAGAAAAACATATTTAATTGGTGGGGACTGGGGACACTGACACATATACCTGGCGAGATGCAACAACACCCATTGTGTAGCCTTCGTCAATTTCTGCATTTTTTAAACTCATAACTGCCTTAACAATTTCATCTTTCTCAGCTCGATCAGGAACACCAATAAGCTGCAAAATGAACGGAGTGGTCTAGCATAAATCTCAAGGCAAATAAAATGAAATCAGCATGGGCGATGTAATATAAAAAAGACAACAAAAAATTATCAGTCTATTTGTAAACTTGAAATGATAAACACTCATCATAGCTGATGAATCATCTTAAACACCAACTCCTTCGTATCATGGAAAACAAAAACACAAAAGGTGGAAATGTTAAGACTTAGTTAACAGTATAAAACATATGGAGTTATCCAACTGTATTCAATGAGCCAAAGCTGCAGAACAAAATTACCCCTAAATATCTGATGTTTAGCTTGTAATTTTCTTTGGTCTCTCACTCTCTCTCCTTTACCTCTAATTATTGGACTATCCTCCACGCCATCCTCATCTACTTCTAACCTACAGGACCTCTCCAAACAAATGTCCATTTTTCATCCAATAATACAGAACTTCGTTTCCAATCCTATCTAGTCTGATATAACTATCCCTCCATTGTCACACTCATCACTATAGCAATAAGTCTACATTCTTATTAGCATTTTACTCGTCCAACACTCAATTCCATACAACGTAATTGGTCTAATAAATGTGCATTACAACTTTCTTTAAGCTTAGAGTTATCTTTCTATCACATTAGTTCCTAACACATACTGGATAACTCAGGTCCAAAACCGTGGCGTATGAGTATTCAACACGTTGTAAGTATCCAACACTAATGTGGTGTGATTAGATGCAATCGCTTCTACTTACTTAAATTGTTCACCACTACAACAATAAGCTTCCTTTCTTGTTAGCATTTTACTCGTCCAACATTCAATTCCTAGAGTTATTTTTCTATCAAATATCGGTTCTTATCTAGCACCGGTGTTATCAAATTGCAGCGTCATGACCGCTATGGCGGATATACATGGCGGTTTTTGGGCTTGCCGCAATAGTAAATATCGACCTATATTGCCGGTTTTTCTGCCATAATTTGCTATAACGGCACCACAAAGCGGATGGTATGGCGGGATTTTGACAACACTGTTAGCACCGACACTTCAGATCCAAAACCCTTATGAGTATCCAACATCAGTAAGTGTCTGTGTCTGACACTAACATGGTGTGTTAAGATACAATCGCTTCTATTTTCTTACATTATTCATCACTACAACAATAACTTCACTTTCTTCTTAGCTTAACACTAGTCCAACATTCAATTCCATAAAACATAGTTGGTATAACCTAATAAATGTACATTAAAACATTCTTTAAGCTTAGATTTACTTTCCCATCACATATCAGTTCCTATCCAGACTTCAGATCCAAAACATGTATGAGTATCCAACAAGTGCCGATGCCCGGCATTAACACTATGTGTTTAGATTCAACCACAAGCACTTCTATATTCTTAAAGTATTATCACTGTCTATATGTGTGATGTCTAGTGTGTGCAACATTTCTCAAGTTCATCAAACTCACTCGGATCCTATAGTAAATACATTGTCAGTTTGAGAAATGGTGACGATAATAACAATAACGATGGAAAAATGAACAAAACGGAGCAATTTTGTATCACCTGATAGCAAGAAACAGGGATTTCAACACTGGATTTCAAATGTGGATTTTCAACAATCCGGTTATTACTATCAACAGACTTCAACTTCCTCCTTTCGATAATAACATCACTTTTCCCAGCGTGCGACCCGATGCAAAACGAAGAACCACAAAATCCAGAACCAACATCGCCATGGGAGCCTAAGAACGGAGCCTTCGTGATGCGAGAAACGGTATACATAGAAGGACCGACAAGTGCAGCATTAGCCAGTGCCATGGTGAAGTCTCATTCCCTCTATACGAAACCCTAATTGTTCGGTTTCAGTGTTGTTGAATTGGAAATGTGAAACGCATTGGTTTGAGTGAAGAAGTTGTGAAGTGTGATTGAGATTTTCTTTTGTGGTACGGAAGTAGAGGAGGAAGAAAAAGTGAAGGATTGGGAGAGAGAATAAGTGTGTAAAACGTTAAAGAGAAAAAGAGGGAGATAGTAATAAATTGTGAATTTGTTTTTTGTTTTTGTCTTAACCATTCGGTTCAGCATTACCATGGATCACTTCCATTCGGTTTAGCACTATTATGGATCACTTCTATAACTACACCGTTTCTAAAACTTTCTTTGGAGGGATGAAATGGATGGAGCGGAGCATAATGAAGTGGTATATATATTATTTTATTCTATCATTTATTATCATTTTTTTCTCTTTTAATTTGGACGGAATGAACAATATTGTCTTGTTCCATTCTAAAATTTGCAAACAGTGGAATACTTTCGTCCGCTCCGTTCCATAACATTCTGTTTCATTCCGCTCGGTTCATTTCATGATATTCAAACATAACCTAAGAAATTTTATCTTGTCATCCTTCCACTCATATAGGACACTCTTAATTGATATATTTTTATTATATTACCTTTGAATTTTATCATATTTTTAAGCTAATTATCGAATTTTAGTTTTATATTAAATTTTTTGCAAAAAAAAAAACATACATTTTACTGGCATTTTTTAAATGTTTGGTAAAAACTCATGTTTTTCATGCATTTTTACAACATAAACAAAATGTCAGAAATTTGATTAAAATGAGAACTAAGTCGACAAGGCTAGCTTAATATGGGAGATTTCTAGATCATGCAGTCGGTGTAGATGGTGACTTAATAAAAAAAACAAAGATGATGCCTGAGGTAGAACCAATTAATTTGGATCAAGGCATGAATGATTCAAACTGGTGTGAAGACATGAAATGGATTTACAAGCTGAAACGATGGGAACTTATCGTAAGAGATAGCTAGAAACCAATTAATGTGAAATGGATTTACAAGCTGAAACGATGGTCAAGTAGTGAGATTGTCAAGCATAAGGCAAGACTAATGGCAAGAGGATTTATGCTAAAACCTAGTATTGATTTCGACGAAGTCTACGCACCTGTTGTAAGATTGGAGACAATCAGGATCATTGTGTCGACACAAGCATACAGAGGGTGGAAGGTACATTAGTTGGATGCAAAATCAACATTTTTAAATAGACCTTTAGAAGAAGAGGTTTATGTTTGTCAACCACGAGGATTCAAAATCAATGGGCAAGAGTCGAAGGTGTGCATATTGAGGAAGGATCTATATGGTTTGAAGCAAGCCTCGAAGGCTTGAAATAAGAGAATAAATATCTTCATGGTCGAACCAGGTTTTACAAAGTGTGTCTCTAAACATTGATTATATGGCAATGATGTTGACAGCGTTAGTCGAATCAGTTTATGCATGTATGTAGATGGTTTGTTGATTACAGGTGCAAATGAAGTTAAGATAAGAAAACGCAAGCTAAAGCTGATGCAAGAGTTTGAAATATCTGACCTAGGAAACTTTTCATATTTTCTAGAGATGGAGTTCAAAGACACGGGTGAAGGAATGTTCTTATAACATAAGAAGTATGCCTAAGACATCTTGAAGAGGTTCAAAATGAACGACTGTAATGCAGTTGCAACACCATTGGAAACTGGAGTAAAGTTGAAGAAGGTTACAAATGATGAGTTTGTAAGTGCAACAATGAACAAACAAATCATTGGATCCTTGAGTTATCTTTGCAATACCATGCCAGATATATGTCAAAGTATCAGATTCTTGAACAGATTCGTGGAGAAATCCCAAGAATGTCATCTCATAGTAATTAAGAGGGTCCTGAGATACAGGTACGATTGATTATGGTATGTTAATGCCAAGACAAAAGAAGACCAACATACTTGCAAAGGTATATAGAAACACTGATTCAAATTTTAGTGGAGATCAAAACGAGAAAAAGAATAGTGCATGCTATATATTCATGATCGAAGGCGTTCCAATTCATTAGAGCTCAAGGCAGGGCCGGTCTTTTGAATTCGGGTGCCTTGGGCGAACCAAAAGAGTGGTGCCCCTATAAAATTTTTAACAATATATACATAAGGATAAAAGAAATAATTAGCTAAAAAATACATTTTCATTTGACATTACACAAAAAGAATACAATTATGGATCTTTAAATTAATGTTTATACTATATCAAAACATAAACCACTATAAAGAGACTTATTATTCTTCTTCTTCTTTTTCTTCTTCTTCTTATTTAAATATCATCCTCTTACCATTTTTTGTTGCAAAATCATTAATAATTTGTTCATAATCAAGGTTCTTCAAAAATTATTTTCAACTGAAATCAACACAAGACTATTTAATCTATCTTGTGACATAGTAGATCTTAAATAAGATTTTAATAATTTTAATTTAGAAAAACTTCTCTCAGCAAATGTAACACTGATAGGAATAGTCAGTATTATTCTATGAGCTATGCATCCATTAGGAAAATAATTAAAATTCTTTAAAGAACTTAATATCATATAGCTTGATTTTGATTCAACTGTTAAAAGTTCTCTAATAACTTTCAATTCTTCAAACAAAATTTCACCATCAAGATCAAGAGAATCGTCACGTTTTAAACAAGTTTCAAAATGCTTACAACATGCTTTCAAGTACCTATCAGATAATGATCTAAGCCTTTCAATACTAAACAAGAATCCAAAAATATTTTCATACGTGTTATACTGCTCAAATCATCTATCAAGTGAGCCAATTGTTTGAAATATATAAGAAATAGTAATTTCGAAAAGACTCTTCAGCAGACTCAAGATTCAGTGGTGTGAGTTGAGATAAATTTTCATCATAGTGTTGTTTTCTACGAATTTAACGTTTTTGAATAAACACACATTAAATCTCTATTTCATTCTCAATCTTTTCAGCACTAGCCTTAACATTTACAAATCAAGATTCTCTATATTCTTTTATTAATTTTGACTTTGTAGTGTCCTTATATATTTGTTAGCCAATATTTTTCAAAAAAATAAATTTTAGCAAATATTTTTTAATAGAAAATTCTCTTTTAATATATATAGCGATAAAAAAATGCGGTGCATCTAAAACTATGGGGCCCTGAGCTCCCGCCCTGCGAGCCCGTGCTCAGGGCCACCCCTGGCTCAAGGAAAAAAAGTATTGTGGCTTTGTCATCATGTGAATATGAGTACGTGGATGCATCATATGCATCATGTCAATCAGAATGGATATAGATGTTGCTCAAAGAGCTCAAGATACTGAAACCTAAGAAATGAAGTTGTTTTAAGATAACAAGTCAGCTATCGACCTAGTCAATCATCATACTTGTCATGGTAAAAGTAGACACATAGAGAGGAGGTGTAATTTTCTTAGGGATCAAGTGAATAAAGGAAAGCTTGAACTTGAGCATTACAAATCAGAATTGTAGCTAGCTGATATACTCACCAAACCCCTGAAGAAATTCAGGTTTAACGTGTTGAAGAAAAACATTGGGATGAGAAGTCTCAAAAACATAAATTAGGTGGTGTGTTAGAAGTTATAATTCTTTGTTTTGTGAAACTCTAGTATTCGACTGTGTCGAAGTAGTCATATGAAGTAGGAGTCAGTTGTATTTGACAAGATCAAATACAACATTTAGTTGTTGTGTCAAAGCTAAAATATAGTTTGGGTTGTAATTGGGCTTGAGTTGTAAGTTTGGGCATGATAATTGATAGCCCATAAATAGGCATGACTTGTATGGTTTCATAACAATAACATACTCAATAGTAATAATAAATTTTAAAATACAATTTTCTCTCTTTCCTCTCTTCTTCTTCTCTCATCTTTCTTGAACTCTTTTGTCCCGACACACATGTCTATCAATCTTGAGTGAGGGTGCTTCAGATTGAACCTCTAGTGTTAGGTCAGTGTTATTAGGCCATTTGGCCAACCCGAAGGAATTCCCCCAAGTCCCTTGTTGGGTGTGTAGCTAGGATTATGAAAGAATTGTTGAGACTAGTCTCTTGGCAGATTTGTAATGGAGAGGATGGAGGAGGGGGTAGTGAGTGATAGTAGGTGTCAAATAGGCCTTTAATCATATTCATAGTTGCCTCGACCTTTTATGGGGACCATCGTCTCCTTTACTAGGCCATATAGCGGGCATATGGGCATTTGATAAGTATCTCTTCAGGAGAAACTGCGAAAAAGAATGACATTGACTCTAAGGCATTCAATGATCTCATTCCTTACCAGGGTTGAAAAATCAACCTTTATACAAACCATTATTGTTGGATTCTCATCGAGTTGTACTACTTTGAAGTTACAGTCTTGAACCGGTCTAAAGGATTATGCCCTGGTCCCAGATAATGAGTTAAATTCATCGCCTCTTAGGATTTTTTCTTCTTCTACGCCGAGGTCGATTGTGGTGATGGATGTCATGGAAGTCTTCTTCCTTTTCTTTTTGAAGATGAAAGCAGTCGCTCGAGGGTTCTTTAGTTTTGTTATGTGTATTAGACGAGCTCCCCATAGGTTGACCAAAATGACATCTTGATCTCCAGAATAATGATGATATTTCATCTTTAGGTGGACAATAGCCACTGCATATATCGATGCGAGGAAATGTCTCCCTAAGATGCAATTGTAGACACTTTCAAAAGAAATACACCATTTTTGACGAAAACTGGTAACTCCACGACTCTGCAAGGGTGAGTGATGGAGTTGTTGAATGCCAAAAGGTTCTTGCCTTCATATGATATAAGGCTATGAAGCCCGGACTCGGACACGAACACATGACACGGTCACGAGGACATCGCTAATGTAAAAAACTTAGGACATGGACACGACTATATATATATATATATATATATATATATATATATATATATATATATATATATATATATATATATATAAAACTTATGAGCACAGTTTATAAAGAGTCTAAAATGAGAATAAAAATTTATGTATATTTAAACTTAGTACTTTCAATCAACCAAAAAAAATTTAAATTGAGTACTTTCAATTAAGAAAGAAATGTAATGAGTATCAGAAGAGAAAAAGTGGAATACCAATGGTGGCGACGGTGGAATATTGGTGTGCGGTGATGATAAAAACAAACAAAGAAGATGAAAACAAACAGAGAAGATAAAAAAACCAACGAATACAAGTTATTTTTATAGTGGGAAAATGAAATATGAAAGGTAAAACACATTTTTTTAAAATTTTAAGAATTTGAGAGGCTGACGTGTCCGTTATTTAAAATAGTGTGTCGTACCCATGTTCGTTGCATTTTAATTTTTTTTGTTGGACACTTCAAAAACGTGACTCATACGTGTTGTACGTATGTCATACGCGTGTCGGTGTCCGGTGCGGGGACACGCCTTCTGATTGACGTGTCAGAAATTTATACATATATAAGGTCCCTATTGCATAACCCTAGCATCGTCAAGATGTTGGTGAACATGAAATCACATGAACTCTCGTCGTTAATAAGGATCCTTGACATCAGGTGACTTGCTATAGTCGTAGTTATGACAAACATAAACATTAAGTTGGGAATCCCACTCACCTCGTCGTTGTCTCAGAACCATACAACATACCTGTCTATTCCCTGTTGTTTAGTTGCCAACAGTGACTTTGGAGAGTTTTATGTCGACTGTTTTTTCTGTTTATAATTCTTCCTTGTTAGATAATCTGATAGGAGGTGCAATTAGATATTTTAATTAGTATTATAATTATGTTAGCTGTATTTTATTTTAAATATTGTTGGATTGGGCTTTTATTAGTATTTAGGCCTTTAAGTTTATTATCCATTAATAGTATTATATATTGTAGTCTCATTGAGACATTAGGTATGAAGAATCAAATGAAAATGTCTTTTATTTTCCTTTATTTTATTTAGTCAATTTTAATGTTCTTCCCCTTTTAGTGTAGAAACCCTAATTCTTAGTTTTGATAGGAAAACTTCCTATCAATTGGTGCTTTCATTTCGATCTCATTCTCCCCAATTATATGGCACTTCCAGTGTTCTATGGAGAAGAAGAAGAAGATGCCTACTGGTGGATTCTTTGTGTTGAGAAATTTTTCAAAGAGCAAGGAACAAGGGAAACATTAAAAGTGGTAAAAGCTATCACATCATTTCGAGGTCATGCTCTTCGATGGTGGCTTTGGAGGTCTCAACTTCATCCACCATCTTGTTGGGATACTTTCACTAGTGTGTTTCTTTGGAATTTTAAATCTGAATGGAGAGAGATTTTACCGATTTCTGATGAGGAAGAGGAATTGGTCCAAGAGTTATCATCCTTGGTGGAGGAAAGTGTTACGGAGTCTTTATATCCAATTTCAGAACTTGTTGAGAAGGATGTAGAAGAAGCATCGTATTTGTACACAAATCAAGTGTCGCAAACAAATCTGATGACAAAAGAGGATGAAGAAATAGAGTCCCTGAAAGAGAACTCACCACCGGAGAAACCATCAAGTTTCGATCACACAACTCAACTCACATCAGCCTTTGATTCTTCATCAATGTTCATGGCCAAAGCTCCCTTCAAGGTAATTGCGTTTCGGGATGATGAAGATTTTTCAGTTCCACCAAAACCTCCAGATCAAAGCTTTTCAAAGACGACACTAAAATCTCGGGATGCAACCCGATCACGGTCTGATGATAAATTTGAAGAGGAGTTAGAGCAAAAGCATAGACCTGATGTGAAACCACTTGAGGTGCCTATTGCGGAAAAAGAGTTGAAAAAGCGTGAAAAGAAAGATATTTTAGTTGGCCATCAGGCTGAACAGGCAAGGAAAGAAGCTCTTAAGGATGATTTTCCGGTTTTCACTGTTGTCATTGGAAGTCGGGCTTCGGTACTTGATGGATATGATGGTGCTGAATCGATTCAATCAGGGTCATCTCCACTTCCAGAGCCACTTGATTCAATCACGGTACCAGTCTTGCTGCTGCGACTTGAACAAACTCACCATCTGTTTGATGAAATGTTGGAACGAGACATTGCCAGATGCTTCGCCAAAGAGGGGTTGCGCATCAGTTTCTTCGCCAAAGCGATGTTACGTATCATCTCCATGACCTACGATCCAGGACCACTTGCGACTACAAAAATTGATTTTCTGAATAGCCCACACAAGTCGGAACGAGTTGTTCCTCATAGCACATTGTGTCAAGACTACATAAATATGATACTGTTGTTTTTTCAATTGGACCAGCATCAATGTTCTGTACCTCAAACAGGTTTGGTCAATTACATGCTAATCACTCTTGTCCCTTCTCATTTGGCTATGGATTCCATATTTTATGTTACACCACTTCTGCTTGAGATTTGTACCATGGTTCACTACTCTCGCTTGTTTTTCATTATGACTGATATTGGTTATTTGAAGCTCAGTGGTTCCCTCACATGGATGATATTCCTCTATTGTTTTGGACATCGAAAAGAAGTAACTTATAATAATTTCAGCTGTGAATTTTTTTCTAGTTTCAACAAGCTCTCTCATTTGGATACACTCTGTCTGGAACAAAATAGACAAAGATCAAAAAGTGATTCTGAAAATGTAGTACATGCCAAGAGTGTTGATATTGAAAATGGTGCTGGTAATGGTGGTGTGAGTAATTCAGGTTCTTGTTTGGTCTCGGGTTCGGTTTCCGTTTCAGCTTTGGGTGTATCATTACAATGGAGATTGGTGTTCGTTGAGAATGTGACTAGAAAGTTTTGTTTAGATGATTTGTTAAGAGCTTCTCAAAACGTCGTTCCGGTCTTAACCCCATCCAACGTCGATTTGAAACTCCTAGTCAATAATGTTGATGTTGTGAAATCAGCGTTCGAAGTTAACATTGTTTTTGATTTATCCCTATATGTCAGAGAGCACATAAAGGGTATCGTTCCTAGGAATTTCATGAATCTCGACCCGGTAAGGCGGCTAGCGGATGGTTCCAATAGTGGATATTTTCACGACAATGTCGAGTTAGTAATTCCGCCAAAACCTCCTTATTCTCGTTTAAAGAAGACCATCAACATTATAATTTTTCCTTCTACCTTTGCTATTTTCGTTGAGGGAAAAACACAACATTTGTTAAAGTTGAAAGTGAATTTTATTCGACTTGAAATTGCAGCTTCCAATAGTCACATACAACAGGGGAGATTCCGCAAGCACGCTTTCAATCCACCAGTTGTTATGGTTGATGATTGGCTTCATACAAGTGACATTGGAGAATGGCTGTCAAATGGTGCCATGAAAATTATTGACAGAAAAAAGAATATCTTTGCTGTTAAACCTGGAAGGGGCAAACAATCAAAGTCTGACAAAGATGATGAGACTGGTGCAACAAAATTCCTTGGGTTATTGTTTGCCTGCCATGCCAAAGTGATGTTCATGGGAATAGGAATTTTTTCTTTGCAGCAACTCTCTGACTTAAATGTTGTTTTCTATTTCTCTTCAGCTGTCTTTGAAAGCTTTGGTGTACCATCTAAGATGAAAAATAATTATGTTTCAACATGCAATTTGTTTGAATTAAGTTGTTTCAATATGGATAAACTTGGAAAGAAAGTGCTTCTATAGGGTAGCCTATTAGACATGACAGTAACTATGGGTCTACAAGTCTTTGCTGCAACTTATTATGCAATTGGAGCAATATATCTTCTTTTTGGTGGCATGTTGTGGTATTGTATGTGCTATTCATTTGCTTTTGGTGCTGCTCCGGTTCCTTGTCTTGGCTTGGAATGAAATTGTTTTGTCTACAACCTTGAGGACAAGGTTGTTCTTTAAGGGGTGAGTAATGATAGGAGGTGCAATTAGATATTTTAATTAGTATTATAATTATGTTAGCTGTATTTTATTTTAAATATTGTTGAATTGGGCTTTTATTAGTATTTAGGCCTTTAAGTTTATTATCCATTAATAGTATTATATATTGTAGTCTCATTGAGACATTAGGTATGAAGAATCAAATGAAAATGTCTTTTATTTTCCTTTATTTTATTTAGTCAATTTTAATGTTCTTCCCCTTTTAGTGTAGAAACCCTAATTCTTAGTTTTGATAGGAAAACTTCCATAGTTAATTGAAGAGAAGATGAGGTAAGAGGGTGAATTTATGATTGGTAGACATATGATGACTTATGCAAGTGGATCAAATATACTTGATTAGAAATCCTTAAAAATCATAAGTCACTTTCAAAATGAAAAAAAAGGTTAAATATATCATGGATCCTCATAAATATGCGACCCTCCAATTTTAGTCCCTACAAAATTTTCCTTCAAACAATGGTCTCTACAAACTTTCCAATCTCTAAAATTGGTCTCTGCAAACAGTTGGTTGGTGTGCACTAAAAAAAATTCATTTTCCCAGCAATATTGTTTCGATTAATATTTAAAGTACTGTAGACAAGCCACGCTTAACTTGAACTTGCGTGAACATTATTAAACTTGAAATGCTAATATGCAAATGGAAGACCTTGTGCTACTTAGTTTGGATTTGGTTATCAGTGAGAGATAATGGAGAATTTGAAGATTAAAAACGTAGTTTTCAAAAATAAATTGTCAAGGGGCAGTTTGGAAGAAAAAAACAAATTAAATTGATCCAAGAATCAGGAACTAATCCAATTTCTTTTTAAGTGCTCATTGATAATCAGCAAGAAAATCAAGTCCAATTTTCCTGCAGGCTTCTTTCACCTGAAAATATACAGACAAAAAGTCTTAATTTGATTAGTGTTTTCCTCTTATTTATGTGCTATAGTATCACTATTTTGCATATGAAAAGGGGTAGTTATATAGTTAAGAATGATAAAATGATCAGAGAAGAACATGTCAATCTCTGTCCAACAGAAAATGAAAAAACACGTGTTACTCATTTGGCTTCCATAAAAAACAGGAGTGTCATTGACACCATCGTTACTTGTTTTTAAAATGTTTCTAAGAAGGGATAGTTCCTTCATAAGGTTTTTGGAAACCTCGTCAGCATCTACCGTCTGGTTTCTAGAAAATTTAAATGATCTCGCTATTTGAAGGCGAAAAGAAGCACAGTTTAAACATGTGTAAAGCTCTCGGCATCCTCTGGGGTTTCTTCTCAAAATTCCTTTTTGAGAACCAACATTGGGGCACTAGTAAAGGACACTTGTAATTTGTGATAACAATTTTGTTGGGAAAATGAAATTTTTTAGTGAACGCCAACTATTTCATGAAATGATTGTGAGAGGAATGTATGAAGAAGAAGAAAAAAAGGAGCAAGATTAACATGAAAAAAGAAGTGATTAATGTAGCAAAATTGGTGACCTCCAAGATTTACGAAACAAAAATACCATCGTCTACCTTGATTTTCCTCAGGTCACTCATTCCTCTACTCGCTTACAAATAAATATAGTTATTTTAGTTCGGTTTGATTTCTTAATTCTTTGTTTTTTGAATGATGAGTTGGTTGTTATAATAATTTGGGAAAATAAAAGTGATAACAATGGCGAGTGTTGTTACATTCAATCACTTCTATCATGTATAATGCTATTTTGTAGTTGTTTTGTATCGGTTATCCTCAGTACGCGTCACTATCACTACGACTATGAGGTTTTGTTCGCTTTAACTATAAGAATCATCATGACTTTGTCTTTTAGAAAAAATGTCCGACTTTGTCTTTTGTAAAAGACGTCTCATTAGGTTGATGTATTTCGGTGTTGTAAGTAACCTACTCTTAACCTCGATTTTCAAACAATGTAAAACTATTTTGGCGAATCCGGAAACAGTAGATGCTCTTAGGAAGCAGCATAGTGTGATTTATTTAGGTCAGTTCAAACTTCTTTTTTTATTGAAATGTTAAGATAATAAAAAGCACATTGAAAATTTAGTCTTTAGAGGAATTATATTTTAAAATAAAGATGTTTTAAGAACTACAAAGAGAAATCAAATCATCAATTCATTCATGCAAACATATTTCTCTCTAATATCTCTTATTTGCTGTGATGTATCCAACTATATGACTGTTGGACCACGATTTTAATAATTTTGCCACCAAAGAAATTACCGGGTCGAGTCGCGGATCGGTACGCTTTCTTTAAGACGTTTCGCGGTACTGCCAAAATTATGCAAAGCAGCTCTTAATAACCACGACGCCTCCAGGATAAAACAACCCAGTTCTATACTATACGATTACTACTTGCACGGTAGATAATCGGTCTAGAAATACACCTTCAGATGGTACTAGGACCATTCAAATATGGTATCAATACCATCTTAGTATCTGGTATAACGACCAGTCGTAGTAATTTCTCAAACCAAGAGAAATTTCAATAATTCTCTAAAGAGAATCCAAGAAAAATTATACTTGATAATTTCTCAACTCAAATGAGGAGAAATTAACATTATTCTCTAAGGAGAATTCAAGAAAGTACTCGGAAAATTCAACGAGTAGAAAGAAAGGGGGAGAAGTTGGCGCTTCGACAATTCGAAAGACGCAGAGTTATGAGAATGAGGAAGGAAAAACTCAAAATAAGTTTTTGGTGTGTTTTGAAATGAAACAAGTGACTTCCTTATATAATGAAGTAAATTAGCCAAGATTTCTAATCTAGGCGATGTGGGACTAAGGAATTTTTCCAACTAACATACAATGTGGGACTTGACTTAATGAATTTTTTCAATTCATCTCTCTATATTGGAATATATACATATTATTCCAACAATCCCCCACTTGAATTTAAAAAAGTGTTTTAGAAATAACGTCAAATGTTTCTAAGATTGTGCATAAGCAAAGGTGTCTACGACTTGAACCTTTGCGTAGCAAGTAGGATTCCGATTCAACAAGAGTGACACTATTGTCTTGAACTCTATCTCAGACATCAAACTCGCACACAACCTTTTCTTAAGGTGTATTCTTAATAGCCCGTGCTTTTAATGGCCCTGCACGTGTATCCCGGTTTAGTGAAGGCTCTAGGAATTCTGCCTCGAAACTCCATAGGAACCGACCTCAGTTCCACAATCACATAGGTGAGTCTATCAAGAGTACTCCTGTAGCCTAGGTACTCCCTCATATAGAGTATAGATCTCATTAAGAGTTTCTATTATCTCATCCTCTTATTACTTCAGGATTCATGCTTATTTTATTTACTCTAGCATG
Source organism: Vicia villosa (assembly GCF_029867415.1). Taxonomy (NCBI): domain Eukaryota; kingdom Viridiplantae; phylum Streptophyta; class Magnoliopsida; order Fabales; family Fabaceae; genus Vicia; species Vicia villosa. The sequence continues at coordinate 188,278,840 of NC_081181.1, read as the reverse complement.
ATCGCCTCATATTACTCACAACTTGTTATTACCCATTGAACCTATTTCTTGGGATCTCCAGTCATTTAGGCCGGGTTACCATCATGAGCAACTCATTTATGTACAGGCATTAGTCCCATCTTTTTGGATGTATTATGGACTTTCTCTCTAGCTAATCCTTTCGTCAAAGGATCTGCTAAGTTTTCATTAGTGCGTACATGATCCACTCTTACAGCTCCTTTAGAGATACAATCTCTAAAGGCGTTCTGCTTTCTTCTTATTTGACGTCTTTTACCATTATAATAACGGTTCTCAATTTTTGCAATAGCCGCGGTACTATCACAGTGGATCAACACAACTGGCATTGGTTTTTCCCATAAGGAATCTCAGCTAGCAAGCATCTTAACCAACTTGCTTCTTCACTAGCATTTGCTAATGCTATCATTTTAGACTCCATCGTGGACTGAGCCAAGATAGTCTGTTTCTTTAATTTCCAAGATACAGCTCCTCCAACCATGTTGAATACATAGCCACTAGTAGCTTTGGAATCACCTGACAAGGTATTCCAATCTGCATCACTGTATCCTTCAAGTACAACAGGAAATTTCTGATAATGTAGGCCGAGATCTATGGTCCTTTTAAGGTACCTCATGACTCGCTCAATAGCTTGTCATTGCTCGTTACTCGGTCTACTCGTAAATATGCATAACAATCTTACGACATACACAATGTCGGGTCTAGTACAATCAGTGACATATCTAAGGCTGCCAGTGATGCTCGCATACTCTATTTGTCTTACACTTTCACAAGTGTTCTTAAACAATTTCACACTTGGATCATATGGTGTGCACACAGGTTTACAATCAAAGTATTTATATTTCTTTAAGATCTTCTCCACATAGTATGATTGATCTAAAGAAATTCCTAGCTCGGATCTAGTGATCTTGATACCAAGAATCACACTTGTTTTTCCGAGGTCTTTCATATCAAAATTGTTGCACAATAATGATTTCATAGCATTAACGACATGAATGTTTGATCCAAATATGAGCAGATCGTCTACGTATAGACATATGATAGTGCATATGCGATTCTCAGATTTATAATAAACCCATTTGTCACTTTCATTCACTTTGTATCCATTCGATATCATTAAGTTATCAAACTTTTCATGCCATTGCTTAGGAGCTTGTTTTAATCCATACAAGGACTTATCTAACTTACATACCTTGTTTTCTTGTCCATGGATCACAAAACCTTCCGGCTGTTCCATATAGATTTCTTCTTCTAAGTCACCGCTTAAAAAAGTTGTTTTTACATCCATTTGGTGTACTATAAAATTATAAATAGCAGCAATTGAGATAAGTACCCTAATGGATGTAATTCTAGTGGTGACTGGAGAGTAGGTGTCAAAGAAATCTACATTTTCTCTTTGTCTAAAATCCTTGGCTACAACAAGCCTTGTATTTATCAATAGTTCCATCAGGTTTTAGTTTCTTTTTCAAAACCCATTTACAACCGATTGATTTGCAACCAGGAACCAAGTCTACTAAGTGCCAGGTCTTGTTAGATTCTAGAGAATCTATCTCATCATTAGTAGCTTCTTGCCATAAGTCTGCATCCAGAGATGACAAAGCTTCTTGAAGATTTATTGGATCTTCTTCTACATAATAGGCCGCATAGTCAGGCCCATAATCTTTAGAGACTCTTACTCTTTTACTTCGTCGAAGTTCTATTTCTACATTTTTGTTGCTTTCTGTGCTTCTTATCACAAGAATGTGACTCGATTGAGTGCCCCCACTATTTCTCAATTTGAAGGGAAATTCGTATTCATAGAAATCAACATCATTTGATTCTATGATCGCTTTTGCATTTAGGTCATAAAACTTATATGCCTTACTGTTTGCTGCATATCTAATGAATACATATTCATATGCTCTACTAGCGAGTTTAACTCGTTTCGGATCCGGATTTCTGACATAAGCCAGACATCCCCAAGTTCTCAAATAAGACAAGATTGGTTGTCTTTTCTTTAATATATCATAAGGAGATTTATTACTCTTTGACTTGGGAACTCTATTCAGGACATAACAAACAGTCAATTAAATTTCCCCCCACTAGTGAGGTGCAGCACCAGAATTCATCATAATTGCAACAAAAAATTCAGTAAGAGTTCTATTCTTTGTTTCTGCTTTACCATTTATTTCAGGAGAATATAGAGCAGTCGTTTCATGTACAATTCAATGTTATTTATAAAAATTATTAAATAAACTAGAATCATACATATTACCTATCACTACAAATTCTTACTAAATCATTTTCAAATTCTTTACAAAGTTTTTAAACTTATCAATTTCATTCACAAAAATATCATTCTTTATGATAATGGCGTACAAATCTACCCCAATAAATTGACTAAATATTTCCTTATTAATAAGAAGAAGAAAAAACATAAACATGATTCTTTATAATATCAGAAGTATACATGACATTCTTCAAGATTAAAGTCTTTTCATAGGTGGACCATGTTCCACTTCTCCAATATCGACAACATTAGTGGTGTGGGCATCTCCCAACAACACTTTCTTATCTTTAGTATTCGTGTATGTTTTAAACATAACACGATCATAACAAACACGACGAGAGATGCCTGTGTTTATCCACCAACCATCAGATCTATCAACCATGTTGATTTCAATGATCATATGAATACATTTTCCATTAGCCAGGTTAACCCGTGCATTACGGGCTACACCAAGTTCAAGCATTACATGTTACATCTCTTAGCCATATGACTTAGTTTTCCACAGTTGAAACAAAAGGAAAACAACGTCATTTCTTTGAGGTGGTGGTTGTTGTCTAGTTGGAGCAATTGGGGCCATAGAAGGGTTCCCATTCTTAATTCGGTTCACAATATTGCAGTTCTAATTCTATAATGATTTGCCATATGGCTTTAGAACCACACCGAATTTATTTTTGTTGTTTAAAACAACCAAGACTTTTCTATTTAATCATGTCTCTGATATTCTTCTTTAATGAGAATAATCAGTCTCTAAATAAAAATTATTTTATTTTGTAATAAAACATAATTCTTAAAAACTTTCAAACTAGGGGCAGTTTGTCTATAAAAAAAGAAATTCTAATTGCTTATAAATACATACCTTATGAGCAATCTTTTGAAGTTCGTGACTTTGAGTTTCTATGGACCTTTCAACTACCATCTGATACTTCACGTAGTTGCTAAAACCATTCTTCTGTTCTCCAGCTTCTTCAATGTCATACTTGTTTTTCAAAGCCTCTTAAACATATTTTGAAGTATCACAGTTACTGTAATAGTCATACAGATCATTTGTGATTCCATTCAGAATGTTATAATCATTCTTTCTATAAGGTGATTTCTTTCCTAAGCTGTAAATTGTTCGCTTTAACCTGTGGAACAAACTCAACTTCAACACTATTATGTGTTCCTTTTGAATGCTCGGATTCTTACAGTTAGTTCGTTCGATTGATCCAGAAGGAGCAACAAAATGTCCTCGGTCAGAATGTTAGCTATATTTTTCAACATTAAGAAGAAAATCATCATTTGCTTTGCTAACATTTGAAGTGACATTTCTCAAACATCAATAGTTTTTCAAAGAAAGTATCCGCAGAAGTACCAATAATTTCTTCAGTAGCCATGGCAATTCGAAACGTCTTAAAATTGTTGGACCACGATTTTAACAATTTTGCCACCAAAGAAATTACCGGGTCGAGTCGCGGATCGGTACGCTTTCTTTAAGACGTTTCGCGGTACTGCCAAAATTATGCAAAGCAACTCTTAATAACCACGACGCCTCCAGGATAAAACAGCCCAGTTCTATACTATACGATTACTACTTGCACGGTAGATAATCGGTCTAGAAATACACCTTCAGATGGTACTAGGACCATTCAAATATGGTATCAATACCATCTTAGTATCTGGTATAACGACCAGTTGTAGTAATTTCTCAAACCAAGAGAAATTTCAATAATTCTCTAAAGAGAATCCAAGAAAAATTATACTTGATAATTTCTCAACTCAAATGAGGAGAAATTAACATTATTCTCTAAGGAGAATTCAAGAAAGTACTCGGAAAATTCAACGAGTAGAAAGAAAGGGGGAGAAGTTGGCGCTTCGACAATTCAAAAGACGCAGAGTTATGAGAATGAGGAAGGAAAAACTCAAAATAAGTTTTTGGTGTGTTTTGAAATGAAACAAGTGACTTCCTTATATAATGAAGTAAATTAGCCAAGATTTCTAATCTAGGCGATGTGGGACTAAGGAATTTTTCCAACTAACATACAATGTGGGACTTGACTTAATGAATTTTTTCAATTCATCTCTCTAAAATAAAGATGTTTTAAGAACTACAAAGAGAAATCAAATCATCAATTCATTCATGCAAACATATTTCTCTCTAATATCTCTTATTTGCTGTGATGTATCCAACTATATGACCACTGAGAATTTAGAATTGCAAACGTAAGTAATATTGACAGATATACATTGCATCAACAAACTTTCACTATATACCAAATCCAATTCTAACTTGACCTTAATGAGTTCTTATTTTCCAGGACGATTTAAAAAACCACATATGTCTTTGGAACTATACTTCTTGAAAAAAAAGAACTGTGTTTTGGTTCCGAAATATGCTTCTGGACAACATAAATATTGTTTCTTCTTCTTTAGAACTATACTTCCGAAGTAACTATAGAGGTGGAAAAAGAAGCTCCCGGCCTTAACTCTTCCCTAAGAAAGTATCAACCCTATTATTTGTGGCCCTTGATAAGAACTTCATGCAAATGGGTGGCTTAACTCCAAAAAGAGCAAGCATTGAAGCAGGAAGAGTCCATATTCCATCACCACATATCAAACCAGAAGCAACAGCAGGTGCAAAAGCATCAGCCTTAGCTTTGTTAACCTTTTCCCAAATAAACAATATCAAACTTCCAACACACATGTCAATGGCAAAATAAGGTCCTAGATAGAAAGGTATTGCCATTGCCATAGGAAGTGGTATGAACCTCCCTACTTTACCAACCAAATCCTTAATTAAGTTTATCACAATCGCCGCGTGTAACACGGTGAACTGACTTTTTAATAATCGAAATGTCGCGGTAAGCAAGAGTCGCCACCGACTTTTATTTTATCCAAACAATATTCGGAAAGGCAAAAAGAAACAGAAAAAAAACCTTTTAAAAGAATTCTAAGTTCGGGGGGTAATTTATGCAAAGGGAAGGTGTAAGGCACCCTTTGCATCCATGGTTTTCCATGGGCTCTTAATTGCTTTGCTTGCTCGTTTGTTTAGAAAATGTAGATGAAAGAGATAGGGACTTTAGCTTGTGAATAAGCGTTGCCCTTTTGAAAAATTATGAGAAAGAATATAATAAAAAGGTTTGAGCATCGCAAGGCAATTAGGGGCAATTACCTTAAACTCAGATGATAGGTCTCTTTTTGCCTTTCAGAATGAAAGGGTCTATCCTTGCCATAAGAGGGCAGGAAGCCTTTCGTTTGGAGGTTGAAGGGTCGTCGAAGCATCCTTTGCCATAAGACTGTCCCATGCCATAGAAGGGCAGGTAGTCTGAGGCAAGGATCAGAATAAGCCATTTCGTAGGCAACCAGAGGATACCTCAGCCTTTTTCCGTAGGCAACATCCGAGGGTCGAGGTCATATTGTGTATCGAAGGCAGCATCATTAGGGTCGTGACCTTTTTATCGAGGCAACACGGCTGAGGTATCCTCGAATTCGAGGGACGAGGCTTATTCTGCAAAAACACAAGGGCAACAGGCAACAGGCAACAGGCAACAGAGAGGGTTACCCAAAAAGCGTGCGTGTGTGCACCAATCATGTGATTCAATTCAGATTATATTATCTTGTGTTTAGTTATTCTAATTGATTCAGAGTTGCACTCCCTAAATTACTAACCACGCAGTATATAATAACATAAAGCAATAAAGGGGCGGGAAATTGTAACCAGCGGATCCCTTATCGGGGTTGACACAAGTAATAATAAAACAGAGAAAATATTAAGACAGGGTTACCAGTAACGTAGCTTTGACAATTGATAAACCTGACAAAAAAGAAGAAACAGAAAATTGAAGGTGAGTGCATAATCGGTTCGAGGGCAGACTTCATTAATTAAGAAAAATAAAATAATGAAATAAAGGTAAAACAGAGAGAGTGTACTTAGCTTTGGTGTTTGCCTGACAGGGTTGAGGGCAAGGGTTTATCAGAAACATTGACTCTGATCATTAGAACAGACAAGGAAACGGACAAGGCGTGAGTGTATTATTAATTCGAAGATAATCAGGGTTAACGTAAATAAAATGAAAGAGAAATAAACTAATAATGAATAAATAGGGAATACTTAGCTTTGATTCGAATTTGATCTGATATGGTTGTTAGGCGCCTTTAGGATTGACCCTGAAACAAGGCAGAAAATAGGTGAAGGCAAAGCAAACCCTAAAAGTAAATTAATTTAAGTATAATTAAAATTAAACAGAATAGGACACTTATCTTTGAGGTTTGTTGAAGGCGCGCCTTCGGGAGAATCATGTTGCTAACCCTGATGATGCATAGAAAAGAAAATAAAATCAGTGTAGGGAATGGTCATCGTGAACCCTGATTAGGGTGCCAATTAAGAGGAATAATTTAATTAATTATTGGTCTAATGACCTAATTAATTAAATCGAATTGAAAAATAAAATCGGATACGAAATATATTTTTTTGGAAATTTTTTTGGGAGTTTTAATGAATTAATATGAATTTTGAAAGGCTTTTTAAATAATTAAATCAATTTTACTATTTATTTAAAATATACAATAAATGCTTTATGAAATAATAAATATTATATTTTTTATAAAAAAAGAACATATAACTTATATATAAAACAAAATTTGATTGGCAAAAAAAATATATAAATAAATAATTAAAAAGAAAATTTGTATAATTAAATATAAAAAAAATTTGAGGGACTTAGCGTTTGATTCGGTGTGACGCATCTCTGGAGGTGTACGATGCACATGCGGCTTGAAGGACGTTGGATCAGAGATAAGCGTGATCGGATGGCCAGAGAACGTGGACGCATGGTACTTGCGTGGGCTGCTGGAGTATCGGATCATTCTGCATCAAGAAAGTCCAGCGCGCCCTTTTTGTTTGAATTAGACCAATGAGGCGTTGACACCTCTCGTCTTCTTCGCCCATCCCTGCAACTTTCTGCTACGAACCTACAGCGGCGGTTTAGCTACGATTTTGTGACCAAAATTCTGTAGCAAACTCCATGATCCTTGAACCTGCATGAAAACGTTCCAAAAACAAAATACAATAATCCAGATCGATAGTGTGCAGCCTTGCGAACCTAATGGGGGCCTTAATTCAACCTGAAATCGACCCTTTCTACGGATCCCTAATTTGAAGGCCATAAACCCTAAACATGGTGGAAGGCTTAATCTGCACAGAAACTTAAATCAAAACATCCAGATAGCATCGTGACATCAATACAAACACAAATATATTATCAATTCATATGCAGCATGAGTAAGTGTATGAAATCGAAGTTGAGAAAAAAATTGCTCATTCATGGACGTATGATTACGTTTCTGAGTGGCCTGGATTGATGAGGATGACTGGAACGACTTCAGGAACCTTCAAATAACGTGTTGCAACGCTTAGGAGGCTTCGAATCTTCTTCAAACTCCAAAAACGATCTTTGAGTTTTTCTTGATTTTTAGAGCTCGGGTTTATGGCTCTCTGTTGCAGAAAAATCGAACCCTTGTACCTTTGACTTGTTATCTACTTATAGGAGAGTGATTAGGGTTAATAAAACTAGAAAGAATCTTCTTGAATCTTTGATTGGAAATTTGGCAAAATTTGATTTGGAATTGTTTCTAATTTGAGCCAATATTGATCCAATATTTTTTCAATCAAATTTGCACGAAATTGTGATGTTTATGAGACATAATTGGAAATTAAATTTGATCCTTGTAAACACTTGAATCAAATATTTGATTTTTCTTAATTTATTTGATTTTAATCCCTTTTTTAATTGAATAAAAAATCATAATAAACTAAATAAATCTCATAAATTCGTGGGAATTGATCCTTGGGCTTTAGATGACTTGTGGGTCAAGCTTGAATCAAAATAACTTGGGCTCATTTGTAAAAAAAACCAAATTCTTTCACATTTTCCCCTCCAAAATAACCCAACTTTGACAAGGCCTATCTCTCTCAATTTTTGAGGTATGGAAGTGTTCTAGTACTTTTTAGAAACCTCAAAGAGTCCTCTAACCATTGTCTTTGGTCTCATATCAAAATTATTTTCCATGCTCATTTTATGCCCTTTTGAAAAAAAGTGTCTTTTTGTTGACTTTTGAGAAGGACCTATAATGTATGAAGCCATATCTCTTAGATTATTGACCTATGAGCTTTGATTCTTGGACCATTGGATAGAGGAATGAATTCCCTTCAAAATGAGCTTTGGTAGGAATTTTTCTGATGAAGTATGAATATTTGGTGAATTTTCAAAGTTTGGTTGACTTATTCAGTTCATGCCCAAAATAGTAACTCTTGACTTTTGACTTCTCTGATCTTTTCTTGCATCATCATGATCAACCCTTGATCAAATGATGATTTTAGGGGTATGAGGATGTTGTTGACCAAATATCTTGAACTTTGACTGTATTTTGGCTTGAAATGACTGTTTTGCCCTTGAGAGTCGACTGTTGACCTAATCATGATTTGAGGGACTAAGTTTTCTCTGTTTGTCTTGAAACTTTATATGGAGATACTTTGGGATGTTAGTGACCTTATGGAACCACCTTGAGCCATTGATTCAATGATTTTTTGTCGAATTAATCAAACCCTAGTTTAGAGTTTCTGTGTAGGAGACTGTGTTTTGGAGCTTTGTGTTTTTGAATAGCATGGGCAAATTTTGGGGTATGACAGCTGCCCCTGTTCAATTATCTTAAACCTGAAGATGTAGAGTGGTCTGCATGCCAGTCGGTATCTGAAGGTAGAAGATGATTGAACATAAGAATACCAAGAAATTTGCCCTATTTGAAGTAGGAACTTTTGTCGGAGATGGGCTTGTGGATGCCATCTGGTAGTTGAATTTTGAGAAGATGTTGTTTGCGCTTTGATCGTGTCATTACCGTTCGTGGTAGATGAATTAGATCCTTGGGAATTGATCGTGTCAGTATCGTTCGTGATACTTGAATTAGATCTTGGAAAGATGATCGTGTCTTCATCGTTCGTGATGATAGAATTAGATCTGAGGAGATAATCGTGTCTTCATCGCTCGTGATGATAGAATTAGATTCTCTTGTCGCGTCAGCACCGTTCGTAGTGACTGAATTAGACTTGGAAGGCCAGTGATCGTGTCCACACCGTTCGTGATGATAGAATTAGACCTCTGAAATTTGATCGTGTCAGTACCGTTCGTAGTATCTGAATTAGACCTCTGAAATTTGATCGTGTCAGTACCGTTCGTAGTATCTGAATTAGATCTTCTGTCGTGTCAGTACCGTTCGTAGTAGCTGAATTAGACTGAGAAGGTCAGTGACCGTGTCTACACCGTTCGTGATGATAGAATTAGATCTCTGAGAGTCGACCGTGTCAGTACCGTTCGTAGTAACCGAATTAGATCTTTTGTCGTGTCAGTACTGTTCGTAGTAGCTGAATTAGACTTTGAAAGTGATCGTGTCATTACCGTTCGTGGTAAATGAATTAGATCTTCGAGCGTTGATCGTGTCAGTACCATTCGTAGTAGCTGAATTAGATCTTGGAAAGTTGGAGATTTCGTTCATTTGTCGGTACCTGTATTCTGAAAAAGGTAAGGTTAATCTTTATGCAATGTCATGATGCATGGGTTATGTAATGAATCCCTCAAAATAAATGAGAGCTTTTGCATGTTATGTATGAGTTCATTATGAGGTAATGTATGCAATGTATGAATGACATATGATATGTGAATATGATTTATGTAGATCTTTTGTCCTTGTAATTGTACTGTCTGATCTTGTCTTGAAGATGCTCAGCTGGGAATTTATGATTTCTGCTTGGAGATGATCAGTGACTTGATGTTCCCTGATTGGTGATAAAGATATTGATAAATCGTGTTGGAGGAGAGCGACAGTGTTGAAGATGTAAACTCTGTTGGGCAGCCATGTCTTTATCGGGAGCGTTTGAAGATATCTTCTTAATGATTACTCTTGTGGGGATATGATCTTGTGAACCCGGCTTTGTGGGGAGACATGGGTGAAAGTTGCCCCCAGTATTATAGTAACTACTACTTGATTTAGGACACGTCACTTAAAATGTCAAACGGGACTTGTATAGATTTGCCCCAGTTAGCATGAACTTTGGAAAGATTCACCTTGCGAGGACTTTATAAGATGTGCACTTTAGGAGACATGCCCCTGGTAATCATATGCCCAATATGATGTCCTATGTTGGTTGAGAAGTAGCTTCAGATCTTCTTGGATGTGTGCCCCTGATTATTTTGGCATCTTTGAGAGATTCTCGGAAACTTGACTTGATTGCCCCAGATTGTTTGGACAAATAGTTTGAAACCCACTTGAGGTGTATGCCCTTGATTGTTTGGCTTCTGAGAGATTCTTATAATCTTGACTGGATTGCCCCAGTTTGATCAGGAACATAGCTTGAAACCCATTTGAGGTGTATGCCTTTGATTGTTTGACTTTTGAGAGATTCTTGGAACCTTGACTGGATTCTCCCAGATTGATTGGGCAAAACATGCCATGCCCATTGTATACGTGGGAGACATTTCTTCTCGAAGTAATTTTGTCTATCGGGATAACTTTCAGTCATTAGCCATACCCTGTGCAAGTTCTTTCTGATGCTAACATTTGAAATTATGTAGCAGAATATGTTTAATAATGAATTCATGAGATGCAGTGCATACGTTTGTCTTGAGTTTTGAGAAAAACATTAAAACAAGAGATGTAAAAACATGATATTTGTAACAACGTGATGTTTGTAAAAATGAAATATCGACTCAGCATTTTTGGTAAACCTTAAGGAGTCAGGATACCTTTTTGATGACAGTATGCTTTCGAACTAACCATGCTTCAGTTAGGACTTTCAAGGGTTGTAACGTGGCTTGGTTCACGGTTTAAGAAACAAAGGATAATGGCTCAAAATTTATTTATACCCATCCCCTTCTTCGTGATGTTCTTCAGTCCTAAGCTCAGTTAATTCAACTTATGCATTCAGGTTCCAGGAGACTTTTGGATTTGTACCTTTGATGATGATGATGGTTCACAAGCAAAGAGATCTTTTGAGATGGCAGTCACTTCTTCCTTTTGGTAGTCACAACATTGTTTTGTTCAGGAATTTATTGACTTTTTTTTTCATCTTTTTGATATCCCTAAATTTTGCCTGAACTGTTTATTTTGGAGCTTACAGTCAGCGGGATGCCTTGATTTTTTTGCCTAAGTCATCTTTTTGATTTTTGACTTAGCAGGCTTTTCTTTGTATATATGTTTTTCATAATTTTTTTTTGAAAGATATTGACTGCCTTGCTTAATGATTGGTAAACCAACATTGGCTTTTGATTGACCTCTCCAACACTTCTTCGATATGTGCGGATGAACGTTGGTGATTGAAACCATTGTTGAAAACTGTACTGAATGATTCTCTTGAAATAGAATGCACAGCCAAATTAACTGAGAACTACCCTGCCCCAGGTTAAAAATGCGGGTGTTTCGTACAAAAAGAAACTTCTACTCCTTAGGCTCAAAGGGGTTGACGAGGGATTACCATCCTTATATCTCCACTGTTTAGGAATTAAAATAATGCCTGTACATCATCAGCATAGTCCATTCAAAAGCATACTGTATGAGGTTGCGGTATCGTTTTCGTCATCCTCCCTCAAAAGGCTTACAACTTAGCAAGAGTTGAATAATCATAAAACATATGCAAAGTAAATACGCAATTTAAAATGAGTGATAAACGAAATAATTTATTCAAGACAAATATATGCAATGCACTGATGATGATTATTAAAACAAATAATGTCTATCATAATTTGAATGTTTAAACAAACAGAATAGAAATTGCAAATGAAAGTAAAACTAATGATCTAAAGTTCATCCACTATGACATTAATCATTCTTGTCGTGATTGTGCCTGGGAGCAGGGATCACTATAGGAGTCTGGGGATGAGGAAATTCAATTTCACTAGCATCGATCATGTCTTGAATCTTGTTCTTCAATGGCCAACAATCATTTGTATCATGTCCAGGGCTATTGGAGTGGTATGCGCACCTCGCATTGGGCTTATAGCTGGGAGCGGAAGTGTTGGGCTTTACAGGAGGACCCCTCACAGTGATCAAGTTCTTTCTCAACAAATGTTGTAATGCCTGAGCCAGTGACATGTTGATCTTTGTAAACTGGCGTTTAGATGTATTCGACTTGCGTCTTTGTTGCGGAGCTAATGTAGAGGTCAGAATTGTCCCCACAAATTGGTTGGGTTCATTGTGATCTTTCTGGTCGTACACAACGTGAGGTTCCTCAGGAGACTGGCAGTTAATGATTTTGTCATTGATTAAGTCTTGGATCTTATTCTTCAGTGTCCAACAGTTATTAGTGTCATGTCCAGGACTATCAGAATGATACGCACACCTTGCATTAGGATTATAACGAGAAGAGGAAGTACTAGGATTCCTCGGAGGGTCCTTCAAAGTGATTAGCCCTTTCTTCAGCAATTGTTGCAACGCTTCGGCCAGAGTCATATTGATCTTTGCGAATTGGCGCTTGGGTGTATCTGACTTGTGTCCTTGTTGTGGAACTGGTGTAAAGGTCAGAATTGTCCCCACAGATTGGTTGGGTTCATTGTGACCTTTCCGATTGTACCCAGTACTGGCCATATGAGGTTTCTCAGGTGAAATGACGTCAATGATCTTGCAATCAATGAGGTCTTGGATCATGTGCTTCAATGGTCCACAATCCTCTGTATCGTGACCAGGACTGTTTGAATGATAAGCACATCTTGCATGGTACTTGTACCCAGGAGCGGGATTAGTAGGAAGTGAATATGGAGGCAATAGAGTTATCAAGTTCTGATTGAGCAGTTGTTGCAGAGCTTGAGACAGCGACATATGTAATGGAGTAAATGACCGCTTAGGCTTGGATCTCTGATTATCTTGACCACCTTGATACTTGTATTGATTCTTCTCCTTCTCGATCAGAAGTGCCTTCAATTCTTCTTGCCCCTTGGCCAAGTTAAGGATCATTTCTTGGAATTGGTTGTTCTGAGTTTGGAGATTCTTCACAGATTGTTCGAGATTCATCTTTGTTACTGAAATAAACAGCACAAAGAAGAGGCATTTATTTTACGAAACCTGTGATGCAATGTTTATGAATGATATGATTATGCACATGCAATGTTCTCAAGGAGTTAAAGGCTTTTTAACACATTTAAAAGAAAAGAAAATAGAAGCAAAATAAATTAATTAAAAATAAAAACCAATGTATTGTTTATTATTTTTGAAGTTACATCGAAGAAATACTATATAATAAATATAAAATAAGAGAAGTCAATCTTCAAGTCGACGCTTTCTCTTCAATCCTCTGATTTCCTCTTTATGGGCTTTGACCATCTCGTTCTTTTCTTGAATAAGCCTATCAATCTCTAACTCCCATGATTGTATTTGTTCAGGAGAGATAAAATCCTCAATCTTCCACTTGCGAGAGAAATAGTCAAGCATACTATCCCGTTCTTTAGCATTAGCCACTAATACTGCCTTTTCTGCTTCAACCTTTTGTAGACGCTTCTCAAGATCAGCCTTTTCTTGTCTTAAATGAGCAATGGTGGCAGTAAGGTCTTCGTTTGGAGCGGGTACATAAGGCTCCAATTCTACGTGAACTTCGGGAGGAGTGATCCTTGGAACAACAGGTGTGTCAGATGGATGTGGTATGCCAAACTCGACGACTCGGTCATAAATCCATTTAAAGTAGATATCTGAAGGAGTATCGATCCTCATTCCCAATTCTCTTGCACCCACCTTTTTTACTTCATACCAAGCTTTAATGAAGCGATTCTTCTTTTCAGTTGTATCTGAACCATAGTCAAAATTTTCCGCACTAAGATATATGGAGCGGGGCTTATCTTTCAAAGCAAAACCAAACTGATGTCGAGCAAGTATAGGGTTATAGGTAATTCCTCCATGAATGCCAAGAAGAGGCACATTAGGGAACTCTCCGCAGCGGTCATATAACTGAACTCCCTCGAATTTCTTTGGATACCAAATGATGTCGTCGTATGAAAGCTCCATAATCCTTTGAATCCAAGTCAAACCTTCTTCATTCTTTATTGAGGATCGGGGTAAGTGAGAAATAAACCACCTATGTAAGAGAGGGATGCACCCTAGAACACAACCTCGTCTCTTTGTCACTCTAGCGTTGATGGAATGCAATAAATCACCAAGTAGAGTAGGAACAGGATTCTTGCTAAGGAAGATTTTGATAGCAGCCCTATCAACAACTTTGTCGCAGCGGTGAAAAAGAACTTGTCCATATATCAACAGGGTTAGAACACTTTCCAAGGCATCCATGCTTAAAGCTTTAGCAAAGATCTTAGCTTTCTCGATCAAGAAATCCACAGGTATCCCAGAGTAGTCTCTTTTGTTGATCCAAACTTTGTTAATTTCTGATCTTGGTAGGTGTAGAGCAGCAGCAATGTCTTCCAACTTAGGACCTCCTTCCTCACCAGTGTAAGGGATTTGATCAGGTATGGGCATGTCCATTATGTAAGAGAATTCTTCCAAGGTAGGCACCAGTTGAAAATCTCTATAAGTGAAGCAATGGAGAAGGGGATCATAAAATTGCATCATAGAGTTAAGGAGAGCTTCATCCACTTTGGTTCGCATTAAACTTATCAGTTTGTTGAGAGATTCAGAAAGAACAAGAGAACCAGTAATATCATCACATAAGAGTCTTAATGTAGTAGGTACTTTCTTGAAGTTGAGGAAGAAAGGTTTTCTGATTAGGATTCCCATTATTTAAATAACCTACAAAACAAATTATGGTTAAAAGACCTTTTTTCTCCTTGAGATGAGTTAGCCATGTCATGAATGCATGTATGCATGATGCATCACAGAAAAACAAATCCATACAAATCACACAATTTTTGGCTTAAGGCTTGCATGGAGTTTAGATCAAGTGTCCTTCCCAAGGGTATTTCTATGGATAAGGAGATCTCAGCAACGGGTTCTACAAGTCATCCAGAATTGTCAGCCCTTCTAAAGCACCCTCGGACATGATGCATTTGCACCATGCAATGATACTTTGAGAAAGAACCTATCTGAATTGTAGCATCGGGTAGCGACTAGTCCTTAACATTTGTCAAGGGTAGTCCCCCCACTACGTTCCTAAAGGCCAGGATGGGTTAAGGGTAACTAAAGGTCCTTGAGCTCCGGCGCACCCACAGACACATACATAGACCTCCCTCATTTGAGAAAGGTGTGCATATGCTATGGAGTCCTAACTCAAGCGTGAACTTCATACTGACTCATCTCCCACATATGTGAAAGAGGTCCTTATGACTATGCCACTCCTAAACTTAGGTGTTCTTGAATCCGGGAATAGGATTCGTCCTTCAATTTTCCCAAAACGCCCCTGAAAAATAAAACAAACAAAACAAACAATAGAAAACATTTAAGTGAATCCTAAACTTTTAAGGTAACCCCTCTTTTATCGGAAAATCCCCAGCAGAGTCGCCAGTTCTGTAACACGGTGAACTGACTTTTTAATAATCGAAATGTCGCGGTAAGCAAGAGTCGCCACCGACTTTTATTTTATCCAAACAATATTCGGAAAGGCAAAAAGAAACAGAAAAAAAACCTTTTAAAAGAATTCTAAGTTCGGGGGGTAATTTATGCAAAGGGAAGGTGTAAGGCACCCTTTGCATCCATGGTTTTCCATGGGCTCTTAATTGCTTTGCTTGCTCGTTTGTTTAGAAAATGTAGATGAAAGAGATAGGGACTTTAGCTTGTGAATAAGCGTTGCCCTTTTGAAAAATTATGAGAAAGAATATAATAAAAAGGTTTGAGCATCGCAAGGCAATTAGGGGCAATTACCTTAAACTCAGATGATAGGTCTCTTTTTGCCTTTCAGAATGAAAGGGTCTATCCTTGCCATAAGAGGGCAGGAAGCCTTTCGTTTGGAGGTTGAAGGGTCGTCGAAGCATCCTTTGCCATAAGACTGTCCCATGCCATAGAAGGGCAGGTAGTCTGAGGCAAGGATCAGAATAAGCCATTTCGTAGGCAACCAGAGGATACCTCAGCCTTTTTCCGTAGGCAACATCCGAGGGTCGAGGTCATATTGTGTATCGAAGGCAGCATCATTAGGGTCGTGACCTTTTTATCGAGGCAACACGGCTGAGGTATCCTCGAATTCGAGGGACGAGGCTTATTCTGCAAAAACACAAGGGCAACAGGCAACAGGCAACAGGCAACAGAGAGGGTTACCCAAAAAGCGTGCGTGTGTGCACCAATCATGTGATTCAATTCAGATTATATTATCTTGTGTTTAGTTATTCTAATTGATTCAGAGTTGCACTCCCTAAATTACTAACCACGCAGTATATAATAACATAAAGCAATAAAGGGGCGGGAAATTGTAACCAGCGGATCCCTTATCGGGGTTGACACAAGTAATAATAAAACAGAGAAAATATTAAGACAGGGTTACCAGTAACGTAGCTTTGACAATTGATAAACCTGACAAAAAAGAAGAAACAGAAAATTGAAGGTGAGTGCATAATCGGTTCGAGGGCAGACTTCATTAATTAAGAAAAATAAAATAATGAAATAAAGGTAAAACAGAGAGAGTGTACTTAGCTTTGGTGTTTGCCTGACAGGGTTGAGGGCAAGGGTTTATCAGAAACATTGACTCTGATCATTAGAACAGACAAGGAAACGGACAAGGCGTGAGTGTATTATTAATTCGAAGATAATCAGGGTTAACGTAAATAAAATGAAAGAGAAATAAACTAATAATGAATAAATAGGGAATACTTAGCTTTGATTCGAATTTGATCTGATATGGTTGTTAGGCGCCTTTAGGATTGACCCTGAAACAAGGCAGAAAATAGGTGAAGGCAAAGCAAACCCTAAAAGTAAATTAATTTAAGTATAATTAAAATTAAACAGAATAGGACACTTATCTTTGAGGTTTGTTGAAGGCGCGCCTTCGGGAGAATCATGTTGCTAACCCTGATGATGCATAGAAAAGAAAATAAAATCAGTGTAGGGAATGGTCATCGTGAACCCTGATTAGGGTGCCAATTAAGAGGAATAATTTAATTAATTATTGGTCTAATGACCTAATTAATTAAATCGAATTGAAAAATAAAATCGGATACGAAATATATTTTTTTGGAAATTTTTTTGGGAGTTTTAATGAATTAATATGAATTTTGAAAGGCTTTTTAAATAATTAAATCAATTTTACTATTTATTTAAAATATACAATAAATGCTTTATGAAATAATAAATATTATATTTTTTATAAAAAAAGAACATATAACTTATATATAAAACAAAATTTGATTGGCAAAAAAAATATATAAATAAATAATTAAAAAGAAAATTTGTATAATTAAATATAAAAAAAATTTGAGGGACTTAGCGTTTGATTCGGTGTGACGCATCTCTGGAGGTGTACGATGCACATGCGGCTTGAAGGACGTTGGATCAGAGATAAGCGTGATCGGATGGCCAGAGAACGTGGACGCATGGTACTTGCGTGGGCTGCTGGAGTATCGGATCATTCTGCATCAAGAAAGTCCAGCGCGCCCTTTTTGTTTGAATTAGACCAATGAGGCGTTGACACCTCTCGTCTTCTTCGCCCATCCCTGCAACTTTCTGCTACGAACCTACAGCGGCGGTTTAGCTACGATTTTGTGACCAAAATTCTGTAGCAAACTCCATGATCCTTGAACCTGCATGAAAACGTTCCAAAAACAAAATACAATAATCCAGATCGATAGTGTGCAGCCTTGCGAACCTAATGGGGGCCTTAATTCAACCTGAAATCGACCCTTTCTACGGATCCCTAATTTGAAGGCCATAAACCCTAAACATGGTGGAAGGCTTAATCTGCACAGAAACTTAAATCAAAACATCCAGATAGCATCGTGACATCAATACAAACACAAATATATTATCAATTCATATGCAGCATGAGTAAGTGTATGAAATCGAAGTTGAGAAAAAAATTGCTCATTCATGGACGTATGATTACGTTTCTGAGTGGCCTGGATTGATGAGGATGACTGGAACGGCTTCAGGAACCTTCAAATAACGTGTTGCAACGCTTAGGAGGCTTCGAATCTTCTTCAAACTCCAAAAACGATCTTTGAGTTTTTCTTGATTTTTAGAGCTCGGGTTTATGGCTCTCTGTTGCAGAAAAATCGAACCCTTGTACCTTTGACTTGTTATCTACTTATAGGAGAGTGATTAGGGTTAATAAAACTAGAAAGAATCTTCTTGAATCTTTGATTGGAAATTTGGCAAAATTTGATTTGGAATTGTTTCTAATTTGAGCCAATATTGATCCAATATTTTTTCAATCAAATTTGCACGAAATTGTGATGTTTATGAGACATAATTGGAAATTAAATTTGATCCTTGTAAACACTTGAATCAAATATTTGATTTTTCTTAATTTATTTGATTTTAATCCCTTTTTTAATTGAATAAAAAATCATAATAAACTAAATAAATCTCATAAATTCGTGGGAATTGATCCTTGGGCTTTAGATGACTTGTGGGTCAAGCTTGAATCAAAATAACTTGGGCTCATTTGTAAAAAAAACCAAATTCTTTCACATTTTCCCCTCCAAAATAACCCAACTTTGACAAGGCCTATCTCTCTCAATTTTTGAGGTATGGAAGTGTTCTAGTACTTTTTAGAAACCTCAAAGAGTCCTCTAACCATTGTCTTTGGTCTCATATCAAAATTATTTTCCATGCTCATTTTATGCCCTTTTGAAAAAAAGTGTCTTTTTGTTGACTTTTGAGAAGGACCTATAATGTATGAAGCCATATCTCTTAGATTATTGACCTATGAGCTTTGATTCTTGGACCATTGGATAGAGGAATGAATTCCCTTCAAAATGAGCTTTGGTAGGAATTTTTCTGATGAAGTATGAATATTTGGTGAATTTTCAAAGTTTGGTTGACTTATTCAGTTCATGCCCAAAATAGTAACTCTTGACTTTTGACTTCTCTGATCTTTTCTTGCATCATCATGATCAACCCTTGATCAAATGATGATTTTAGGGGTATGAGGATGTTGTTGACCAAATATCTTGAACTTTGACTGTATTTTGGCTTGAAATGACTGTTTTGCCCTTGAGAGTCGACTGTTGACCTAATCATGATTTGAGGGACTAAGTTTTCTCTGTTTGTCTTGAAACTTTATATGGAGATACTTTGGGATGTTAGTGACCTTATGGAACCACCTTGAGCCATTGATTCAATGATTTTTTGTCGAATTAATCAAACCCTAGTTTAGAGTTTCTGTGTAGGAGACTGTGTTTTGGAGCTTTGTGTTTTTGAATAGCATGGGCAAATTTTGGGGTATGACAGCTGCCCCTGTTCAATTATCTTAAACCTGAAGATGTAGAGTGGTCTGCATGCCAGTCGGTATCTGAAGGTAGAAGATGATTGAACATAAGAATACCAAGAAATTTGCCCTATTTGAAGTAGGAACTTTTGTCGGAGATGGGCTTGTGGATGCCATCTGGTAGTTGAATTTTGAGAAGATGTTGTTTGCGCTTTGATCGTGTCATTACCGTTCGTGGTAGATGAATTAGATCCTTGGGAATTGATCGTGTCAGTATCGTTCGTGATACTTGAATTAGATCTTGGAAAGATGATCGTGTCTTCATCGTTCGTGATGATAGAATTAGATCTGAGGAGATAATCGTGTCTTCATCGCTCGTGATGATAGAATTAGATTCTCTTGTCGCGTCAGCACCGTTCGTAGTGACTGAATTAGACTTGGAAGGCCAGTGATCGTGTCCACACCGTTCGTGATGATAGAATTAGACCTCTGAAATTTGATCGTGTCAGTACCGTTCGTAGTATCTGAATTAGACCTCTGAAATTTGATCGTGTCAGTACCGTTCGTAGTATCTGAATTAGATCTTCTGTCGTGTCAGTACCGTTCGTAGTAGCTGAATTAGACTGAGAAGGTCAGTGACCGTGTCTACACCGTTCGTGATGATAGAATTAGATCTCTGAGAGTCGACCGTGTCAGTACCGTTCGTAGTAACCGAATTAGATCTTTTGTCGTGTCAGTATTGTTCGTAGTAGCTGAATTAGACTTTGAAAGTGATCGTGTCATTACCGTTCGTGGTAAATGAATTAGATCTTCGAGCGTTGATCGTGTCAGTACCATTCGTAGTAGCTGAATTAGATCTTGGAAAGTTGGAGATTTCGTTCATTTGTCGGTACCTGTATTCTGAAAAAGGTAAGGTTAATCTTTATGCAATGTCATGATGCATGGGTTATGTAATGAATCCCTCAAAATAAATGAGAGCTTTTGCATGTTATGTATGAGTTCATTATGAGGTAATGTATGCAATGTATGAATGACATATGATATGTGAATATGATTTATGTAGATCTTTTGTCCTTGTAATTGTACTGTCTGATCTTGTCTTGAAGATGCTCAGCTGGGAATTTATGATTTCTGCTTGGAGATGATCAGTGACTTGATGTTCCCTGATTGGTGATAAAGATATTGATAAATCGTGTTGGAGGAGAGCGACAGTGTTGAAGATGTAAACTCTGTTGGGCAGCCATGTCTTTATCGGGAGCGTTTGAAGATATCTTCTTAATGATTACTCTTGTGGGGATATGATCTTGTGAACCCGGCTTTGTGGGGAGACATGGGTGAAAGTTGCCCCCAGTATTATAGTAACTACTACTTGATTTAGGACACGTCACTTAAAATGTCAAACGGGACTTGTATAGATTTGCCCCAGTTAGCATGAACTTTGGAAAGATTCACCTTGCGAGGACTTTATAAGATGTGCACTTTAGGAGACATGCCCCTGGTAATCATATGCCCAATATGATGTCCTATGTTGGTTGAGAAGTAGCTTCAGATCTTCTTGGATGTGTGCCCCTGATTATTTTGGCATCTTTGAGAGATTCTCGGAAACTTGACTTGATTGCCCCAGATTGTTTGGACAAATAGTTTGAAACCCACTTGAGGTGTATGCCCTTGATTGTTTGGCTTCTGAGAGATTCTTATAATCTTGACTGGATTGCCCCAGTTTGATCAGGAACATAGCTTGAAACCCATTTGAGGTGTATGCCTTTGATTGTTTGACTTTTGAGAGATTCTTGGAACCTTGACTGGATTCTCCCAGATTGATTGGGCAAAACATGCCATGCCCATTGTATACGTGGGAGACATTTCTTCTCGAAGTAATTTTGTCTATCGGGATAACTTTCAGTCATTAGCCATACCCTGTGCAAGTTCTTTCTGATGCTAACATTTGAAATTATGTAGCAGAATATGTTTAATAATGAATTCATGAGATGCAGTGCATACGTTTGTCTTGAGTTTTGAGAAAAACATTAAAACAAGAGATGTAAAAACATGATATTTGTAACAACGTGATGTTTGTAAAAATGAAATATCGACTCAGCATTTTTGGTAAACCTTAAGGAGTCAGGATACCTTTTTGATGACAGTATGCTTTCGAACTAACCATGCTTCAGTTAGGACTTTCAAGGGTTGTAACGTGGCTTGGTTCACGGTTTAAGAAACAAAGGATAATGGCTCAAAATTTATTTATACCCATCCCCTTCTTCGTGATGTTCTTCAGTCCTAAGCTCAGTTAATTCAACTTATGCATTCAGGTTCCAGGAGACTTTTGGATTTGTACCTTTGATGATGATGATGGTTCACAAGCAAAGAGATCTTTTGAGATGGCAGTCACTTCTTCCTTTTGGTAGTCACAACATTGTTTTGTTCAGGAATTTATTGACTTTTTTTTTCATCTTTTTGATATCCCTAAATTTTGCCTGAACTGTTTATTTTGGAGCTTACAGTCAGCGGGATGCCTTGATTTTTTTGCCTAAGTCATCTTTTTGATTTTTGACTTAGCAGGCTTTTCTTTGTATATATGTTTTTCATAATTTTTTTTTGAAAGATATTGACTGCCTTGCTTAATGATTGGTAAACCAACATTGGCTTTTGATTGACCTCTCCAACACTTCTTCGATATGTGCGGATGAACGTTGGTGATTGAAACCATTGTTGAAAACTGTACTGAATGATTCTCTTGAAATAGAATGCACAGCCAAATTAACTGAGAACTACCCTGCCCCAGGTTAAAAATGCGGGTGTTTCGTACAAAAAGAAACTTCTACTCCTTAGGCTCAAAGGGGTTGACGAGGGATTACCATCCTTATATCTCCACTGTTTAGGAATTAAAATAATGCCTGTACATCATCAGCATAGTCCATTCAAAAGCATACTGTATGAGGTTGCGGTATCGTTTTCGTCATCCTCCCTCAAAAGGCTTACAACTTAGCAAGAGTTGAATAATCATAAAACATATGCAAAGTAAATACGCAATTTAAAATGAGTGATAAACGAAATAATTTATTCAAGACAAATATATGCAATGCACTGATGATGATTATTAAAACAAATAATGTCTATCATAATTTGAATGTTTAAACAAACAGAATAGAAATTGCAAATGAAAGTAAAACTAATGATCTAAAGTTCATCCACTATGACATTAATCATTCTTGTCGTGATTGTGCCTGGGAGCAGGGATCACTATAGGAGTCTGGGGATGAGGAAATTCAATTTCACTAGCATCGATC
This sequence comes from Vicia villosa, assembly GCF_029867415.1. Taxonomy (NCBI): domain Eukaryota; kingdom Viridiplantae; phylum Streptophyta; class Magnoliopsida; order Fabales; family Fabaceae; genus Vicia; species Vicia villosa. Next base: position 188,255,955 of record NC_081181.1, on the reverse strand, counting down.
ATGTCTTGAATCTTGTTCTTCAATGGCCAACAATCATTTGTATCATGTCCAGGGCTATTGGAGTGGTATGCGCACCTCGCATTGGGCTTATAGCTGGGAGCGGAAGTGTTGGGCTTTACAGGAGGACCCCTCACAGTGATCAAGTTCTTTCTCAACAAATGTTGTAATGCCTGAGCCAGTGACATGTTGATCTTTGTAAACTGGCGTTTAGATGTATTCGACTTGCGTCTTTGTTGCGGAGCTAATGTAGAGGTCAGAATTGTCCCCACAAATTGGTTGGGTTCATTGTGATCTTTCTGGTCGTACACAACGTGAGGTTCCTCAGGAGACTGGCAGTTAATGATTTTGTCATCGATTAAGTCTTGGATCTTATTCTTCAGTGTCCAACAGTTATTAGTGTCATGTCCAGGACTATCAGAATGATACGCACACCTTGCATTAGGATTATAACGAGAAGAGGAAGTACTAGGATTCCTCGGAGGGTCCTTCAAAGTGATTAGCCCTTTCTTCAGCAATTGTTGCAACGCTTCGGCCAGAGTCATATTGATCTTTGCGAATTGGCGCTTGGGTGTATCTGACTTGTGTCCTTGTTGTGGAACTGGTGTAAAGGTCAGAATTGTCCCCACAGATTGGTTGGGTTCATTGTGACCTTTCCGATTGTACCCAGTACTGGCCATATGAGGTTTCTCAGGTGAAATGACGTCAATGATCTTGCAATCAATGAGGTCTTGGATCATGTGCTTCAATGGTCCACAATCCTCTGTATCGTGACCAGGACTGTTTGAATGATAAGCACATCTTGCATGGTACTTGTACCCAGGAGCGGGATTAGTAGGAAGTGAATATGGAGGCAATAGAGTTATCAAGTTCTGATTGAGCAGTTGTTGCAGAGCTTGAGACAGCGACATATGTAATGGAGTAAATGACCGCTTAGGCTTGGATCTCTGATTATCTTGACCACCTTGATACTTGTATTGATTCTTCTCCTTCTCGATCAGAAGTGCCTTCAATTCTTCTTGCCCCTTGGCCAAGTTAAGGATCATTTCTTGGAATTGGTTGTTCTGAGTTTGGAGATTCTTCACAGATTGTTCGAGATTCATCTTTGTTACTGAAATAAACAGCACAAAGAAGAGGCATTTATTTTACGAAACCTGTGATGCAATGTTTATGAATGATATGATTATGCACATGCAATGTTCTCAAGGAGTTAAAGGCTTTTTAACACATTTAAAAGAAAAGAAAATAGAAGCAAAATAAATTAATTAAAAATAAAAACCAATGTATTGTTTATTATTTTTGAAGTTACATCGAAGAAATACTATATAATAAATATAAAATAAGAGAAGTCAATCTTCAAGTCGACGCTTTCTCTTCAATCCTCTGATTTCCTCTTTATGGGCTTTGACCATCTCGTTCTTTTCTTGAATAAGCCTATCAATCTCTAACTCCCATGATTGTATTTGTTCAGGAGAGATAAAATCCTCAATCTTCCACTTGCGAGAGAAATAGTCAAGCATACTATCTCGTTCTTTAGCATTAGCCACTAATACTGCCTTTTCTGCTTCAACCTTTTGTAGACGCTTCTCAAGATCAGCCTTTTCTTGTCTTAAATGAGCAATGGTGGCAGTAAGGTCTTCGTTTGGAGCGGGTACATAAGGCTCCAATTCTACGTGAACTTCGGGAGGAGTGATCCTTGGAACAACAGGTGTGTCAGATGGATGTGGTATGCCAAACTCGACGACTCGGTCATAAATCCATTTAAAGTAGAGATCTGAAGGAGTATCGATCCTCATTCCCAATTCTCTTGCACCCACCTTTTTTACTTCATACCAAGCTTTAATGAAGCGATTCTTCTTTTCAGTTGTATCTGAACCATAGTCAAAATTTTCCGCACTAAGATATATGGAGCGGGGCTTATCTTTCAAAGCAAAACCAAACTGATGTCGAGCAAGTATAGGGTTATAGGTAATTCCTCCACGAATGCCAAGAAGAGGCACATTAGGGAACTCTCCGCAGCGGTCATATAACTGAACTCCCTCGAATTTCTTTGGATACCAAATGATGTCGTCGTATGAAAGCTCCATAATCCTTTGAATCCAAGTCAAACCTTCTTCATTCTTTATTGAGGATCGGGGTAAGTGAGAAATAAACCACCTATGTAAGAGAGGGATGCACCCTAGAACACAACCTCGTCTCTTTGTCACTCTAGCGTTGATGGAATGCAATAAATCACCAAGTAGAGTAGGAACAGGATTCTTGCTAAGGAAGATTTTGATAGCAGCCCTATCAACAACTTTGTCGCAGCGGTGAAAAAGAACTTGTCCATATATCAACAGGGTTAGAACACTTTCCAAGGCATCCATGCTTAAAGCTTTAGCAAAGATCTTAGCTTTCTCGATCAAGAAATCCACAGGTATCCCAGAGTAGTCTCTTTTGTTGATCCAAACTTTGTTAATTTCTGATCTTGGTAGGTGTAGAGCAGCAGCAATGTCTTCCAACTTAGGACATCCTTCCTCACCAGTGTAAGGGATTTGATCAGGTATGGGCATGTCCATTATGTAAGAGAATTCTTCCAAGGTAGGCACCAGTTGAAAATCTCTATAAGTGAAGCAATGGAGAAGGGGATCATAAAATTGCATCATAGAGTTGAGGAGAGCTTCATCCACTTTGGTTCGCATTAAACTTATCAGTTTGTTGAGAGATTCAGAAAGAACAAGAGAACCAGTAATATCATCACATAAGAGTCTTAATGTAGTAGGTACTTTCTTGAAGTTGAGGAAGAAAGGTTTTCTGATTAGGATTCCCATTATTTAAATAACCTACAAAACAAATTATGGTTAAAAGACCTTTTTTCTCCTTGAGATGAGTTAGCCATGTCATGAATGCATGTATGCATGATGCATCACAGAAAAACAAATCCATACAAATCACACAATTTTTGGCTTAAGGCTTGCATGGAGTTTAGATCAAGTGTCCTTCCCAAGGGTATTTCTATGGATAAGGAGATCTCAGCAACGGGTTCTACAAGTCATCCAGAATTGTCAGCCCTTCTAAAGCACCCTCGGACATGATGCATTTGCACCATGCAATGATACTTTGAGAAAGAACCTATCTGAATTGTAGCATCGGGTAGCGACTAGTCCTTAACATTTGTCAAGGGTAGTCCCCCCACTACGTTCCTAAAGGCCAGGATGGGTTAAGGGTAACTAAAGGTCCTTGAGCTCCGGCGCACCCACAGACACATACATAGACCTCCCTCATTTGAGAAAGGTGTGCATATGCTATGGAGTCCTAACTCAAGCGTGAACTTCATACTGACTCATCTCCCACATATGTGAAAGAGGTCCTTATGACTATGCCACTCCTAAACTTAGGTGTTCTTGAATCCGGGAATAGGATTCGTCCTTCAATTTTCCCAAAACGCCCCTGAAAAATAAAACAAACAAAACAAACAATAGAAAACATTTAAGTGAATCCTAAACTTTTAAGGTAACCCCTCTTTTATCGGAAAATCCCCAGCAGAGTCGCCAGTTCTGTAACACGGTGAACTGACTTTTTAATAATCGAAATGTCGCGGTAAGCAAGAGTCGCCACCGACTTTTATTTTATCCAAACAATATTCGGAAAGGCAAAAAGAAACAGAAAAAAAACCTTTTAAAAGAATTCTAAGTTCGGGGGGTAATTTATGCAAAGGGAAGGTGTAAGGCACCCTTTGCATCCATGGTTTTCCATGGGCTCTTAATTGCTTTGCTTGCTCGTTTGTTTAGAAAATGTAGATGAAAGAGATAGGGACTTTAGCTTGTGAATAAGCGTTGCCCTTTTGAAAAATTATGAGAAAGAATATAATAAAAAGGTTTGAGCATCGCAAGGCAATTAGGGGCAATTACCTTAAACTCAGATGATAGGTCTCTTTTTGCCTTTCAGAATGAAAGGGTCTATCCTTGCCATAAGAGGGCAGGAAGCCTTTCGTTTGGAGGTTGAAGGGTCGTCGAAGCATCCTTTGCCATAAGACTGTCCCATGCCATAGAAGGGCAGGTAGTCTGAGGCAAGGATCAGAATAAGCCATTTCGTAGGCAACCAGAGGATACCTCAGCCTTTTTCCGTAGGCAACATCCGAGGGTCGAGGTCATATTGTGTATCGAAGGCAGCATCATTAGGGTCGTGACCTTTTTATCGAGGCAACACGGCTGAGGTATCCTCGAATTCGAGGGACGAGGCTTATTCTGCAAAAACACAAGGGCAACAGGCAACAGGCAACAGGCAACAGAGAGGGTTACCCAAAAAGCGTGCGTGTGTGCACCAATCATGTGATTCAATTCAGATTATATTATCTTGTGTTTAGTTATTCTAATTGATTCAGAGTTGCACTCCCTAAATTACTAACCACGCAGTATATAATAACATAAAGCAATAAAGGGGCGGGAAATTGTAACCAGCGGATCCCTTATCGGGGTTGACACAAGTAATAATAAAACAGAGAAAATATTAAGACAGGGTTACCAGTAACGTAGCTTTGACAATTGATAAACCTGACAAAAAAGAAGAAACAGAAAATTGAAGGTGAGTGCATAATCGGTTCGAGGGCAGACTTCATTAATTAAGAAAAATAAAATAATGAAATAAAGGTAAAACAGAGAGAGTGTACTTAGCTTTGGTGTTTGCCTGACAGGGTTGAGGGCAAGGGTTTATCAGAAACATTGACTCTGATCATTAGAACAGACAAGGAAACGGACAAGGCGTAAGTGTATTATTAATTCGAAGATAATCAGGGTTAACGTAAATAAAATGAAAGAGAAATAAACTAATAATGAATAAATAGGGAATACTTAGCTTTGATTCGAATTTGATCTGATATGGTTGTTAGGCGCCTTTAGGATTGACCCTGAAACAAGGCAGAAAATAGGTGAAGGCAAAGCAAACCCTAAAAGTAAATTAATTTAAGTATAATTAAAATTAAACAGAATAGAACACTTATCTTTGAGGTTTGTTGAAGGCGCGCCTTCGGGAGAATCATGTTGCTAACCCTGATGATGCATAGAAAAGAAAATAAAATCAGTGTAGGGAATGGTCATCGTGAACCCTGATTAGGGTGCCAATTAAGAGGAATAATTTAATTAATTATTGGTCTAATGACCTAATTAATTAAATCGAATTGAAAAATAAAATCGGATACGAAATATATTTTTTTGGAAATTTTTTTGGGAGTTTTAATGAATTAATATGAATTTTGAAAGGCTTTTTAAATAATTAAATCAATTTTACTATTTATTTAAAATATACAATAAATGCTTTATGAAATAATAAATATTATATTTTTTATAAAAAAAGAACATATAACTTATATATAAAACAAAATTTGATTGGCAAAAAAAATATATAAATAAATAATTAAAAAGAAAATTTGTATAATTAAATATAAAAAAAATTTGAGGGACTTAGCGTTTGATTCGGTGTGACGCATCTCTGGAGGTGTACGATGCACATGCGGCTTGAAGGACGTTGGATCAGAGATAAGCGTGATCGGATGGCCAGAGAACGTGGACGCATGGTACTTGCGTGGGCTGCTGGAGTATCGGATCATTCTGCATCAAGAAAGTCCAGCGCGCCCTTTTTGTTTGAATTAGACTAATGAGGCGTTGACACCTCTCGTCTTCTTCGCCCATCCCTGCAACTTTCTGCTACGAACCTACAGCGGCGGTTTAGCTACGATTTTGTGACCAAAATTCTGTAGCAAACTCCATGATCCTTGAACCTGCATGAAAACGTTCCAAAAACAAAATACAATAATCCAGATCGATAGTGTGCAGCCTTGCGAACCTAATGGGGGCCTTAATTCAACCTGAAATCGACCCTTTCTACGGATCCCTAATTTGAAGGCCATAAACCCTAAACATGGTGGAAGGCTTAATCTGCACAGAAACTTAAATCAAAACATCCAGATAGCATCGTGACATCAATACAAACACAAATATATTATCAATTCATATGCAGCATGAGTAAGTGTATGAAATCGAAGTTGAGAAAAAAATTGCTCATTCATGGACGTATGATTACGTTTCTGAGTGGCCTGGATTGATGAGGATGACTGGAACGACTTCAGGAACCTTCAAATAACGTGTTGCAACGCTTAGGAGGCTTCGAATCTTCTTCAAACTCCAAAAACGATCTTTGAGTTTTTCTTGATTTTTAGAGCTCGGGTTTATGGCTCTCTGTTGCAGAAAAATCGAACCCTTGTACCTTTGACTTGTTATCTACTTATAGGAGAGTGATTAGGGTTAATAAAACTAGAAAGAATCTTCTTGAATCTTTGATTGGAAATTTGGCAAAATTTGATTTGGAATTGTTTCTAATTTGAGCCAATATTGATCCAATATTTTTTCAATCAAATTTGCACGAAATTGTGATGTTTATGAGACATAATTGGAAATTAAATTTGATCCTTGTAAACACTTGAATCAAATATTTGATTTTTCTTAATTTATTTGATTTTAATCCCTTTTTTAATTGAATAAAAAATCATAATAAACTAAATAAATCTCATAAATTCGTGGGAATTGATCCTTGGGCTTTAGATGACTTGTGGGTCAAGCTTGAATCAAAATAACTTGGGCTCATTTGTAAAAAAAACCAAATTCTTTCACATTTCCCCCTCCAAAATAACCCAACTTTGACAAGGCCTATCTCTCTCAATTTTTGAGGTATGGAAGTGTTCTAGTACTTTTTAGAAACCTCAAAGAGTCCTCTAACCATTGTCTTTGGTCTCATATCAAAATTATTTTCCATGCTCATTTTATGCCCTTTTGAAAAAAAGTGTCTTTTTGTTGACTTTTGAGAAGGACCTATAATGTATGAAGCCATATCTCTTAGATTATTGACCTATGAGCTTTGATTCTTGGACCATTGGATAGAGGAATGAATTCCCTTCAAAATGAGCTTTGGTAGGAATTTTTCTGATGAAGTATGAATATTTGGTGAATTTTCAAAGTTTGGTTGACTTATTCAGTTCATGCCCAAAATAGTAACTCTTGACTTTTGACTTCTCTGATCTTTTCTTGCATCATCATGATCAACCCTTGATCAAATGATGATTTTAGGGGTATGAGGATGTTGTTGACCAAATATCTTGAACTTTGACTGTATTTTGGCTTGAAATGACTGTTTTGCCCTTGAGAGTCGACTGTTGACCTAATCATGATTTGAGGGACTAAGTTTTCTCTGTTTGTCTTGAAACTTTATATGGAGATACTTTGGGATGTTAGTGACCTTATGGAACCACCTTGAGCCATTGATTCAATGATTTTCTGTCGAATTAATCAAACCCTAGTTTAGAGTTTCTGTGTAGGAGACTGTGTTTTGGAGCTTTGTGTTTTTGAATAGCATGGGCAAATTTTGGGGTATGACACCGCGCCAAAGAATATATAACAAAGCAATAGACAATTAGCCGGTAAAGAACTGAATCCTTGGACTCCAAGTATTGCCATGTTGCGGAACACAATTGCGTTCGGCGCGGGGTATTGACTTCCAGTTGTTCCTAGATCAGGAAATGCTTTGTAGAAAACCCAAAACACACAAGGAGAGATCACACATCCCATTGCTGTGCCGATTATTTGGCTCACAAACATGGATCGCGGCGATGCTAAAGTAAGATAGCCTGTTTTGAAATCCTGCATTAGGTCAGAAGCAGTCGAAACTATGTTCATCATAACTCCACAGGCTGCTAGACTGGCTAGAACTCCATCATGTGATGCACCAGCCCATGCACCGATTGTGAAGATTGCAAGCTTTCCATAGGTTGATGCTAGGGACCAATCTGTTAGTCCATTACCATAAGCATTGCAAAATGCTAAGGTTGGAGCAATTAGGTATATAACAAGTATGTAATACCATTTTAGTTGAGGGAAGATGTGTGGCAATGTGGCTGTTGAGATTGATGCAATAGCAACATATCCTCCAACTGCAAACCATATAGGAATCTGATCTTTAAGGAAGAGTTGCTTCCGACGCTGATCATCGTAAGATAGCTCAGGACTAGAAGAAGAGTCTTGATCTGCAACAGGTAGAGCGTTTTCCCTTTGTTTGTTCCGAATTTGATTAAACAAACCCAATAAGGTGTAACTTAGAACCTTAACAAAGTTGTATAAACCATCTCCAAGGATCAAGGCTATGGCTATAAATACCCTATAGCCTTGGATTCCTTGAAGGTTGTTGTTGCCAAGGTTAACTTTGTACCAATGACCCTCTTTGGTTTTTATGAGAGGCCACATTACTCCCCAAGAAAGAATTCCTCCAAGGAGCACTGATATATTTATGATATATGGACAAATCATTCCCACACCAATATAAAGTGCAGAAAAATCAAAATAAAACCTGCAAATAAATAAAGCTAGATCAATATCCGAAAGTTATAATGAGACTAATTCAAAGTATATTACTTTTTTATTTACTTGTTATCAAATGCTTTGAGGCCTAATGAAGGGAAGGCTTGAAATCCACAGCTATCAGAAGCTGTATAGAACCATTGAAAGAAACCCCATAAGAAACTCAAACTGAAGAATCTTCCCAACAATTTCACTTGCTTCCTGAAAAAGTAGAAAAGGAAAAAATCAAATTAATTGAAAAGCTTAACATATAATAAATAATATTGAGTATAATGGTTACTTTGCTTGTTTGGCTCCTTGAGGAGTGTGGAAGCTATTGATGAGATGAGCAGTTGCAGTACCACTTGGATATGTCAATTTGAAATCAATAACCATAATCTACATCCAATAACATAAGCAACATTTAGTCAAGACTACTACTAATAATTGCTAACGAGACATTATGAAGCACTGACACAGATACAGAAGGATCGATAATATAGGATTTAGTGTCTGACACTTACATGCATCCGTGCATATAAGAGAGGTAAGTCAATGAAGAATGTTATTATATTTGAAAAGAGTTTGTCATACCTTTCTAAGAGGAACAACTGAAAAGAGTCCCAAAAAGCTAACAACAAAGAGAAAAGCAATTATCCATCCTAATTTTGGATTTTTAAAATCACTTGTGTCTAGGGATTGTTTAGCCACATGTTCACTCATTCCAAATAGGTAACTCCCAAATCCACCTGTTCACACAAGTGAATCACAAAAAGAGTTAATCAAATTGGAACTATAATAATTTCATGATGAGTGATAAATTAAAAAAAAGATATGCGTAAACTTTTTATTCAATTTTAATCTCAGCCACGTATCGGAAAATGTATATTAGTTCGCAAAATGTTACACATGTAGGATGTTAAGTTGTATCTATTGTTCACAAAGTGATACACATGAGGTTAATTTGTACTTCTATGCCAGGATTTCCATCGACAAAATTGTTAAATCTAAAGTTAATTTTTAAGGTATGTTTGGATGGATGACATGGAATGGAAAATAATGGAATAGAATGAAACAGTAAATAAATAATTATATTCTATTGTTTGAATTTGCAAATGATAGATGGAGTATAATGAAATCAATTCCATCACATTTCATCTAATCCTTCATATTTTTGTTCCATCTAATTTGGATGTATCCAATGGATTAGGAAATTTTTAGTAAAATACTGATACAATAGAGTGAAATCTATATTTTATTTTGTCCCGTTAAATTCCGCTCGGTCATGTTTCATTACTCTCCGCTCCGTCATGTTTCATCAATCCAAACACAACCTAAGATATGTTTAGATAAGTGGTATGAGATGAAATGAAGTGATAAATAATGAGATTCTATTGTTTGAATTTGTAAATAATGGATGAAGTGGAATGGAACTTGATGTAATCCATTCCATCACATTCTACCAATCCTCCATATTTTTGTTCCGTCCGATTTTGGATGGATGTAATGGAATGAGACTTTTAACGAAATATTTAAACAATAGAGTGAGATTTATATTTCATTTCGCTCCGCTCCATTCACTATGTCATGTTTTATTCTGCTCTGCTATGTTATGTTTCATCAATTCAAATACAATCTTAAAGATAAAGTTGTAAAAAAGTTTATATAGAGTGATATCTCTCATCTTATAAGTTGATTTTGTAAGAACGAGTTAAGTCAAACTCTAATATAATATTAGACGTTATCGATCAAGTATGACATGTCTTCGTTTATATATATATACACCAAACTCAAAAGAGTGTTGAATGTGAGAGAGTATACTAAAAATATTTCAAATCTTATAAAAATTAAATAGAGTTTTTAAAGAATTTGTATAGAAAATCAAATCTTACTTTACAAATAGTTTGTATAAAGAAGAATTAGACTTAACTCTAATCAATCTAATAAAATTATCTTAGTCCACACATGTGAAGGCATTAATTACGTATAAGCAATAATTTTAATTATTACTACTAAAATGAATAGTATAACTTGACTTATATGCCTCATGCTCCTATCATATTTTAGAAAAATTAAATTCTACCAAAATTTTGGTCAAATAATACAACCTCATTTATTTCCACAGCTCTAGGTATAAGTTGAACCATATAATCAGAAGAAAAAGTTGTACTATCTTTTAATGTATGGACTAAATTCATGCATGACTTTGAATATTCCAAGGTTTGTATTTTCCAGATAATGAAAGGTTGATAACAAAAGATAATGAAAGATTTACCATTATTATTTATTGACCATTTAATATGGTTAAAATTTTGTTGTATGCAGATAATTGAACAACGAAAATATAAAATACTATTCATAGCAAAAGTGCATATTCATAAATTCAAGAGAGTGAAAAAAAAAAGTTTACCACTAAAAGCAATTCCAGAGGAAGCAACAACACATGTTTGAATAACAGTATTCTCTTGTCTTGTAAAAGGTTGTTTCAACATATTAGATTTTTCTAAAAACTTTGTCCATGTTTTCACAAAGAAGAATCCCAAGAGACCAGCAGACACATTCAGGGATGGTATAATCCCAGTTGTGAGATTAAGCTTCATCACAATGAAACTAAATAGTATGCTCAGAAAAAAGCTAACCACAAAAGCTCTTACAGTTAATTGATTCTGCCATGATGGAACCAATAAGTGCTTGAACACTTTCTCAACTGAAGCTTCTTCTTTCAACGACCTTGTACGCTTTTGATGTCGTTGTTGTTCGGAATTTTGTTCATGATGTTGTTCAAATTCAAAACCATGGTCAATTACCCTATCATCATTTTCATTTTGTGCCATGCTTTTAGATTCTTGAGATTTGGATATTGGTTTGGATTTTTCAAGGTTTATGAAACGGTTTTATATACTACTCTAGCTAGTATGTTTAAATAATGCATATTTTATTGATAATATTTTGTTTTGTTTTATGACACGGTTTTATATACTACTCTAGCTAGTATGTCGAAATGTTCAATCCGACTTAAAAAAATATGATGTGTAGGACAAAAAATAATGACAACTAAGACCAATAATCTTCTATGTAATAAGCATTACTATAATATATATCTTAGCAAAAGTAATTTTTAATTTTATTAAAAGACTTATCAATAACTATGGTTATATGTTAAGACATATAGATTTTGAATCTCAATACTAATATCTTTCCACTTTTTCTATACAAATAAGTCCCTTAATTAAAAAACATTTCGCCACAATTATTACTAGAAACCGTGATTATTTGTTTCCTAAAATTAATGTATGATTGATCTTTACAAGCGTGGTGATTTTTTTTTTTTAAATTAAAACATATCAGGTTTAGTTTATTTCCTTCATAACACGAATGTCTTAGTAAAGAACAAATGAAAGCGATAGCGATAGCGATAGTGAAATAGACGAAATTGAAATCGAATTCAAATTTCATTTGATGTTCCTCTCATTCATTTCTTGGAACGTCCAAACTTCAAGAAGTTTTTTTGGTGTTTCTCTTCTTAGTATTTTCCTCTTTTTCATTTTACGGTACATTCTCTATTTCATCACCTTTATCACCATTCATGTTGAGTTATAGATTAGAGTGTTGTTAAACATTATATTGTTGTAAATGAAAATCAATAACAAAATCATATTAGTAAGTTGTGAATGAACCTCTAATATGTTGAGGAATATAGGTAGTTGCAAACATATATGATAGTGTTGTTGTATATAATCATATTACTATGTTGTGAATGAACCTCTAATATGTTGAGAAATATAGGTAGTTGTAAGCATATGTGTTAAAGCAGAAACACAAATACAAATTAGAGCAGAGAGAAATACACAAAAATTTTGCTCACACAGTTTGGCCAAATTACCTACGTCTGCGACTATAGAGTAGATATAGTTCCCTATATTATGTCTTGTGAATTGTATACAGATTACATTGTTAGAAAAACAAAAGAACTATCATAAAGGGTCCTCACATAAACACAACAATCATAATCACATATTCTATAGACAATCCAGAGCATGTATGAATCAAAGAGCTTGTACCACTGCCTTGGAGACTGCTTCAAGCCATACAAAGACCTCTTCAATTTGAAAACAAGTCTGCCATGTCTAGTATTACTGAATTCTTTTGGCTGCTCCATGTAGATTTTCTCGTTTAGATTACCATGGAGGAAATTTGTTTTCACATCCATCTGCTCTAGATGCATATCCTTACTAGCTACTAGGGCCAATACCGCTCTATTAGAAGTGTGTCTAATGACCAGACTGGAAAATCTCACCATAATCAACCCCATTCTGCTGTGAATACCCCTTTGCAACTAGGCGAACCTTGAACTTTTTCCCTTCTTTTTCTATAACTGTCGACTTTTTCTTGTGCACCCCATTGCAAACATTAGCTCTCTTTCCTTCTAGCAGGTGAACAAGATCCCATGTCTCATTATTTTTCAAAGACTACATCTCCTCCACCATAGCACCCATCCACTTGTCTTTCTCCTGGATATCCATAGCCTATCGAAAAGTAGAAGGGTCTCTTGAATCGGTAAGAAGAGCATATGATGCTAAGTCTTCAAACCGATATCTCACTAGAGGTGTAATACGACGAGACTCCCTATCACGTACAAGTGTATAGTCTTGTATTCCACCTGAATCTTGCACTCCACTTGAATTTGAGCCCGGTTCGTCTTGGTGTTGGACTACAATCTGCCTTGGACTCATTGGTGGCTCTTCCATGTCCACCTGAATCTTGTCCTAACTGAATTTTTTTATTTTTAAAATTGACATTAATTTTTGCAAAACAAATATAAAAACAATATGATAGGTAAAATGTATTTACTTAATCAATTTTATTAAACTCAATCATATTAAAACTAATTATACTAAACTCAATTCTTATTCAATTCTTCTTATTCAATTCTATCTACTATCAATCCAAAGACATTCTTGCTACATCCAAAATCTAAATCCAGTCTAGCTATTAAATAGGGCATATTCTCATTCCCGCGCGATACTACCACTCTCTAGCACACAAGAAACAGCGTTCAATCGAAAATGGCCAAACCAAAGACGAAGAAGAAATCAAGAGAAGACGAAGACGCAGATTCAACAAACCCAGTAACCATTGAACGCAAGAGACTCAAATCCTTAGCTTTTTCAAACAACATACTCTCTGAATCCCAAGCTAGATCTTCAATTCACCTAAACCCTTCTTCCATTCTCGCCAAACATCACGGCAAAGACATCATCAAGAAATCTCAGAGGAAGAGTAGTAGATACCTTTTCTCGTTTCCCGGTCTCTTTGCTCCTATTGCTGGTGGCAAAATTGGTGATCTCAAAGATTTGGGAACCAAAAACCCCATTCTCTACCTTGATTTCCCTCAGGTTCTTGTTTACTATTACGTATTAAAAATTTAATTTTTTTAGGGTTTTGGTTTGTGGGTTTCAAATCATGACAAGGAAATTGAGTTTTTTGTTTTGTTTTGTTTTGTTGTGGAGGATGATTTGGTTGTTTTGAGCTATAAGCACATGCAAACATTGATAATAATTTGAGTAAACAGAAGTGATTGAATATAACCATTTGTACCGATGTTACTTGGTCATACACTTACAAGTTGATACACCTTCAATTTGAAGTGTTGGTGGGATCTACATAACATTGGACACAACACATATTGCAACATGTATATATGCTAATAATAATTTGAGAAAAATAGAAGTGAGTGAATGTAACCGCTTGGATCTTTGTTGTATTGGTCAGACACTTGACACACCTTCAGTTTGATGTATCAGTACTAGTACTACATAGGCTTTGAGTGTAACTCTACTTGTATTGACATTGGACACAACACAAACACTAGCTTGTAGACAATGATAATAATTTGAAAAAAAATAGAAGTGATTGTATGTAATTAATCACTCATGTCTTTGTTGTGTAAGTAGGACACTTTACACACCTTCAATTTGAAGTGTCGGTGCTATGTAGGTAGGTTTTAAGTGTTACTCTACTTCCGCAGACATTTGACACAATAACAGACATTGAGATGTTGACACTAATAATAATATGAGAAAGATTAAGTGATTGAGTATAACCACCATGTTGTTGTGGTGTTTGTCAGACACTGGCCACACTTTCAATCTGAAAGGTTGTGTTACATGGGTTTTGAGCATAACTCTGCTTGCAGTTCAGTCATTTAATTTTATTTACACTTTTACATGCATAGCTGAGACTGGGAGTAACTTATGAAGTTGTAGTAATGGAATTGACAATGGTTTTTTGTTGCTATCAGTAAATGTGTCAATTGGAGTTGTAAAAAGAGATTTCCCGGCCTAATAAGAAACCTAGGTTACCAGTCAAATATAGGCTTAATTAATATTAGTTTCTAGTTCACAAGAGTTTTTTAATTAAAATAAATTTATATTTCTTTGCGTATAAAAAGGTCTTATAAACTTACAAGTGTTACTAAAAAAGTTAATTGAAAGCTTCGAATACGATTCAGATACAATAACGAATTTCAACTTTTACAGTTTTAAAAACTCATAATTATTGTAGGACTATCTCACTGTTTTTAATGTAACCTTTGTGTGATAAAGTTTATCTGAACTAACTCATATTGTGATATAGGGTAAAGATGTAAGTAGAGTTCAAGAATGCGGACTATAGTTGTAATATACCTCTAATATTCACCTTTTATATCTCCTTCACTTACTCTGATGATTGGATTTCAGAGTTCCTACAGGAATTTGGTTATTTGCCTTCCATGTTGGTTGTTAACTGATCTGACAGGTTCACATGCAGTTGCATGCATACTTGGTTGTAATCAACAAAACTGATTCAGCGCCTTTTTTGTGTGAAAAAGAACTGATTCGGCACTGGACACAACTATATGACAACTTGTTGAAAAGTTATAGGATGTTTGATTCGGTATGTTGTGTTTTGGTAACTGATGAGGTGTGTTCTCACTCTCACTTTACAGGGCCGAATGAAGTTATTTGGGACTATCTTATATCCAAAGAACAAATACTTGACTCTACAGTTCTCTAGAGGTGGAAAGAGCGTGATGTGTGAGGATTATTTCGATAACATGGTAGGTGTTTTTTTACAATTCATGTTTTTTTAATAAAATTTCTGAGTTTTGAGACATGAACTAGAGGAAGTTAGAGTAGTTTTCTAGTTATAAGGGGATTCAGCAAAACAACTTCCTTGTATGCATATCGGCTATTCTTTTAATTTCTCGTAGAGTGAATGGTTTCACTATGGATTTCTTTCTCCTCCACTATATATGCATGTTTTGATCTGACAGTATCCTTGTTCTTCCCATTACTTTTTCTATTGTGACTTATTGCTTCTTCATTTACATATTTGTATTGTATGGCATTGAGCTCTGTGAGTAAGAACACCTATGTTCCTTATGTGCAATATCTTGATTTTACTAGATTGTATTTTCGGATGCATGGTGGATTGGGACAAAAGATGAGAACCCAGAAGAAACTAAACTGGAAATTCCTAAGGAATTGTATGAGGTTAGGAATTTTTGAAATGTTATAATTATCTATTCACAAGAAGGAACTTTTGTTTATCACTTACATGGCATTAAGAGAAAATAAAGTATTTTTTCTTCGGTTTTAGGGACAACAAACTGAACCTGACTTTAAAGGGGGTGCGGGAGCAGGTGCAGCTTCTGTAGTTAATCAAAGTGTTCTTAAAACTAAGATAAAACGTGCGGAGCAAGAGTCACCAGAGACACCTCTTGAAGAAGATTCATCAGACAGTGAACTTGACTTAACAGACACAAAGGAATTGGTTCCAGTTCGCCAATCAGCGAGAACTGTAAAAAAATCATACAAGTATATGCTTCTTCTATTTAGTTAACTTGATGTCTGTTGCTCTCTAAAATTGTATCCAAGTCATATTCATATAGTTCTTTTGTTGGGTTAGATTTACTGAAATTTCTTCCGGTGATGATGATTCTGCTAAAAGCAGCCCTGACATTTCTGAACACGAAGAAGCAGTGGTAGAAGTTGATACCAATGTAAATGATCATAATAGCTCAAACATCCTTATACACATTTCGGTATTCCGGCAATACAGTTTATAAGTTGATTGGATGGTCGTTACCGTATTATTTTTGTTTTGATTCTATATTTTTTTATTACAGCCAATCAGCCTGAAGTTTAGAACTTCATTCGATCTTATATTCTATATTATCAGGAAATTTATATTTTTTTTCTTCCTTAATTTATGAGTACAGAAAGAAACTGTAGTTATTGACATTGACAATGAGGATAATGCTCCGAAAGAAGAACTCCCCATCGTGGAAAGTAAAGAACCTGCTTCAGCGTCAAAATCTAAAAAAGGTTCACTTGTTCAGACTACTATATCCTCATTATTCAAGAAAGTGGACGTAAAGGTATGCTTTTAAGCAGGTAGACAAAATCGACTGATTTCTATCTACATTGCTAGATTGTGATGATGTTCGCACTTTCAATGAGTTGCAATTGCACATATTTTAGGCATCATTTAGTACGCTGCAGAGTGGATTCTCATTGAACGCTGATTTGACAAGTTCATGTGTTTTTATTTTTTCAGAAGACTCCAACCAGTTCAAAGAAATCTCCATCATCAAAAGGTTGTTCTTTTCCCAGTCTCTTTACATTATTATTATGGGAATGATTATGAAAATTGGATATAATTTATTTTTCTTGAATTTTTCAGCTTCTGGCCAGAAGTTGCAATCCGCTGGTTCGAAAAGGAAGATTGACCTGGTTGATTTTCTTTTAACTTGATTTCCTGAGTTTCCTTTTTTCATATGGGATTGACAGTATTCCTTAATTAAGTGTTTCGTGTCGGAGTAAGACATAAGCTGAGGTATTGCCTATTGTTGTAGGATGAAGGATCTAAGAAAAAGGCAAGAAAGATCAAGGACAAAAATCCTGGTGAATATTCTTCCTTCTTTCTCTTATTAAGTTGTTGCATAATGAAACTTTATCAAACTTACCTTGAGTGTAAATTTTAGGTGAAAAAGTCAAGGCAAAAAGCAAGGAAAGTGAGGTAAGATTTTCCCATTCTTGGAATTTAACTGAGTTATATCGTTTTTGTCTGCGGAATTAGTGATTAAATCATCTTTCAACGTGTTGTGTTTCATGCTTAATCAAAATGCCACCTAATCCAACATCTGATAGTAAGAAAACCTATGAACTCTTTGATCATTTGGTTTCTCTCACTATTTCAGGAAATCAGCTTTACTTTCCATTTCTTTTACTAAATGCTTTTCATCTTGTTGCTTTTAAATATATTAGGAAATCAGAAACTTTGCATATTTGACATTTACATAATCATTGTAGGTTGAAGATGACAATGAAGATGTTGATGACATTGAAGAATTTTCAAATGCTTCAGAGGTAATTCTTCCCAACTTAACACACGCCTGAACTCGCATGCATTTAACTGTACAGACATGAAGCCGGTTTTGAACTGTTGGTAGTTTATAGCTGCCACGGGTATGAACTGTTTGATGTTATTCACCTCACCGCGTTTATAACCATTCTATTTTTAGGATTCTGATGAAAGCGACGAAGAATGGATTGCATGAGAATGTGATACGAGTTGTGGCTACTAAGCATGGATATGAAAAGGGGCGCTGTCGCACTTAAAACTAATGAACTAGTTTCCTCGTTTTATGACATAGGCAGAAACAAAATGCTCTGAAATTGATGTCGGATAACTAAAAAGTGTTACGATGAGATTGATACATGTTTTTAGCTTCATAGTGTTTCAACATCTATGTTGTGTATGGAAAATGCGCAGTTTATATCAAAATGTTGATGATTATATATTATATCTTGTTTAATTTCCGAGGGCATTCCAGACATTTGAAAGTTTCATTACATATAACTTATTTGGTTGCCATGTAAGGACACCGTTAAGGAACCTTGCTTAGTTTTTCTCTCTCTACATGATAAGACTTTACGAATTAAGAACTCAACCACAATTATTTTGGAATAATCATTAGCAAATCAATCTATAAAGCTAAGCAATTTATATTGGTGGTTGCTACATTGCTACTGATACAAGACTGAATTTTGTTTAATGCACTTTATTCTTTGGTGGCTGGTGTGGAAGGTAAATCGGACTGGTTGATATGAGGGTTGGCTAAGATTTGGAAGAGTTGCGGGTCTTCTAAAGTGGTGGTTGATGAGGATCGATTAGGGTTTGGAAGAGTTGACAATTTTTTTAAACTTCAAATTGTCTGCTACAATTGGCGTGCTACAATTGGTGAGGTGTTTGGGGTTTGTCTTGATCATGTGGAGTATGCGGATCACTTATTTGGGGTTGCGTGGTTTGTCGTGGTCATGTGGAGTATGTGGATCACTTGTTTGTGTACTGTGGGATAGCTTCCTTGTTCAAGCAACACAGGGTGTTTAGGTGAGTAGGTATGCCTACCCTACTTTTGCGTTCAATCTTAAAGGTTTTTGCGGCTTTTTAAGATCTTGGTTAGGGTAAGAAGTCTTGTTTACATTTGGTTTTGATCTGACATGCAAAGTTAAATGAAATTGTTGAATGACTTTGATGATTGGTTTGACTTGGAAATGAGTCCATGCTCACGCTCTGACTTCAACCTTTTCTTATTGCAAAGTTAAATGAAATTGTTGAATGACTTTGATGATTGGTTTGACTTAAAAATGAGTCCATGCTCACGCTCTGACTTCAACCTTTTCTTATTGGGAGCGAGACCTGCTCTGGTACCTTCGTTTTTATGGGTGTGTTGGATAATCAGCTGCTCTCCTTTGTTTTTTAGGTGGTCTTACCTCTCTTCAGCTTATTTTCTGAAAGTACGGGGTCTCAGTGTAGGCTTTTTTTTTTGTGGTGTGGGTGGGTTGGTTTTTTAATATTTTTTGTGATATTTTTCCTGTTGTATATAGGTTTTTGTTTAGCCAACTTTTATTTTTCTAGTACTCTATTGGTGCTTTTAGTTGTATCTTTTATTCTTTTCTCATCTTTAATATATTTTGATCTGCTTTGCTATTAAAATAAAACTCAGATAAATTATTTACTATAAAAAATTTCATAGATTTTTACAAGTCAACCATTCACATGTACATGTGAAATCGCGAGTCTAACAATATCGTGCCAAATAATTAGAAGTAGTTAATGAATTTCAGTTAAAGACAATTTTCTTGACATCATTCAAGTTTGAATCTATATGAAAATAATCTTTGACCAAATTTTCTCTGGAAATGCATCTCCCGACTCAACGTTTATTTTCCACCTTCAAATTTAGATTAATGCAAAGAATGTGGAATGAAAAGAATGATCTTTACCTGCAATTTCAGTTTGTTTTACTTCATTTGAAGTGATGAAATACAAGAATGATGTTTTGGTGTTGAAGATTGACGTGATTTTGGGTGAGTCTGGACTATATATATATATATATATATATATATATATATATATATATATATATATATATATATATATATATATATATATATATATATATATATATATATATATATATATATATATATATATATATATATATATATATATATATATATATATATATATTTTAAACTGGGGTGAATCTCAGAAAAGAAAAGATTGATGTGATTTGTGTGCGTTCTGAGATGCATTTTAAGACGAATGAAGGGCAATTTCAAATTTTAAAAGATGTAGTAAGCTAATATAAGTGGTGAAAAGATCATTCCCCAACTTTATTTAGATTTTAACCAAATACTGAATTACCAGAACATCATTCTTTGGAGCTTGAAATGTTAAAAGACAAAAATAACTACGTTGAAAATTTGGTGTTCAAATTAAAATGTTTTAAGAACGCAAATGGTAATCAAATCATGCAAACATATTTCTTTCTAATATCTCTTATATAACATTAACCAAACAATACATTTTCTTTGCTGTGATGCATTCAACTATATGACTACTCGATTTAAAATTGCAAGCTTAAGGTAATATTTGACAGATTTACATTGCAGCAATATCTTTTAAACCTAATCCAGACATGACCTTAATTTCCTAAGAAAGTATCAACCCTACTATTTGTAGCCCTTGACAAGAACTTCATACAAATTGGTGGCTTAACTCCAAAGAGAGCAAGTACTGAAGCAGGAAGAGTCCATATTCCATCACCACATATCAAACCAGAAGCAACAGCAGGTGCAAAAGCATCGGCTTTAGCTTTGTCAACGGTTTCCCAAACAAACAATACCAAACTTCCAACACACATGTCAATGGCAAAATAAGGTCCTAAATAGAAAGGTATCGCCATCGCCATTGGAAGTGGTATGAACCTCCCTACCTTACCAACCAGATCCTTAATCAAGTTTATCACAATGGCCGCGCCAAAGAATATATAACAAAGCAGGAGACAATTATTCGGTAAAGAACCGAATCCTTGGACTCCGAGTATCGCCATGTTGCGGTACACAATTGCGTACGGTGCAGGGTATTGACTTTTATGTGTTCCTAGATCAGGAAAAGCTTTGTAGAAAATCCAAAACACACAAGGAGAGATCACACATCCCATTGCCGTGCCGATTATTTGGCTCACAAACATAGAACGCGGAGAAGCCAAGGTTAGGTAACCTGTTTTGAAATCTTGCATAAGATCAGAAGCTGTTGAGACGATGTTCATCATAACTCCACATGCCGCTAGACTGGCTAGAACTCCACCATGTGATGCACCGGCCCATGCACCGATTGTGAAGATTGCAAGCTTTCCGTAGGTTGATGCTAGGGACCAATCAGTTAGTCCACAACCATAAGCATTGCAAAATGCTAAGGTTGGAGCAATCAGGTATATAAGAAGTATGTAATACCATTTTAGTTGAGGAATAATGTGCGGCAATGTGGCTGTTGAGATTGAAGCAATAGCAACATATCCTCCAACTGCAAACCATCTAGGAATCTGATCTTTAAGAAAGAGTTGCTTCCGGCGCTGATCGTCGTAAGATAGCTCAGCCTCAGGACTTGAGGTAGAGTCTTGATCCGCAATAGGTAGAGCACTTTCCTTTCGTTTGTTCCCAATTTGATTGTACAAACCCAGTAACGTATGCGTTAGAACCTTGACAAAGTTGTATAAACCATCTCCAAGAATCATGGCTATGGCTATAAATACCCTATAGCCTTGGATTCCTTGAAGGTCGCTATCACCGAGGTTAACTTTGTACCAATGACCCTCTCTGGTTTTTATGAGAGGCCACATTACTCCCCAAGAAAGGATTCCTCCAAGGAGCACTGATATATTTATGATATATGGACAAATCATTCCCACACCAATATAAAGTGCAGAAAAATCAAAATAAAACCTGCAAATAAATAAAGCTAGATCAATATCCCAAATTATAACGAGACTAATTCGAAGTATATTACTTTTTTATTTACCTGTTATCAAATGCTTTGAGCCCTAATGAAGGGAAGGCTTGAAATCCACAGCCATCAGAAGCTGTATAGAACCATTGAAAGAAACCCCATAAGAAACTCAAACTGAAGAATCTTCCTAACAATCTCACTTGTTTCCTGAAAAAGTAGAAAAAATAAATTAATCGAAAAGTCTAAAGTAACAAATTCACGTATAGTAAGTAATATTGAGTAGTGCGGTTACTTTGCTAGCTTGGCTCCTTGAGGAGTGTGGAAGCTGTTGATGAGATGAGCAGTTGCAGTACCACTCGGATATGTCAATTTGAAGTCAATAACCATAATCTAAACCCAATAACCGAAACATTTAATCAAGGTTACTTATAATAATTGCTAAAGAGATTATGAAGCATAGACACATACACGACTCTGATACTCACACGTCAACACCGTTGATAATTTGGATTGCCAGCAGTCAGAATCCACGCATTCACATACTAAGTACATCGGTGGTCATACATTTCATATTGAACAATTCAGATTTCAAGTTCAATATTTCATTAAAAAAAGATCATCTCATTGAAAGCTGGACTAACTGATCTCTCGATCCAACAATCACTTATGTGCTTACGGCGTGAATGCGCAAGATTCTCGGCACCAACACGTGTCAGACACTAGACACGCATTCAATCTGATGTGTTACTGCTATATAAAAGAAGTATCAATATTTCAAGAATGTGTCATACCTTTCTGAGAGGTACAACTGAGAAGAGTCCCAAAAAGCTAACAACAAAGAGAAAAGCAATTATCCATCCCAATTTTGGATTCTTAAAATCACTTGTGTCTGAGGATTGATCAGCTACATGTTTACTCATTCCAAATAGGTAACTCCCAAATCCTCCTGTTCATACAAGTGAAACACAAAAAAAGTTCATCAAATTGGGACAATGATGATTGTCACAAACAAAAGTAAATGTTTCTAGATTATAACAACATTAGATTTCTTATAACATCAAAATCTCATTATCAAGTTTTTGTAAGGTCAATAATCCGCATTTCAGAAAATTTATCTATTAGTACACTGAGTTAAATAGAGATGTCAATTTGTATTTATAAGTTGGGTTTCTTCTGACGGCAACCTCATTCAGAGCTCCACGGGAATATTTTTTTCGTGGAGGTGAGAAAGAAACTCCTTCATAACCAATTTTGGGATGGGGACGTGATCATGCCCCCTGCCTTGTAGGTCTCGCCGTCGAGAAGATTACAATAACACGTTCATATATACACGTATATGTGGTAAAAATTAAACAATACTATCAAAAGATATGTTTTGAAAATGATAGTAAATTTTGTATATTTACATATCCATAGTGATCTAAGGTGGTTCAGAGTGATGGGGACAACAACAACAATCAAACCTTATCTCATCAAGTGAGTGTAGGATAAGACTTGGTTGTTGTTGTTGGCTGTCCCTGTGAATCCCCACACTGACGGGGACATGGAAGAAAAAGTCCCTTTGGCGTGGAAATAGGGAGGCCGATCGGGACTGAAGAGAAGTACTACCTGCTCCACTGGGTTAACATTTCTATGCACATGCCAAACTATATGTTATAATTACATACAAAGTATAAGCAGTATGTTTATAAGTGCCAAGAAAAGTTGCATAGTTTGACTTCTATGCTTTATGCCCCTCTAATAAATACAATTCCAATTAATTTTCAAAGCTTTTGGTATACGTTGAAACATGTAAACAAATTAAAAGCTGTCTATTTCAAGTTAAGAACAAAAATTGATGACTTTGAAACTTCATTTCCATGTTTTCTATTCCAAGGTTCATTCATATATTCCAGAAAGTGAAAGGTTTTGATAACAAAAGATTGTGATTTATTGTTTACTAGTATAATACAAACATTAATCACTGTAGTACATAGTTGACTGGTTGGTGCGACTAAAATGATTCAGCGTTTGTCATATAATTGATTATATATAAGCTGTTTCTATAACAAAAGATAAAATAAACTCAAATTATATTCAAATAAGCTATATTAATATGTCATAAGTTGTTTCCATAAACTCGTCCAAACAGAACAAGTGCTTACGTTAATCCTGCAAATAAGCTTAAATAAACCAATCCAAACACGCCCTTAATTTTCAACTTCAAATCTAAAAGCATCATATAAAAAATAATCACAGATCGAATCAAGTGATTTGACTCAAGTAGTTAACGAGTTTCCCTAAAAGAACGAATCATTTAAGAGAATCTGAATTCGAAACCCGACCGAAACAATCTTTGACCAAATTTTACTTAATTTTTAGCCCAAAATTTAAACTAACAAAACCCTGTTCCTAGAAAATTGGAGAGTTACAAATCAATCAAATCAAACTAACTACATAAAATAGTAAAAAGCTTCACACATATCAAATCATAGTACAATAAAAACAGATTCATAGATTCAAAAGAGTGAAAGAAATAAAAAAAAAAAGAAGAAAACTTTACCACTAAAAGCAATTCCAGAGGAAGCAACAACACATGTCTGAATAACAGTATTCTCTTGTCTTGTAAAAGGTTGTTTCAACATATTAGATTTTTCCAAAAACTTTGTCCATGTTTTCACAAAGAAGAATCCCAAAAGACCAGCAGACACATTCAATGATGGTATAATCCCAGTTGTGAGATTAAGCTTCATCACAATGAAACTGAAAAGCACGCTCAGAAAAAAGCTAACCACAAAAGCTCTTACAGTTAATTGATTCTGCCATGTTGGAACCAATAAGTGCTTAAACACTTTCTCAACTGAAGCTTCATCTTCTTTGGACGACAACCTCGTACCCTTTTGATGTTGTTGTTGTTGATGTTGTTGTTCATGATGTTGTTCAAATTCAAAAGCATGGTCAATTACCCTATCCTCATTCTCATTTTGTGCCATGTTTATAGATCTTTGAGATTTGGATTTTGCTTCGGATTCTGCAAGGTTTATGAAACGGTTTTTATATAGTGATAATAATCGTGTAGTTTTGGACACTTGAGTTAAACTTGGTATTGACCTTTATTTTCAAAGTGTTTTGAAACATTGCATATTTGCATACTTTATTAATTTAAAATTAATGTATAATTAGATTTACTAATTAAATCATATTTTGTGTACGATTTTAATGAAGCGTCAAATTAATTAAAACTTAAATATTTATACTAAATAATATGCATATAGAATAAAATAAAATAGTTACTTGTTATCTAGCTAAATTGTTTTATTTTTATAATAAATGATTAAGTTATTGTTTAATTTATTTATGGATGAACACCAACGTTAACATCAACGTCAAGATAGGAACAAAGAGAACATGTGAATGTGATAACAAGTTGAGGTGAGTGAGAAATGTGGAATTGACTAGAATACAAACTAATATTGGGAACCTTGTTTTGTATGCCAGTTGGGGATATTGGTCCTACAATAATATTTTAAAGAATATTTAAATACTATTTATAAAAATATTCTATTAAGTAATTTTTGCCTTTAAATTTTTATCTTTGAATATAAAGATAATATTGGAATATGGGTCAATGCATAATAGTTCTTGCAAAAAATAGTATTTTGTTGATTTTTATTGATACATATTAATTATTACTTTTTTTTCAACATTCTTTTTTATTTTATTTTTGAAAGAGAGAAATTCATTTATTTTCTTGCGTATTCTAGTTTTATTTTAAAAAGCTTTACTTTTTAATTTTCTTAAATGACTAATGTATTTAAGTTAAATATAAATCATATATATTATTTATTTAATAAATCTAAGAAATAAATATTCTTTTATAATAATAAAGATCTTAGAGAATAATATATCATCTTAATAAAGTTTGGTAGAGAGAAAAGTCTATTGAATACAATGGCACGCCAAAAAAGGGAGGAATTTTGTATGTTTTGAAGAGTGAGAGCATTTGACTAAAGATTCAACAAGGAACACTACTTTCAACCACAAATTTGGGTTATTTAAGTATATAGTAATATTTTCAGAGTATTATTCTGTATTAATATATTCATCTATAATATCAAAATAAATGGAAAATGTTAATTAAAATGATATAAATAATATTAATTAACAAGTAAAAAATAAAAATAAAAATTAATACCATATTTAAAATAAGTCATATATGACTTTTTTTTTAATAACAAATTAGTCATTTTGAAAAATAGAATAGTAGAATTTTTTTATTATTAAAATAATAAAATAATTTGATTATGTGTTTAAATAATTTGAGCGGACCACACAAAATTTAATCTACCACTAGATCTTAAGATTTTTATACACCAAAGTCTTTAAAATTTATTTAAATCAACTAAAGAAGAAGTGAATAGGTTAATAACTACTCACCAAGTTGACTAAAGGCGTGCACAATTTAGAAATTAAGAAAAAGTCAAATATAATAGCATCAATACAAACATTAGAGAAACAAAAAAGATTACAAATCTTTAAACCTCAAACAAAGTAAGAGCTCAACGTGCAATCAAAGTATTTGAACTTCGCCTTAAATTTTTTTTTTTTAATAAGCAATTTTATAAGATATCGCATTAGGGGTGCAACCCTTACAATAAAAACTCTAAAGCGAGTTGAAACAGTTTAGAGGTAATTTATACCAATCATAAAAATGGGTCATAAAAATAGGATCACTACCACCTAACCATCTCCAAGAGAAGAACATAATATTGGAGATTACCATTTCGAAGCTAAAAGAAGCATTCTCAAAGATGATAGCATTTCTCATCAACCAAATACACCAAATAATAGCTAACAAAACAGAATTTAATTTAATTCTAATATTGTGGTTCTTCACCTTCTCTTGTATGCTACCGAAGTTTTTGAACTCGTCCAAATTAAACTCCACATCTTCACCCAACCAATTATAGACTTTCTCCCACACCGCTTTCGAAACATTACAATGAAAGAAGAGGTGAGTTAGCATCAAATCTAATTTAGTTTGAGTTAGCATAGAGTTTGGTCGAAAACATTTATAATTGGAAAAATAATTGTTGGACATGCAAAAATGCATTATTATGAGAAGCATTTTTTGCACTCCCAACCAATAAAGGACACCGCACAAAATTTTATGTGATGAGTTACAAACACGAAATAAAGTTTTGAGAAAACCACACTCTTGGCAATTTTGAGCATCACCACTTAGAACACCCCTTTTAAAGAGATTGATGATATTTTTAACAACGCCATTTTATTCCAAACCATATAATTAATATTTCTTTCATTTTGACATCACCCTCTCTTCGCGCCAAAGTTTGATAAGTTTCTTTTAACAGGAAATGTCTTTGAATGAGTTGTCCTTCACATCCACCTATCAGACACATTAAACTGTAAACAATGTTATTGAAAAGACCACAACACCCTTCCAAAATAATTATCCTTCCACTCCAAAAATGGTCGTTTCCAACTCCACCCCCACCCAAACACCTCATCACATTTGAAACATCTCACCCACTATCACCCTCTGCTCAAAGAAGGGAGGAGACCAACCAACAGAAGAAAATGATCCCTTAGCGAAATACTTTCTCAAACCAAGAATTATCCTAAGACAAAGATCCCCCAATTAAACCTTGAAGAAATAAAAATTATCATACAACTCTTCTACACCGTTAACCGACATTTTTTAATACAAAAGATATCTTTCCCCCACTCCGACGCCTTCCTACCTCCATCTGAAAATTCATTTATACTCACCCCATATTTATTTTCTAAAACCTTTTGTCAAAATCCACCCCCCGTTTTCAATCTCCAACATCATGTACCTAACAACGCCACATTAATGTCCTTCAACCTCCTAACACCTAGACACCCCCATGTCTCCTATCTAGACACACTTTGTCCCAATATCCAATTAATATTTCTAGACTCCACATACCCACCCTACAAAAAATATTTAAGGAGAGATTCAATGATAGAAATGATATCCGTGGGAGTCTTGAAAAAAATTAAGAAAGTAAACTGGAAGCGAAGACAAGGCAACTTTGAGAAGAACTAGGCAATCTCCCATTGATTGATTTCATTATTTCTAGGATGATAAATGAGATTTACTTCTATTGATAAATACGATATCCAAAAATAAATTCATCTATGATTAGCCCTAATAGTCAACCCATGACAATTAAATGGCGCCCTCCTAATTTTGTAATTAAGCAACAAGAAGCCTATCCTAACCAAGAATCAAATACATTTGAAATTTCCCTCCATCGGAGTATCTGTTATTTCGTATTTTGATTCTTTGCCTTTTGTGTGTATTGTTTATTTTGAGTTTCCTTGCTTAATTAATAATCAAACACATATTAAAGTAGTTTTCCATGCATTTTGGTAAGTTGAATAAAGGCAAAGCCTGTCTGAATTGATTTAGAAGAAGTTTCAATTGATTTCACTTTCTCTGACTCGAGTCAAGGATCATGTGAATCGATTCTTGAAAGTGCCTCAACCTTTCATTTTCATGATGTTTGCTCAACTCTATTTAGACTTTGGTTAACTCTGTTCAGGATTCCAAATTGAATTGATTCAGTAAGGTTGCAACTTGATTCAATATGATGATTTAAATTGATTCATAGAAATTTTGAATCGATTCATTTAGTTCATTTTTTTTGCACTATCTCTTGCAATTATAAAATATGGGTTGTCATTCCAAATATTTCATGAGAGATCAAATATTTTTAGTCAGAAAAAGCTTTGCAAACACAACTTATTCCTTCCTCAAATCTTCATCTTAATCATGTTCATGAAAAATATTTTCTTGTGTGTGGGTGATGATTAATTGCGATGAAACATTAGAGATCTAATTGTTCATTGAAATGTGTATATTTTTGCAAAGGGAAATTTGATATTGAAGGAATTCACAGGTTTGAAGCTCCTTGAAGGAAAAAGAAGAAGGAGCTTTTCTCCATTGCTGTGGAGTTTTTCTGTAGATTTGTCAACTTGTTGAAGAGAAGGATTCAAGGCTTGTAATTTCGAGATTTAGTGAAGATCCAAAATTTTATCAAGATTGAAATCTATCAAAGGTTGAAAATCAAGATCTTGGTAAAGATCCAAGTTTTAGTGGTGGTAGCTAGTTGCAAACAAGTTCTATCAAGAAGCAAGGAAGAAGATATATTGGATTGTTATAATTTATCTTTTGCTTATCTGAATTGTTGTAACATGAACCGAACTCAAATATCATGTTAATGAAAGATACAAATTTTCAATGGATCGCCATCGAAAACTAGACATAGGTGCCTGCAAGGATGATAACACTGAACTAGTTTACATCCTAGTGCACTCTCTAGCTTTCTCTCTCTCTCTCTCTCTCTCTCTCTCTCTCCCACTTTCTATCCATCCCTCTCTCTCTCTCTCTCTCTCTCTCTCTCTCTCTCTCTCTCTCTCACTCACTCTCCCCTTTATTTCTTTATCGTTCATTGCATGCTTGGGTTTTGTTGTTAGTTTTATCTCTTAATCAACTAAATCCATAGGTTTATTTTGTTCATAGTCTTAATTGTTAAAAGCTTAGGTTTGATTAGAATTGGATTTCGAAATAATCTTGTTGCTTATTATTCCGTGAGAATTGTAATTAAATTCTCTTCAAATTGATAAATTATTAAAGACATTAAACATATTGTTTGAAGTTTTAACAATTAATCATTACATTCTCTATTACATCATTACAAACCTTTGGTGTGCGTGTAGTATCAATCTTATTCCAATATATTAAAGGAACCTCCACCTTTGAAATAAGCACAAGAAAAGTAAATTTCACACCTTCGACTAGCCTCTCATTGGAATGGAATTTAGTGAAAAATCATACACAATACCTTTTTAAGTCTAGACAAAACTCTTTAATAAACCCAAATTTCACACCAATTGGCCCTGAAATTTTAAAACTGTCACAATCCCACATTACTTACTTTATTTCATATTTACTAAAAGGCGCTACCAGTAA
Source organism: Vicia villosa (assembly GCF_029867415.1). Lineage (NCBI taxonomy): Eukaryota > Viridiplantae > Streptophyta > Magnoliopsida > Fabales > Fabaceae > Vicia > Vicia villosa. The sequence continues at coordinate 188,226,255 of NC_081181.1, read as the reverse complement.
AGTAGACTTAAAATCTCTGCTAGTCTTGAACTCAAGACTCATAACGCTGAGTCTATTAATTCTCGGAGACATGAAATTAGTTAAAAAAATTATTAAAAACAGTTTCTTGGATATCTTGCACCTCTTCCACCTGAACACCATTCACATTTAAGATAAAAATAATTTTTTTTATCCACCTAATGTTTGCCAAAACATGAAGGAATTTAGTATTAGCATCACCTTTCTAGAGTCATATTCTTATAGAATTTTTCCACAACATGTTTCACAAAATGCGAGATAAAGAAAAAAGTTTAGACGTTATTTACCTCATTTCAATGATCTACTCACTAGTTAACAAATCTACTTGGCCTCTTAAATCAAGCTCATTCAGACGCTCCTTAGCCTATAGGATGTTACCCTCAATATTCTTAACATGACAAAAATGCAAAACTTAAAATACCTTTTTGAAAAATTCAGTTTATCCTTCAACACATAGCCCCCACCCCTAAATGAAACAAGATTTAACATGATCTTTGATATAATAATTACAACCAGGAAAATCTTCCTAACACTTCATCGTGTGAAACAACCTAAGACCATAATATTGCTCATGCCTACAAAGAATTAATGGACAATGATTAGAAATACCCCTAATAATAGAAACTTGAATACAATTAGGCCACATTGTACACCAATAAACAGAAAGCAAAAAACAATCCAATATACTCATAAAAGAACCTTTTGTTTTTGTACAATGTAAAATGTCTACCATATAATAGTAATGAACAGGTCTAGATCCTAGAATGAACTCATTAAATCTCCCCATCTCAATATCTACCACCTCTACCTCTCAGACCCATGACCTTCTAAAGAGAGTTAAAATCATCACAAGCACGCCAATTACCACCATTATTTGCTTGGATCTCTGGATCTATGTGCTTGTAGGTACAATTATCTACAAATGATCTTGGTGGTAGATGATCTGTGTAGTTTTGATAATGACAACCCCTAATGTCAAGTGGTATTTAGTGGAGTCCTTGAAGATTTGAGGTCAAGAAACCTATGATGATGGTGTCTATGAAAGAAGTTATATCAAGTCTCATTAGTTAGAAGATGTCAATTCATAGATGAAATGATAACTCAATGATGAATCAAGCAATGGTTCTTGAAGCTTCAAGGTTGTGAAATAGAGGAGGTGTGAAAGCTTGACTGATCTTGTGTCTAAGTGATCAGTGTATTGTAAAAGTATAATAGTATATCCTAAGATACTAAGGAAACTATCATACACACCAAATGATTTTGAAGTCTTTCTCTTTGTATAAAATCACCACAAAAATGTTTTAAGCATGTACCTAGTGGGTTACTTCTTTGGTTAAACCTTCAGGAGTAAATTTTACACTAAATAATCGATTAAGACACTAAAGTTAATCGATTAACTATTTTATAACTCCTTTTAATAATCTAAATAAGCTTATAATCAATTAGTGACGAAAAATTTAAAAACTATATTGGTATATTTGTGAAGGGCCCACAAGGGGTGACGTGGGAGGCAAATGATATAACACTTCGCCCACTATGTTGTTTTGATCGCCTGTTTCTTATATTGATCGATTTTTTACTAGATGTGACGCTTGTTCCTCAAATATGTCACCCACTTCCAAGACAATTCCCCTGAAGCATGAGAATGTGGATTGGGATATGTTCTTAGTCCACAACAGTGCGAAAAAAGTCATGGGATATTGACCACTCTCTCTTGAATAACAAGGGATTAAGTGTCCACTGTCATGTTCTCTCAAAGTGGTTGCTACTTCCTAGGGATATGGGATTAGACCCATAAATCCTATAAATACCTCAACCCTGAAGGTGAGGAGATCCAATCTCATAGACATATAGACCATATATATAAGAGGATGGTTCCTCTCCTGCTAAATGCACTTCTTCCATTCAGCTGCCCATGATTTAATAGCTTCAAAATTTTGAAATAATATAATAAAAATAAAAATGTTGCCTTCAAGAAAAATAAGTGGTGGAGATTGCGGCAAAACCAAAGAATGGGAGAGACTGCTGGAGATGATCCAAATCTCATATATAAAGCTTTTCACCTCCTTGCGTGAGCTAGATCTAAATCCTGCAAAAAAAACCTTAAGCCTTTAACAACTATTAATCCCTAGAAGTTGTTACGCATTAAGTTTTTAGGAAGTATAATAGGCGCACTTGGGCCACTATTACAACATTTAGTCATATTATTGTCCTCACATTCAACCTCTTCATCCATCATGGTGAACAAAAATAAAATAACTTCGACCATCAAAGAATATGATGGGGAGGAAAGTGCCATGGTAGAGATGTGTGTTACCTTGGACGATCTACCTCACTAGAACCAAATTTTGGAGGATAACGTCCTCTATATCCAATAACTCCAGCATGGGATTGAACTTATAGAAGAGGTGGAGATACTAAATCCCCAACCTCTCTCAGATGAGATATGAGAGGCACCCGTTCCAAAGAATTTTAAGTCACTTTCGTTGGAGTTAGATCCATGATTTTAGGATTGGCAGAATTTTTCTAAAATATGGTGCTTGAAAGATGTTAAGCAAGATGTCATAACATCTTGATCTTCTGATACAACTGAGTATACGCTTACATTAAAAACCAAATGTTCTGACAAGTGTCGTGACATTCTGTAGTAAAACATCAATACAGGCTGGTTTATATCTTGACCGATTTGATTTGATTTTGTGATATTTCCTTTGGATATATTACAGATATTTACGCAGGTCAAGAGGAATTAAATCTGGAACAAGTATAATCAAATATCGAACAAAATCAAAGGTTCTAAAATTGGGGGTTAAGACAATTTAAGAAACTTGAAGATTTTCTCCAAGATTTAAAAAGATATTATGCAGAATTGTTGCTACTCTCAGGGTGTGGATCAAGTAAAGTCGTTAGAAGCCCATGGACTGCTAAATACTATTTAAAGAGAACCCTAGACCTAATGTAACTAAGTCTTTAACAACTGTAAAATTAGGGGAAGGTTAGAAGTCTTAGGTTTTGAGGATCTCTTGTGTTTTAAGTCACCCATGTATCTTTTGATACAATATGGTATACTGAAGTTGAGTATTGTTCTTGGTTTAAGCTTTTAAGCAAAACTAAGTATTTTGTATTTGAAGTGTAATATTCTTGTTGAGTTATTTTTTGATGCAGTCACTGGCATTGAGACTGTTGATATCACTGAGGTCATTTAGGAAGTGAGATGGTGATTTCTCATTTTAGATGTCCATTTATAGGTAGAAGTTGCATTGAGTAGTGATTACGTGAGAAGTTGTAAACTAAGATTGTTTAGCTTTGAATTGATACTACTAATAGTGGATTTCCTTCTTGTCTTGGTAGCCCCCAGAGTAGGTGATGTTGCACCGAACTGGGTTAACAATTCCATGTGTTATTTATCATTCTGCAATTTTAAGTCAATATCAATCAAAGCTTGATGAATATGTTTAGTTTAAAGACAGATGTTGTAACATATGTCTTGACAATGTTCTAATGTTAGGAAATCAGTATTAACATGTGTTGTCTGTACTAGAAATCTCAGTTGGCTTGTATCCTTAAAATACGAGCTCCTCTTTGACATCATCAAAGATGTAACCCTGAGATGGTATATGGGCATGCCCGAATCTTTATCATTAATTATCAATATTTGATGAAGAAACCAATCCACTAGTTTATAGTAAGCAGATACAAAAAAGATTGTCGCCACCAGGCTTTTCAACATTTTGTAAGGCCCTTCCGAATCTCTGGGGAGTACTTCGCTCGCTTCAATGATGAGAGACCATCAAGGTCGTCCACCCAAACTAGGAAATGTTGTGGGAGAAATTTAAAATGGCCTAATGGCAGGATATTTTAATGAATCCCTCGCCCAGAGACCCGCGTGTCCCTTAGCCGAGGTGGTGACTGATAAGTGCCAAAATGTACTTATTTTGTGTATGTAAATAGTGGCACTTATCGATACTTTTGTTAATACCGTTTGAATAATTCCCCGTTTTGTGTATAAATACGTATACTTTGTGAATAATTGTATTTTCATATACTTTTATACCATTTGATAATTTTTCCTTTGTTTTTATAAGTATTCATGCTTATTGGAGCCTTGAGGAATAAAGTGTCAAAGGCACGGCTTCGATTTCGCAGTTTTGGTGCAAGCCCGCTTAGCCACCGTCAAGCGGACTTCCATAGGCTCAAAATAAGGATGACCAAAATCATCATTTTGGTTTCCATTCATTTATTATTGGATAGATCATTAAATAAGCTTTTCAATGCTTCGAACCGGACGCAATTCGGAGTTACGGTTCTCGAGTTATGGCGAAAACAAAATCTGATTTTTAGCAGACTCCGCTAAGCGGACTCTGTGCCGCTAAGTGGACCTGCAAATTTTCAGACTTGTTAAAAAGGGGAAAAATCACATTTTTAGGTTATGATTTGGGTATTTTTGAGTCCCAACACCATCAACTTCATTCTTAGAGTAGGATTGACTTAGAAAACAACATCGGGTCATGCACTTGGAAGATCGGAGGTGGATTTCTCATCAACCGGAGCTGACAACCTGCGAGATGTTTGGTTTATCTCTTCTATTCTCTGTGTATTTCTTTGTGTTGGGTTTTGCTTGTATATTTACTCGAATCTTATGTATATTTACCGATTATAATGTTATGTTTAACTTGCTTTACAAATCTGTGTTGAAGTTGTTTTGGATTTTTGCTCTATGCTGGAGATTTGAGTTACTTTAGACATAAACTGCTTGAATCTTTATCTAGGATGATTATCTGTTAGTTTCTGAACTCTAGAGATAGATTTAGAGCTAACAATCACTGTGGGTATCTGTACTTAATGCTTTCGTGTTTGAGCGGCGCGCGAGAGTTCGCCGACGCGAGAATACGGATGTTCTCGCGACTTCGCGTTAGAGATAACCTTAGTTGTGAGATGATCTCGTTTGTGCTCCATAGATGGACGCTTATGTGAGAGATACATGATGACATAGATGAGTATCGTAGGTTGAGTATAACGGATTGGTAAGTGTATGTTTGTGAAGAGTGAATATATTTACATTTCTGATAAGTTATTTCTCTTCTAAGAATGTGTTTATTCTTTTCCTGTCTATATCTTTGTTTACTTTTTGCTCATTCAAATCCAAAGTTCGAAACCGTAGAAACTGTTGAATGGCATCTCTCCATTCCAAATCTTTTTTGTTGCTTGCCCTATACTACCCGCATCAACAGTGACACGTGAAAAATATTATATAAAGGGTGAGAAAAGAATGCTGAAAAGATGGTGAGAGATGTGAAAGAGCGCACCTCTAACATTGACATGTCACAACAGTTGTGAATGAGTCATTACACCTTGTCTAAAGCTTCACACCCACAAACACTCATTGTGAACAGATATGTCGAGAAGTCTTCCACATGCATGATATCTCTCCCGCCAACTCCAACGTTAGATATCATGGGGCCTGAGCCTAACAGATAGTGCAAGTTCCACAAGCTCAAGGGGGCACCGTATTGAGAACTGCTTTCAACTCAAAAAAGAGATAGAGCGCCTAATTCAAAAGATAATTTATTATAATTTTAAATATTAAAATAAAATTTGATGTCATTGATTTATTAATCATATATGAGACCATTATTTAAATAAGTTTTAGATGAATTAGATTTTTAAATAAGTTAACAATTTAAATCAAAATTTTTATGATACTTAATTCGATGAAATTCTTTTAAATAATAAAAAAAATAATCTATTTTAATATCAAACTAAGGGCCCGTTTGTTTTGCCTTTTTTTAAAAATGATTTTTATAGTGTTAACAAATTTTGCGAAGATTTTTTTTACAAAGAAACTTTTTATAAAAGCTTCAAATGAAAAATTTGTTTGAATAGTTATTCTTAAAATGTGATTTTAGGTATTTCATCTATTTATGGGGAAAAAATTTGGATATCAAAATTTCAAAAAATCACTTAATTTTGAAGCTATTTCAAATAGATTTTCATAATAATCATTTTTGAAATACAACTTTTTAAAAAAATTATGATTATGACTAAGTTTTGGTCTTCAATTATGTATATTTATGTTATAGGATGTCAAATTAAGTGTTTCATTTTAGAAAAAACGAATATAAAAAAACTTGTAATATTTTGAAAAACGGTTTTAGAAAATCTATTTTCAAAAATACAAAGAAAAAATTCATTTTTTTAAAGCTGAAACAAACTGGCCCTAACTAACCTTTTACCATAATTTCCAATAGAATTATGTTTCAAACAAAAAAAATGGATTAAAGAGGAGACACCACTTGAATTGGTGCCTCCTATTTTTCTAAATTTTTTCAACTTGCGATTTGTTGTTACTTGTAGATTTACCTGCATAATTTTTAATGTTTTGTCTGCAAGTAAATTCGCAAGTAACATCAAATCCGCAGAAGTGCCAATTCAAGTGGCGCCTCCTCTTTAATTTATTTATTTTGTTTCAAACATTGAATTTTTTTGTAAAAGATTAGTTGGTTTAATATTAAAATTGAAAATTTTAATTATTTAAAAAATTAATCTAATTCGGTCAAATCTATTTTCATTTGGTAAATTTCCAAAACTCACATAAATTTTTATATAAAAAATTTTTTTCAACTTGCGGTTTGTTGTTACTTATAGATTTACATGCAGAATTTTTAATGTTTTGTCTGCAGGTAAATTCGCAAATAACATCAAATCCGCAGAAGCGCCAATTCAAGTGGCGCATCCTCTTTAATTAATTTATTTTATTTGAAACATTGAAAATTATTGTAAAAAATTGGTTAGCTTAATATTAAAATTGAAAATTTTAATTATTTAAAAATAAATCTAATTCGGTCAAATCTATTTTCATTTGGTAAATTTCCAAAACTCACATAAATTTTTATATAAAAAAAGATATAAATTAATGCTAAATATTGATGATCTAATACTTTTTTGGGATAATATTACAGTTTTTTTTAACACTATCTAGTTTTTTTCATGTGATATTCATGAATCTTTCTAAGTATGCGTTTTTAATGTAGTGGGACAGAGACAAATTCATATGATATTAGAAAGTCTTTTGGTAAAAGTAAAACAAAAGAGAGTTAAATATTTCCAGCATTGATATCACCTAAAAAATCCTATTAGTATGTGGTCGCAATCATATTTATCACCTAAAAAGATACAGCTAGATTTGAGAAAGGAAAGAAAAAGAAAGGAATAATAAATAAAAGAGGATTTTCTTTTCCTTGTATAGTTGATACCACGTGTATTTCGTGCAACCAAAATTTACTATGTAGAGTAAAAGTGCTTGGTTTCAAATTGCTCCACTTTTCGTGTGTCATGTGAAAACCAGCTGGTTATTATTGTCACTGCTTTTATGATGAATGAATCTATGAAGGAATGAATAGTGATAACTTTTTATAGAGTGGTGTTATTTAAACACTAATTATCAACAACACTGTATTTTAACATAATATTAAAATACATCATTTATTTTAAACATGTCCATAGTATTGGAACATGTTGTACCGGGTAAGTGAATTGGCTATTTAGAATTGAGATATGTTTTATGTTTAGAGATGGTGTATGCTTTTGGAATTGAGATCTGTTTGTAGCAGATTATTTTCTTTGAATGACTCTTGTATTTTGTATTTTTAGTACTTCTTCCATATCATAAAAGTATCTTATTTGTATTTTTTTATGTCTTAAATAATTATTTTATATTATCAATGTAATATTTATTATTTTTTTTTCCTACTATACTTTTATTTATTAACTTTCGTTCTATTCAACTACTCTATTAACAAATAACAATAATTAATAGGGATATTCTAATAAATAATATTAATTTTATCATTAAAACCGACACATCTAATCATTTTCTTAAGAACCACACATTATTTAAAGTTTTATGCTAAAAGTTTTACATATAATATGCTTTGATTTTGTTGTTGGGGGTAGCAAATTTTGGAAGAGAACAAAAGAGTAATTAATAGAAAATGTGAAAATGAGAGAGAAGAATGTAATTGTATTGAGTTTGAGAGTTGTTTATGTATAATGTAGGTGTTATTTACTCGGCAAGTAATTGTTTTTAACAAATTTGTTGAAGTATGTCTTAAAATCTTAAGTGATGAAGAAAAAAATTCGATATTGTCAAAATTCAAGAAATCGAAAACAACAAGAATGTCTGGTTCAGGCAGTTCGTGGATATCAAGTTTGCTTGGCTCGGTTTCCGAATCCGTTTATTCAAGTTTGTCTAACAATTAATGAGTTCTATTTTGGGCTTTGTTATAGATCTGTTGCGTTTTAGTAATTATAAATATGTATCTCTTCTGTTATTACACTGTGACATTTTAGAGCTATAGAGCCAAAAGGGAGAAACAAGAGTTTAAAGTTTAGGGAAACCTTTTAGAATTATCTAGAAGGATTAAACAATACTTCTTGATACCTTGGGTGAAAGTGATTCATATATTGAGAGTTGGAGAGGTTGAGAAACAATTGGGTAGAAAATATGTGTTTGCTATTAGGAGACTTAAGGGTTTGTTCTTGTGAAATTTGAAGACGATGACTATTTTCTTGTAACTCATTTGTAATATCTTGTAACAAATTTCTGAGTATAATGAATTAGAAAGTTGTTCTCTCCTCCAAACGTAGATCTTTTAATCAAATTGGGTAAACAAACATTTCGCCTTTTCTCGCCTTGTTCTGTTATATTTTTTGTTTATTGTCTATTATTCTTGAAGGCCATTTATTTTGATTGCTACTGTTCTTTGTCCCCACATATCAAAGTGTTGATTTGAATTGGAAGGTACTATTACTTTGGAAGAAGTCCAAGCGGCGGTGAAATCCAAAGAATTTTCAAAGGTGGAAGATTTGAAGATTGAAGATAGTGGTGAAGACTTAAGCGTGTCAAGAGGAAGATGAGAGCGTAAAGGGATGTCAAAATCAAAGAGGTTTGACAAATCAAAGATAAAATAATTTAATTGTCAGAAAATCAGTTACTTCAAGAAGGATTGTCCTGAGAGAAAGGTCAATGATGATTTTGTTCATGTTGCAGTTGCCTTAGATGAGGATATATAGTTATGGTAATGCTAATGCACTAGTCCTATCAAGTTCGGAGACTGGAGAAAGTTGGGTAATAGACTCGAGTTGCTCTTATCTCATGTGCCCAAGAATAAAATACTCTAAGACTTTGAAGTTGGAACAACTTGGAGTAGTTTGCCTTGGTGATAATAAGACTTGGAAGGCTTATGTTATTGGTACATCTAGAATCAAAATGTTTGATGACCGTGAGTTTCTTATTCATAATGTGAGGTATGTTCCAGAACTCAAGCAAAATTTGTTATATATAAACATGGAGTGTTGAATATTTTGCACGATGAAGTGATTATTGCTAAAAGGTCTAAAATATGTGGTATATATATTTTAGAAGGTTCAAATGTTGTTGTTCATTCATCATTAACTAGTGGAGATTTTCATGACAATAAATAGCAATGGGATTTGAGGTCAAGACGCTACGAATTCCTTGAGGCGTTGTTTAAGAAGTTTATAATGAATTTTGCAGAAAAAAGAGATAAAAATGCATGTAACCTCTGGGTTGTTATTGAGTTTTTAGGGAAGAGCTGATGTCAAAGCACTTTACTTGGTTGGTAGAGAATTTTCCAAAGGAATAATAGTAAAAACCAACAGATTAACCTTTTAGAAACTATGGTGGAGAAAAATCATTTTGAAGTGGAGTTTCCTACTATGGATACTAGTAGTAATGTGGAAACAGTAACAGATATATTTGGTTATCATTTGACTTAATTGTGATAAAGTAAGGAGGGGAAACATGGCATCTTAAAGAGACAGTTATGCTAGCCTTTGGTGTTATGCTTTAAATGTGGCTAGAGGGTTGCAAATTTCAAAAAGAAGAACCTTTAGGGAGGCATTAGAAAGCAGGTGGAGTCAATGATGGTTGAAGAACCATTCTTGTGTGCTTGTTAGATTACCTAGGAAGAAAAAGGTTATCTTTAAACGTCAAATCTCAACAACCACAACAACAACAAATAGACAAAATCAATACAATATTTAAACATTAAATCTCAACAACAGAAATAACAACAACAAAATCTAAACATTAAACCTCAACAACAGTAACAACAACATTAACAAATAAACAAAATCAATATAATTGTTAAATACTAAATTTCTACAACAATATTAAACATCTTACTTGATACAACTATAACTAACATTAAACATTTTTAAAAAGGAATTACTAGATAAACGATTACATTAAGAAACTAACCTTGAAATTTTTTCATGCTCTTGCTTTCATTATCATTGTTTTCAATATCTTAAGTTTAAAATTCAGCATTTTGCATCCAAGATGGATAGTTGTGACATTTACGTTTTGATTGGCTAGTGAGAGTTTCACGCAGATCACTAATGTTTCATGTGGATTAATCAAAAATAAAAAATAAATAAAAATAAAATATGTTACTTTACCACTCGGTTTTTAGTAAAACCAAGGTACTAGGTCATAAAAAAAATTTAAAAATAAAATTAAAAGGTGATATTGGTCATGGATTCGATCCCCAACAGCTGCATTTTTTGAATTTTCAAAACTGCGCAACTTTTTACCTCAGTTTTTAACAAAAATCAAAGGATAAAATCCTATTAAAAAAATAAAAGGAGATAAAATATAGTTGCTGGGATTCGAATATCTGTCCTCTAAATACTTTACCCCTCGAGTTTTCTACAAAATCGAGGTAATAAGTCATAAAAAAGTTTTAAAAAAATTAAAAATTGTTAAATTGTAGTTCTTTGTGGCGCCTTCATCTTGAGATCCTAGTAGCGCCTTCATCTTGATACTCCAATTATCATAGTTGTTCTTTGTGAGCATCGATCGGCATTTGAAAAGGGAAACATCCATTCGCCATCTTTTGAGGATCTTGAAGCTCTGGTATCACTTTGTTGGAATTAAGGTTGTTTTTGTATGTAGGGAAAGTGTTTAGAAATATTGGAGGCTTGAATAGAAACTTGATAGGTAGGAGAATTCTTTATGAAAGAGAGAACTTTGTATTTTTTGTTTGATGCAAATGTATAGGATTACATCTCTATTTATACTATTCTAAGGAGAACTCTAGACACACTAATTCTATAGAGTTCTCAACTCTAGAGATCCAAAAGTATTCTAGAGAATATTACAATCATAAGAAATATCTAGACACTCCAAACACTACAAAAATTCTCTAGAAACATGATTCATAATTACTTAAGCCCAAAATAACTAAGCCCAAAAAACTAAATAATTAATTTAAGTTCAAATCAAGTTTATATTTCAACATAATGCTACAAGGAAATCAAGGCGAAATAGTTTATTTAAGTATGATATATGACACTATCTAAGATAATATATTTATGTAAGTATTTAATTAGATAATAAAAATAGTTTATTCAATGTTAGTTTGTGAATTAGTATACATTGATACATGCATGGATATATCACCATTTTCTAAGTATTCGTGGATAGAAATTCGACTGAGAATACATGGATATTGAGCCTTGTGTCCACATCTTCATACCAACAAAAAGACATCATACTACAAATCCATATTGAGAGTGCATGGGTAGACTACTAGCACAATATGTGTTGTTTGATAATTATGCCCATCTTTGAGGCACTCGCCTGTTGGAAGACATTTGTTAGAGAGATTTGGTGGCATACGCGTACATCTGCGAGTTACTATTTGGTGGCAATGTATATGAAGGTACTGATGTCCACGCCTTTGTTAGAGAGATTTTGAAGGAAGTCAAGACTGTCTTGCGGAAGAAGAGGTTGAAAAGGAAGGACAACATTTTTTGTGAGACACATTATAATACATTCTTTTTAAGATCTTTTAATTTTTATTTTGGTTGTATTTTGTGTGCGACATTATTTATATAAGATTATCATGTATTTTGTTTGACATCTTATATTATATATTATTTTGTATTTTTAGTTTAAATTTTTTATTATTATTATTTTATGTTGTTGTACAAATACATGGATTATGCTGTTGTAAAAGACAAATTTGGATTCTTTTATCTAAAACCATGATGAAATGTGTGATTGCAATTTAGATTTTTTTAATTTGAACTTATACTTAGGTGAGGTTTGGCATGGTTCATATTCTATAATCTAAAAAGTGTTGAGTCATTTATTTTTAGAATTTTTCTTTACCCACCTCCCTATGGGGTCACCCCCAGCGAAAACCCAAAACTGTCACTGTTTCGGAGATGCATCTCCGAAGTTATTTTTTTTTTGAATTTTTTTTGACTTCGGAAATGCATCTCCGAAAACACCAAAAAAGTGTCCCTGCTTCGGAGATGCATCTCCGAAGTTATTTTTTTTTTGAATTTTTTTTGACTTCGGAAATGCATCTCCGAAAACACCAAAAAAGTGGTGTTTTCGGAGATACATTTCCGAAGTCAAAAAAATTCAAAAACCGTGAATATTTTCGGAAGTTCATTTCCGAAAATATTGCTGCATATACAAATTTCCCTCCTTCACTATTTCATCATTTTTCTCCAAAACTTCCCCAAACCCTCTCCAAAACCCAATCAATCTCCATCCATTTTTCGTCCTAAAATCAAGTTTCAAACCGTTGATCACGTTAAAGAGAGCATAGAAAGCTATAATTTCAAGTAAACATCTCTCATTTCATCCCCTATTTCACTACATTGATTCAACAAATTTATGCTGAAACTGATATGGTTCGGAAGTTCATTTCCGAAATATATTACCTAACAAATTTCGGAAATGAACTTCCGAAATATGCCCTGGCTGTTAAAAAAAACTGTTTTGGCCAACTTTTGCTAATTTTTTCATTTGTTAGGTATGGTGCATCCGGACAACAATGTGCAAGACAATGACGCAGTAGTTCTGGCAATTGTCAACGTTAATAACGATCCGGTTATCGACGTTAATCCTATGATCAATGCGGTTGATGTTCGGCAAGAATTTACAAATGATCGGAGCTTCGGTAGTCGCGAACAATTGATTGAGTGGGTTCGGAACGAAGCTAGTAAACTTGGATTTGGAATTGTTATTTTAAGGTCGGACAACGGAAATAGTAGGCGGAAAGCTTTCGTTGTTTTGAATTGCGAACAGGGTGGGAGTTATGCACAATCAAACCGGGTTCTAAAACACGAAGACACGAGATCGAGAAAGTGCGGATGTCCTTTTAAGTTGCGTGCTAATCAGAGGGTTGATGATTTGTGGCGGTTAACCGTAATTTGTGGAATTCATAATCATGCCTTGGATGTCAAGTTACACGGACATCCAATGGCGTGTCGTTTGTCCCGCGAAGAGAGGAATGCGATATCGGACTTAACGATAGTCAAAGTGGCGCCTCGCAACATACTTGCTGATTTGAAGCGTAAGAAACCGGATAGCGTTTCAAATATCAAACAAGTTTACAATGAACGACACAATCTCAAAGTTTTGAATATGGGCCTTCGGTCGGAAATGCAACAACTTTTGAAACTACTAGGCGATAACAAATATGTTTCAAGCTTCCGAACCTCCGAGGACAAAGTTACGGTGCGTGATATTTTTTGGACTCATCCCGAAAGTATCAAATTATTCAACACATTTCCAACCGTTCTAGTCATGGATTCGACGTACAAGACAAACAAATATAGGCTTCCTCTTCTAGAGATAGTCGGTGTGACCTCGACGGACAAGACTTATTCGGTCGGGTTTGCTTTTTTGGAGTGTGAAAAAGAAGACAACTTTACATGGGCCTTGGTAATTTGCAAGTCTTTGTTAGTTGATCAAGAGGTTATGCCAAACGTCATTGTCACCGACCGGGACAATGCTTTGATGAATGCGGTTGATACCGTATTCCCGACATCGACCGCGTTACTTTGTCGGTATCACATAACTTGCAACGTGAGAAGTAAGTTGAAACCCGCGGTTGGGACAAAAGATAGGCCGGATGAAAACGGTAAAGTTATCAAAGCCGGTGTTGTGTTTGAGAGGATAATGGCGGCATGGAGGGAAATTTTGGATGCACACTCCGAAGAGGTGTATACTGAGAAATTGGTACACTTTAGGTCTTTGTGTGGTTCCATTAAGACATTTTTTCATTACGTCGAATCCACCATTCTTGACAAAGTTAGAGAAAAAGTCGTGTGCTCTTGGACAAATCGAGTTAGACATCTTGGTTGCACCATGACTAACCGAGTTGAATCCGCACCTGCGGTCTTCAAGAGGTGGTTGGGTGATAGCAAGGGAGATTTGTGTCGGGGATGGGACACCGTCAACCAAATGCTCCAAAATCAACACAATGAAATTCAAACATCGTTCAGTCGGAGCAAGACGGTTATGGAACACCGGTATAAGGGCCAAATTCTATTCTCCCGATTGATTTACAACATATCCCGGACGGGTTTGAATTTTTTGTTTCATGAAGCGAAACGGTCGGAGACCACGGGCCCGGATAGTTCTTTATGTGGGTGTACCATTAGAACTACATACGGCCTTCCATGTGCTTGTATACTTTCAAAAAAGAAGAAGTTGAATTCACCAATACGCATGGATGAGGTAGCCGACCATTGGAAGAAACTTCGTTTTGATGATTTTGACCCGCCGAAGGAAAATGACTCCAAAATCACCATCTCCGACGAGTTGGAAGTGATAGTGGAGAAGTTTGCTAAAGCGGATGACACCACCAAAATGCACATAAAAGAACAATTGCGGAAAATTGCATTTCCGGAGACCACCGATTTGAAACCGCCATCTCAACCGGTTAAAACGAAAGGTGCACCTAAAAAGTCCAAAGTTACACAAGAAGACACATCAACAAAACGATCTCCATCCTACTTTGAACATGTTGATGCATCATTCCCGGATTCACCGACACCGAAGTCCAAGTGTAGTGGTAACAAAGGAGCCCGTATTTCGAAGCCACCTCGCACACCGCCGATCAAAAAATCACTGATTGTCTACATTGATGAGATGCCACTTTTTATGCACAAATATATCGATAACATCGTTGATGTTGGAGGCGACGGCAATTGTGGATATCGGGCCGTTGCGGTTTTGCTCGGTAAAGGGGAAAATAATCACACTTTAGTCTGACGGGAACTCATTGCGGAGTTGACTTCGTATCGGGACATCTACGGTCGACTATATGAAAATCAAGAAAAGTTTGCGAAAATTCATGATGCACTTGTTCCATCACTTACCGGTATCGCTCCGGTTTCAAAGTGGATGTCATTCCCCGAGATGGGTCATCTAATAGCAAGTGCATATGATATGGTGTGCGTTGATTTGACGAGGTTTGGACTAAGTGGGACTTTTTTTCCACTTCATAGTCGACCGCCGTTGGACGCGTCGAGCCGCATCATATGCATCGGGTATCTACGATCGCGGCACTTCGTTCAAGTGTTTTTGAAACCGCGTTGTCCTATACCGGCTACTTCTTGTCAATGGACGGCACATCGTTCAAATAAGGCAGAGACTTGGCCGGATCCGTTCGTTTCGAGAATGGCGGAGTTTGAAGAAATGATGAGCAAAGAGCGCGAGCAAAATAGAGAGCGGTCGAAGAACGTACCTATTTTGGACTTAGGATCCACCGATTGGTTCGGTGAATTTTAGTTTGTTCCGGATCGTTTTTGTTTGTAATGATCATTTTTGTATGTATTGTTGTTTATCATGTAAAATCGGACCGATTCAATACATATATAATATAAGTATGTTTTATGTCATCATTGTGTAATTTAAGTCTATTTTGAATTCCATTTGTCCAATTTACACAACACACTAAGCAATCAACAAAATGCAAAATTTATGTCTGTTTCTGCATAATTCGGAAATGAACTTCCAAAATATGCTTGTCTGCCTCCTATTTTCGGAAGTTCATTTCCGAAAAGTCCCCTGAGGCAGGATAAGGTTTGTTGGGCCATCATTGCTCCAATAAGTCTATAAATACAACACACTCTTCTTCATCCTCTTCACACCTAGAAACACAAATGACACAAACCTACCCCCACCTAGCATTCGTCTACTTCACCACCGGCTACCCGATGCCGTTCTAATTTCGCTTCTCGCGCGACACGCCGTTTGCGGAGTTGATAACGTCGCTCAACACGCTTTTGCGCTATCCCGAGAATCGAAAGGTTGTCAAGCTCGAGTACCGCTCGCCATCGCTTAACGACGAGGGAGCCATTGAATTCA
The DNA here is from genome assembly GCF_029867415.1 of Vicia villosa. NCBI lineage: Eukaryota > Viridiplantae > Streptophyta > Magnoliopsida > Fabales > Fabaceae > Vicia > Vicia villosa. Next base: position 188,210,036 of record NC_081181.1, on the reverse strand, counting down.
CACCTTTTGAGATCAAGAACGACGAAGATTTAGCGGTTATGTGGACAACGTTCGACCGATTTTCTTCGAAGGGCCCGATCGAGTTGAACGCGAAACTTCAAAGATCGGCGGACGACGTTATCAAAATGTTGACTCATCCCCACCTACCCGTGTTTAACAATATGTAACTTTAATCTTATGTAATGTGATCGATGTAATCTTCACCCGATTAAATAAAGCGAATCGTTCTTGTTTTTCATCTTTCTTCTGTCCAGACAATATTTCGGAAGTACATTTCCGAATTCCTCCAAGGGGGGTGAATTCGGAGATGAACTTCCGAAAACACCACATTTTCTGAAAAATAACTTTATTTCGGAGATGCATCTCCGAAATCAATATTTTATATTAAAAAAAACACTTTTTCGAAGATACATTTCCGAAAACAACTTTTTTTTCAAAAAAAGTACGTTTTCGGAAATGAACTTCCGAAAATAGGGGTATTGTGGTAAATTCACCGGAGGTGGCCAAGAAGGTTAGGAGGTGGGTGAAGAAATATTCTATTTTTATTGAGTGGTCTAGATCACTTCGACATTTTCTTTGAACTAGAATGCCCGTGTATTTCGAGGAATTTACATGTCACCCCTAAAATTAAACATGTCATCCCTCAGAGCTATGTTTTTACCATTATATTCTTGTCTAAAGTTATTAATTTTTATAACATATTTCTACCGGAAATTTTGAAAAAATACCAGATTTTTAAAAATTTCAGTGAGTTTTTATCGGAAATTTATAAAAAAATACTAGATTTTTCGAAATTTCCGATATTTTTTGCAAAAAAAAAAAACTGTGATACCATAAATTTAAAATTTTCGGTATGTACCGGAAATTTCAAATTAACTAAAATTTTCAATATGATGTACTAGAAATTTTGAAAAAATTACTTGATTTTTTGAAATTTCCGATGTTTTTTGCAAAAAAAAAAAACTGTAATACTATAAATTTGAAATTTCTAGTATGTACCAAAAATTTGAAATTAACTAAAATTTTCGGTACGAAGTATCAGAAATTTTCTTATAACTGAAATTTCCAGTATGTTGTACCGGAAATTTGACAGTGCATACCAAAAACTTCTTCCAAAAATTTTTTGTATCTCAACATTTTTCAACAAGAGTAAAATTGAATTAAAGAAATATGAGGGGATGACAAGTATAAAAAAGAGGGTGGCAGGTAGATTTCTATCAATTAATATGTTTGGTTAATTTTTTCCTCCACCACACAAAATAATGAACTCCTATTACCCATACCTAAATATAGTGAACCTTAACTTAAGGCTTAAATGCATCTTTGGTCCATGTAGGTTAGCGAGTTTTTGATTTTCGTCCCTGTAAGTTTTTTTTTGTCTAAGTCCCTATATTTCACTTTTGTGTTCGTTTTAGTCACTAAAATCAAAATCTGCAGGAAAATTCGCACGAAACATGCAGATTTTCCTCCGGATTTTGACTTTAGGGACTAAACCGCAAGTAAAAAGTAAGATACAGAGACTCAGACAAAAAAAAACTTACAGGGACGAAAATCAAAACTCACTAACTTACAGAGACGAAATATACATTTAAGCCTTAACTTAATTATAGTTTATGACTCATCCTCACTTATTTAAGATAAATGATGATGTTATTCATTTTGATTAGAATGATCAATTTGCCCAAATGAATCGGAGTCTCAACCACCCCGACACAAAAAATTGTGACTACTGTGGAGTGTTGTCATCTATTACTCAAAGATGATGAATGTGTCCAATTCACCAACATGCAATTAACTAAGATGTTATCTTAATCAAATTTGTTCGTCCTATTTATTAAAACTTGATTCGTTCTAGAACTTTAGATGAATTTTATACATGCATGATTGGGTTCAATGAAGAAGTAACTAATTTGCCCAACTTATAATCTTGTCAGTGTGTAATTGTTGTTTTAATTACTCCCAACTTATTGTTGGTTGTTGACAAGTAACATGTTGAATTTCTCTAATTTAATAGAGTTTTTATTCATTGTATTTGTCATTGATTCGGCCGTTTTAAACTCTAAAATCTAAAATCTTCAAAACATAATCAGATTCTATGCACCATAAAGGACCCAAAGAGGAAAAAAAAAACCTCTTCAAATTTTAACCTAACTTTTGTCTGGTAATTTCAGTCATATTCAATTCTATGGGACACCTATGGTATAGGTAGGTAGCACAATTGGTAAGCTAAGGGACTAAGAATGAAATTTAAAAAAGAATGTCAATTCTATGGGACACCTATGGTATAGATAGCAAAATTGGTAAGCTAAGGAACAAAGAATGAAATTTAAAAGAGAGATCAATTCTATGGGACACCTATGGCATAGGTAGCACCTCAAATTGACTCAAAATTGAATGCTTAACAGGGAAAAGGAAATTTAGACAACTAAGTATTCACCAACATCAATCTATGAAAAACAAGAATCAAAATATTCAGAAATTACTACTAATATCTCAAAATCAGCACTACATATTCCTTATTCCTTTCTACCAAAGGAACAAAACTGAGCTAAAATTGTAAGAGTGAAAAAAAATGGTAATGAACAAAGCTATGTACAAAAGATGTCAATCAAATCCAACAACTAGGACCTAAAAACACATGCAATTATAAGACCAAGCAAACATTGATCTTAATTCAGATGTGATGTCCAATAGGAAAATGTAGCCAAAAATTATTTGCGACTAGTTTGGCCTGCTTGTAATTATTTGTTATGAATAAATCTCAATATCGCCGCCTAGACAGAAAAAACTCATAATCTGGATGTCTGTTTGTGCAAACTTGGTTCCCTTTGTTTACAACCGCTCTTGCCATAAGAGACGCTGTTTCTTCAAGTGTTCTCAATCGCTCTTTAAGAAAGATTGAAGGGTTTATGCCTATCATTTCTGCCGCCAATGCAGAATGATTCAGCTGGAACCAGCATTCACCCTGTATCGAAATTTCATTTGCAATTTGTTCATCTATAAAGATCTTTCTATCAAATGAAATGACGGATTAAACTTCAATGTTTTAGCAACAAAACTCATACCTGTGCATTGTAACTTTGAAGACCTACAACTGGAGAAACTACGCAAGAATCTAGAGTTGGCGAATCAGAATTTGAACTTCTACGAACCAAATGTCCAAGTGAATGGTAAGTCAGAAAAGATGCACGAAAGTTGCCATCTGGTATACGGTAAATAGGATACCATGCAACTGAGTACCTGCAAATCAGGTGGTCTTAAAACTGTTACCATTTTAACTTTCACTGAGATGATGATAATGATTGCTTCTGATGATATGATCTTAAGCCAAATAAAAAAATGTACTTTTTTTTCATAAATGAAATACAAGTCGCATGATCATTTACCAAGATCTAGGATGAAGATCTTGCAGGTTTATTGAATCCAGTTTAGTTGTGTCCCCATAAGTTTTGGATTGGATCGGTACGTTACCTCTAATCAGCTCCTGTATCCTATGAGAAAGAAATGGAACAAGAAAAGAATATGATATCACATGTTACAGACTTGCATATTAAAAACCACTATGCTCCGATATAAAAGTGATGAACGGTCTTACCTTTCATATAGAGGTCGTCTTTGTTGAGGTTGTTCGCATTCAAAATATTCAAAAAGAAGTTCTAAATCGCCAGAAGTACTAGACTCGGTATATGGATTAGAACCATCATTGATAGGAGTGAAGGAGTCTTCAGAAACCTTACAATTTGGAAAGTTTGCATTGCTGTTCACACATCGATTTTCACGGTTCTTAAACAGCTGAATCGCTGATAAAGAAGGGACAAAATAGGCACGAAATGGAAAATGACCGACACCGCCGAATGTCTTCGGATTTTCATAATCCCAAGCCCTTATCTCTAACCCATAGCTACCATGTTTCTCATACCACTCCCACAAGCACCCCAAAGATACTTCAGGTATCTCATGTCGGCACAGTGTGGTACCAACAGAGTAGTTTTGAGAACACGTCAGACAACGGAGTGAATCAAGTGATCGACAAATAACAGGACTGCAAAAATGAAGTAGTCTTTCAAACTCTGCAACCGGTCCACCAGTCGCCTTGTGTACTACTTCACAAGCTAATTGAACCCTGAAGGTATCATTCACAGCTTGAGCAATTCTATACGAATCGTTTTCAAAAATATATTGATTCTCACATTCATAAATCATGTGATTAGCTACTTCATGTTTGTCCCTATGCTCGGCCAGTGTACCTGAAATCTCCTCATCAAGTTTATGACTCTCACCCTCGATCTGACCAATGCATGTAACTGCATTTGGTGAAGAATCCTGATTTTGAGAAAATGAATCAGTTTTTGGTTTGAGAGTGTTTTCCGATTCGAAATTTTTACTAGTTGGTTCGTCAGAATATTCTGACTCAGATTTGGTCCTTCCAGTATCTTTTTTCCCAACTGGTATCCATTTCCATTGTGAAGATCCAGAACTGTGGTTTTGAACGTAGTAATCAGCAGAAGAAACTTCCTTCAATGTTTGACTAACTTGATCATCTAAGAGATTACAGGAAACTTGAGACTGCTCATCAGAACAAGAAACTTGAGATTGAATGTCTATACTTTCATTCTTTGGCTCCTGGGAATTTTTCTGGATATCGGACTCCACCGGATGAAACTGTTCATTATGAACTATTTCAGATGATTCTTGTTTAACTCCATTGGTCTGAAACTCCATTACCGTTCCTTGATGATTAATTTCCTGAGACGAGATACTTGAAGAATCATTCTGTTGAATACTACCCTTCATGTTATCGTTTAACACGGTCCGGTTATAATTGGAACCCTTCCTAGAATAATTGCAGGGTCCTTTTTTCATAACCAAGTCTGTTGTTTTCCCTTTTGATTTCCGACCGGCTTTACTTTTCGCTTGTTTTTTAACCTCTCCTCCTGAAACAACATTTGCAACAACAGAATTACTGTTTTTTATAGCTGAAGTATCCTTGTCAGTAGTGGAAATGAATTGTGACGAAGGTGTGCTTATTTTTTTCAAATCACCACCACATTCACTCGAACTATTCTTCTGAACCTTTTGCCATACAGAATGACTGTTTTCCTTCCCTGTTCGACCGTTTTGAATGCCTGTGAATTTGTTGAAACTTGAACTCTTGGACATCGTTCTCTTATGCTGAACTCTCTTATCATTGACAACGCAATTTTGACCGCCGTTCCTTATTTCCTCGTTATGTTCAGAGTTATTGCGAAAACCGTTCGTTAAGCCTTGACCGAGAAAATACTCATCTCCACAACTTGCCTTGTTGGACTGTTTTCCTATATGAGCGCCATAGACACTTTCATCGCTTTTTGAACCAATCGAAACTGAATCCAACACTAAAGTGTCTTGTGTATCATTAAAACAGGATAGCTCAACGTCTTGAATATCCTTTGATTCTTTATCATGTAGCTGACTCCTTGATTCAGCTTTTGACATTACTGCCTCCTCGATACGAGGGTCGCAGCGTTTTGGTGCATCCATAACATTGACTTTGTCATTCATCTCATTCCTTTCACAATCAATTTTCATGAACCTATCGTCGGAAGATGAAAATTCCGGGGCAGTTGTATCCACATCATTGCTGCTGCAAGTTTCAGAAGTCAAACTTACACACCCGTATTCTTCCGAACGAACTTCTCTATCATTGGATCCACTTTCACTTGATTGGTTCTTTATCTGTTTCTTTCTTGCTCTTTTTCTCGAGCTTTTCTTCGACGACTTATCTTCGTAAGTGTTACTCATCCACTTATCAGATGAAATAACAGTGGCAGAACTATGAGGTGACAAGCTAGGGCTACTACTAACTACCGAACTTTGCGCACAAGAATCTGCAGGAAGTTCTTTCAGTTTACAAGCTTTGTTAGCTACTTTATTTTGACATCTACGACGAACATTATTTGAACCGTTATAACTTCTTTCATATGATTTGGCCGTATAAGCACTCAGAGGCACCTGTCCTCTAGACCCCTTGCATTGATCTTTCTTCGACCGGTTTAGAGGAGCTGGTGGAGGGAAAAGAAGTTGCAGACCATCCATATTAATTCCAGAAGCTAGGTTAATGTGATTGAGACACTGCACTGGAACGGCGAGAATTCTCCAGGTTCCATCAGGCTCAACACTAAGGAATGTAAGGATCGCACACCTGGTAAATTATTAACCGAACATAACAATAGTCACTGTAAAATTTCAAGTCTCCGTAAGCACAACAAAAAATAAAAATAGGAGTTTGAGTAGATATAGGACTTGTTTGGATTGGCTTATTGGAGCTTATCGACTTGCATAAACACTTGTTAGACTGTTTGAATTGCCTTATTGGAGCTTATATAATGGCATAAACCCGTGTGGACTGTTTGTGAGTGAGTGGTTAAGAAAACAACCTACTATTTGTCTATAACCTGATTTCAGCTTATTTCCACAAGCTTATATTAGAATAGTTCAACTTTATTTTATCTTCTTTTATAGAAATAGTTTATGCATAAGCACTTATATTATAAGAACAAACGCTATAAGTGCTTAATTAAGCTATTTATCCAAATAGGGTTTGAACAACCTCTTCAATTGGAGGGAATACAACATCAATACCAGCATGGATTCACATTCCATCCTACCATGTAAAAAATACACTATCACCTTTTAGCAAGCCTAAGAGTTATTTTACAATGAGTAACAGATTTTTAAAATAAATGTAATAAGAAGGCTAAGGGTGCATGTTATGTCGATACAACAACAACTTCAATAATCAAAAGAACAATGAAGTAAATGATAAAAGACACAGAATTTTTACCTACTATCAGAGTTGATCTTTGAAACAGAAGATCCTTGAGAATGCTGAACAAAATAACATTAAAAAAATTGAGATACGACTAACGGCTTAACCAAACTCGATTGAACAATTCAGGGAAACGGGAAAGTAAATTACTTTTGTGACTTCCAGAGATGTAACTTTGTCTTGTTGCTGATATGTTGTTGATTTGGAATTCTTTCCTGCTTCTGAAACTTTTGGACTATCATTACCTTTTGGTTGAGGCGCACAATGCATCTTCCTTTCCTGTAAATGCCAATGTTGTCAAATAGCAGACATAGCAGCACTATAGCGTAGCAGAATTTTAACAAACCTAAATTGTTCCACAATACATGATTTAGTACAAAGTGTAGTTAAATAACGATTATAGCAACGTTGCTATAACACTGTCTACAACATAACATAATTTCAACAAACCGCATAGAACAATCCAAATGGAAGACTCCAAACAATGCAAACCTATGAAGCAAGGACACCGACACGTCGACACCAGTAATAATTTGAAAAAATGAATAAATTAGACATAATCACAAGTGTTGATGTCAGTTTCAGACACCGACACTAACTCGGACACACCTTTTTTTCCGAGGTGCCGGTGCTACATAGATACAAACAAGCTTAGAGAGATAAGAATTAACATTCTCAAACCAAATTTATCGAAAATTTCCTGATCAGCATTCAGCACAATACCTTGGACTCGCAATCTTGGAAGGAACCTCTTAAATTCTAACATAATAAACAGCAACTACAACCAACAATTTTGAATCTCCTTTTGCTCAAATCTCAGCCAAAAAATGGGTAGCACATTTCATCGAACATTAAAGACGCGTATTCTACCAAGCTTCATATTCTCTTGGCCATACACATTTCTTGGCTTTCATGAACAAACACAAAACTAAAGTTTAAAGAAAGAACTACACAATCAACAATAAAAGAATGCAACTCCAAACACACAAACAATAGAGACAAGTCCAGGAAAGGAGAAACCTCAACTTGGGTTTCTCCAAAATCAAAATCAGAAAAAGATTAAAATTATCCCAAAATGATAGCCCTTAGATAAATATAAACATACAAAAATCACATAAAAAAGAAAAATCAAACTTGAAATAATCGCTTATTTAAACCATTAGTACAGAATCTATAAACAAATTTTGACTAAACCACAAATCTTAATCCTAAAATATCAAAATCAAACACTACCGTATTCTTAGCCATAGAAATCTTCCTCAGATTTAGGCTCAGAAACAGGATTTTCCTTTTTATAGATTCCATCCACCTCAGAAACAAGATCATTTATCCACAAAAACATAAAAATAAAAAAATAATTTTTTTTAACAAAAATAAAAAAGAAGCACAACCCATTATTCAAAAACCAAACTTTTCAAACAATCAATTATCAGAACACAGAAAACCGAAATGAGTCTTGATCAAAGAATCCAACCATGAGACAATTTCCAAAGGGTTGGAACTGAGTAACTCGTTTCTTCCAAGCCTGAACGGCTTTCTTCTTTCTAACGAAATCACCCGTTTTGTCTTTGGGATTGAAAACTCGATTATTGATTTTCCACTCTTGTGTTGTTGTTGATGATTTTTCTTTGTTTATCTGTTTTTGGGATATGAAAGAATCAAAGAAAGCGACGATTTTTGTGTGTTTGCAGCTAGAAACAAGAACAATACCGATGTAGTTGTTCAGTGGCCACAGAGAGTGTCCAATGAAGTGAAAATGGACAAACAAGGAAAAGAGAAGAAAAATGTAAACTTTTTGAATATTGGGAAAATTGATTTTTGACTACAAATTCACATCATTATGGAGGGATTTATAGGGTGACTCAATCCAAATAATCTTATTACTTTTCTATTTTAGATTAGTAAAGTAAAGTAAAGTCTTAATTCTCATTTATTTATTCATTTATTTATTAGGTTTACCAAAAAATCCTATTGGATATTTAATATATTTTTTATTACTAAACGGCGCTAAGACTGGCGTATATCGTACGAAAGAAAATGCAGCTTATATTGTACGAAGAAATTGTTGATTGATTACGAATTTAATATATTTTTTATTATTAAACGGCGCTAAGACTGGCGTATATCGTACGGAAGAAAATGCAGCTTATATTGTACGGAGAAATTGTTGATTGATTACGAATTTAATATATTTTTTATTATTAAACGGCGCTAAGACTGGCGTATATCGTACGGAAGAAAATGCAGCTTCTATTGTACGAAGAAATTGTTGATTGATTACGAATTTAATATATTTTTTATCATTAAACGGCGCTAAGACTGCCGTATATCGTATGAAAGAAAATGCAGCTTATATTGTACGAAGAAATTGTTGATTGATTACGAATGAAAGATGTTGCGTTAGGTATTTGATAAGACTACATTTGATAAGATTAAAAACGACAATATTAAAGAGTGTTGGGCATTTGCATGTATATTATTATTATTATTCAAAGTATTTTAGATACTTAATATTATTTTCATTATCATACTATGCTAATATATGTGAATATTGTACTAGACAAAATATTGGTAGGTTAAGAATTAAGACGGAGATAAAGTAAATGTAACATATATGAAAATGTTATATTGAATATGCGATAAATTTAGACATGATAAGATTAAAAATGATAGAGTATTAAAATAGTTTTTATAATAAAAAAAATTATGCAAAATAAACTTATATGATTTGAAAATGTAGGAGAAAATCGTTAAATCTATGCTAAGAAGACTATATCATATGAACATAAGTCAAACAATTAAAAAAAATCAAAAAACCATAAAACAATTATTAAAAAATATATTGAGATTAAGAATTTGAATAAAAGCGTAAGTTTAGAAATAACATTATGATAAAAATTGATCTAAGAGTAGTCTATCCTATTTAATAGGATAAGATTCAATTGTTGTTGAATTGTATAGACGACTAGATTCGTGTGCTAAAGTTAATTCATACTAATAATATTTTTTTATATTATTAAAAGTAATGTACTAAATTTAATAAACAAATCACATAATTAAAAAAAACTATTGAATAGGAATGTAATTTCATCACATATGATAAAATATTTGGTGAGCATGCTAAAATGCAAGGTTTCGAGGCATGATTTTTATGTGCAATTAATGTGTGAAATTATTTTTTTAGATTTTTAGACACAAAAAATAAAAAAAATGTTGAATTATTGTACAATGTTTTTTATATTAAAATATGATTTCTTGACTAAAATATACTATTAGTTAAAAAAATATGATTTATTGACTAAAATATATTATTAATTAAATAATTCAATAATTATTGATAGAGTTAAGTTTAATATAAAAGCTATTCTTTGTGACAACCCAAGATTTGAATTTTAGTTGGGATAGATATTACAAGAAATTATAATTTTAATTATTATGATATGATCAAAGCAACTCTAGTAATATTTTAATATGCTAAGTAACTAATATTGGACAAAAAAATATTTTAAATATGTGAAAGTAATATATTTACAAAAATTTAAAACTTTGGTTTGTTTTACTAGTTTTTTGGTGAAATATTTATTGAGAGAATATAAAATTGTGGTTGGTTGATCGGTTTCATCGTTGCACGTGAATGAGTAAAACAAGAAACTCATAAATAATATATTGACTTGAATCGAGCATGCAACACACACGTTTGTTAAAAAATTATTAGTAGCCATTTTCATTTTTAACTCTAGTGTCAATTTTTATTTATCGTTTTCAAAATTAAAATAATTTTAAATGTAATATACTTAAATAATTTTAAAATAATAGTAGTAAAAAACTTATAATATATATTATTGCATCACCGATAAGAATTGACTCAATTGGTCAAAGGTTAACTCACCCGAAAAATTGTAGAAACAATTTATACATGAGATTTTTTATTATTATGCTATTTGAACCAAAAAAATATAGAGGTAATTTCATTTTTGAGTTTCATTTATATATATTGTCACTGTCAAAAAGTTACACTAGTGTTCCATCCCATTTGTTCTTAATTTTAAAGACATTTAAGTTTAAAGTCAAGTATTTTTAGAGTACGAAGACATAAATATTAAAATTTTTTTAAGTTTTAAAGATGATTAATTTATATTTATATTTCATAGTATTTATTTCTTACTAAAAATAGTAAAAAATTAAAAATAAAATAATAAAGAAGTAAATAATATTGTTTTTGACCGAAGATATACTGATATAACAAAAATTAAATATTTTATAAAAATAAATTTTAATTTTAGTGTTGATCTCCTATTGTAAACGATTCATCAAACAAACTATTAGGGATGGCAACGGGTCGGGTGCGAGTGTCACACTACCTAAATCCGCACTCGAAATCGTCATCCGAACCCGAACCCAAAGATTGTTTGGGTGACAAAATAACACTCACGCCCACACCCGTTGAGTTCAGGTTTTTTCACCCAAATCCAAACCCGTAACAAAATACATTTTCCTACAACTTTCCAATATATATATATATATATATATATATATATATATATATATATATATATATATATATATATATATATAAGCGGGTGTGATTTTGGATTTTGGGCGCGGATTTTACACTACCCAAACTCGCACCCGAAATATCGAGTGACACCTGAATCCGAACTTGAACCCAATCAACTTGGATTTTTATCCGTTGACTTGAGTTCGGGTGCGAGTAGATCCCGCGAGTTTGAGTTTGCTTGTCATTCCTACTCACTCTCATATTTTATATTCAATCAATTTTGATTTTTTTTCTATATTTTTTAATTTAAAATTGATGATGTATACAATTTGTGTCATTTGTGAAAAATGTCAAATTAATTACCCGGTATGAATTTTTTCTGAAATTTCATAGTTACAAAATACAAATTAAAGGAGGAACATCTCATCAATTTTTAATGTAAAAAAGTTTAAGGGGATACAAAATAGATTAAATATAAAAATAAAGAGGCTAATTCTAAGAAGCCGGCAAAATTGAGAGATTAAAAATTTAATTAAACCTAAATATAAATAATTATTTAGTATTTAAAAAGAAATAAACAAATTGATTTTGTAAAAATAATCTATATTTAAATACGAAGTAATTGTTATATTATATTAATATAAATAAATTGTTGATATTTGTAGTCGTATAAATGAGAAAGGCTTGTAGTCGTATATAATTGTTATACTATATTTAAACATCGCCCTTTCATTAGTTTGAGCGCCTTCATCTTTGTTTGAGTGTCGTTTATGCAGATGTGTTGCGCTAAATCGTAACGTTTTTGCTTATAGTGCGCGAATGTGCGTGGAACGCGTAAGTGGTTTATGAACATTGCATAAAGGATCATGGGGGATTCAACCTCACCTTCAAGGTTTCAGGGAACCAACCCCCATGTTTAGAGTGGTTGCTAAATTTTAGGAAGACTCAGTTTCCGACGTTGGGGACTATAAATACATTAGCAATCATATCACCTTTTAACCACTCCTTATGGATCTGTATGTCGCAAATTTTGTTGACAACAACAACTAATGATCATTTCACTACAAGTTGTTTAAGGTCATCAGAAAACGAGTGTGTATTTGTAGCTCAAGAGTTAGATTAAAATATTTCTAAAAAACTAAAATTTCAAATATTAACTTAAATTTTTACAATATATATATATATATATATATATATATATATATATATATATATATATGACAAAATATGAATATGATAACATTTTGTATCATATATTTATATAGCTTATCTATAATATATAATAGAATTATTGAGTTACTCAATATTTTTTTAAAATTAAAATTATTCAACAATGTCAATGAAGTTTTAAAAATCATTACAATATGTTGTTACTTATTTAATTTTGTTTTCTATTTGTTATAAAATTTATATATATTACAAAGTTTTTCTTATGAATCAGATAATATATTAAATGAAGAAAGAGATACAAGAAGATGGAGTCTAATCCAACCTTCAAGGAACATCAACAACACTTTAAAAAGAATAATGCCTAACCTATTTCTAGAGAGGTCCTCTCTAATGATAATATTCTTTCTAATGACAAATTGACAATAGGGGTTTGGTTCCACCAAGTAAACTTATGTAAGGATAAACTATGAGTTACAAGTTGTCTGCATAATAATTGTTTTCTTGAATATGGTAGTGATCATGAAATTCATGGATTTTATATTGGTTAGGAAATTGAGACATCTATTTTGTAACTACTAAGGGACAATGTGAGGTGCCTTGATGGTTAAGTAACTATTTTATTACCATTTTCACTTTAAAGATGATTATAGTTTTTGTTGAATGCAGATTCAATTGCGAGAATAAATCCTATTAGTTCATCAACTAAAGTATTTGAGAGGTCAAAGTTAAAGAGCAATGTATTCAAGGTTTTACCAATGCCTATTTCTAAATATACCAACACATAGTGGCGAAGCTAGAAAAATTATGAAGCCTGGGCAAAATTTTGAAGACCGCAAATTCACATAAGCTGAAACATAACTAATGGAATTCCGTAAAGTGAGAATTATAAAACATAGACAAACAAAAATATGAGTAATTACAAATTCGGACAGGAGTAATAAGTAGAAAAGTAGTCGTTTACCTTCCCTTGAAGCCTTAAAAACTTGACATAATCCACAATTTCATCTAACATGACAGCTATATTTGTTTGAACAGAATATAAATTCATTATAATATTAGAAAGAATGGAATAATTCAGCATCATTACCTTCTTTAAAAAAAAACACGGAACAATCATGCAACATAGCAACTCTGCTGTCACACATATAAACATACCACCCTTTGATATCTACTAGATTTATTTCATATAAATCAAGCAGTCTTAAAATTTCACAAGTTTATGATTTGGAGCAAAATTTACACAATTTTCACAAACCTTATTAACACTCTTGGAACCCGATCTTGTAAAACCCTAATTTTTTATGCTATTCACTCCATACCTTACTATAATCAAACAAAGTTAATCTACAATATAAAATGTTAAATTAAAATTAAAATAAACTCAATTTTTGTAACAAAAAACTTGTTCTTAGGTTTATGAATTTAAATCATTACAAGGAGAGGTTTATGAATTTGAATCAACACCATAACAATCCCAAAACTAAAATCAAACTTCAAATTCTCACAAACCTAATAATATTGAGACTAAAATAAACTTCAAATTCACACTAACCTCATAACAATGAAACTAAAATCAACTTCAAATTATTACTATCCATAATTGAAACAAAAGAAGAGATATTTTATATTTTTAGAATAATAATTAAAAGAGAATAAATGAAATTTAATCTAAACTAAATTAATTAAGCCAAAAATACATAAGTTCAAATAATTAAATTAATTAAAATAACCAAATTGATTAAAAAGAGTTAACTAAAATTTGAACTAAATAAATTAAGAGTGTAATAAAAAAAAATACATAGGATCATATAAACAAATAAAAAAAAACTAAAACCTAAATTTTCTCTAAACCTTAAAAAAAGAGTTAATTTAAAAATTAAAAAGAAAAACATAATTCAAAAAAAGGAAGAACCAACAAGAGCCTTCCACCCCACCCCACTTTACCATTTATCCCTTTTCTTTTCTCATTTTTTTAACATTACCATAGAAAAGAATGACACTTTGACTTTTTCAAAGCCTTTTATTTAGAGAAAATGTGTGTTTGACATGTGGCAATTATTATAATTTATAATAATAATAAAGAAAAATCAAACCCACATACATTCTATTACAGAAACAACATACTGCCGTAATGTAAAACCCATTTCCCCTTTCCATTTCACAAGTTTATTTCTATCCCTTTCTTCTCCTTCATTGTTAACAAAATCAAACAAATTCTTCTTAATCTCTCTTACTCAAATCAACTACATCACAAACAAATACAGACAATTAATAAACCAAGAAAATTAACAAAAGACAAATTAAAAGGAGGTGTTATCAGTGCTAAAGAGATGTTGTTTGTAGGCGGTGGTAGTTTCTTTGGAATGGTAGGAAGCGATGCCGGCGACTCGGATCGGAGGTTGTGGAGAAATATAGTTGTGCTGGGAAGAAAGAGCCTGGGCAGCTGCCCGACCCCGCCGGGTGCTGGCTTCGCCCATGCCAACACATGTTGAAAGATCAGGACTATCTAAGGTATTTCAATTAGAATCACATGCATAATTCATTATTACCTATTATTAGAGTTTGACCTAACTCGTCCTTACAAAACCGGTTAGTAAGGTGAGGTGTGTCCCTTTATATAAATTATTTCAATGCTCTATCACCATACAACCCCTCACACCCAACATTCTTTTTGGGCTTTGTGCATGGATATTAACGGTGGGTGGCCTATGGTCTGGTCAATAGGCTATGATACCATATTAGAGTTTGACATAACTCATCCTTACAAAACTAGTAGTTGGTAAGGTGCGGAGTGTCCCTCTATATAAACTCTTTCGATGCTCTATCTCAAACCAATGTAGAACTTTATTAGGATCTTCCTAATACCTCTCAACACTCTACTTCTGAGGAATAAATCCTAGTGGTTTTTGGAGCACATCATTTTCCAACACTGTTTCAAATTGGAAACATTCATTTTTTTATAAATACCTTAAGCTAAGGCCTTTTTCAGCAGTACAAAATTGGAGTACAAATTTTGTTTCATGCTTACTACTAAAATTTTCTATGGTTCAAGTCTTCATTCCAAATAAATTTCCTTAAATTTCTTTCCAGTCCCTTGATATACTTTGTTTCATGCTACTACTAAAATTTTCTATGGTTCTAGTCTTCATTCCAAATAAATTTCCTTAAATTTCTTTCCAGTCCCTAGATTAAACTCGTTAACCATATATATATATAGGCTTAATTGTAGTTTTGGTCCCCCTATTATTCTTTTTTTTGAGTTTTGGTCCCCCTATTTTAAAATCCGGAATTTTAGTCCCTATATTTTAGTTTTTTGAGAATTTTGGTCCCCCTGCAAATTCGAAGGCAATTTTAAATGAAATTATGCTCACATTAATGACGTGTCAATGTCAATTCAGTAGGGATATGTTCAAAAAAACTATTTTTATTTAAGATTTATGTTAAACATGTCATCAATGTGAGGTTTATTTCATTAAAAATTGCCTTCGGATTTGCAGGGGGACCAAAATACTCTAAAAACTAAAATAGAGGGACTAAAATTCCGGATTTTAAAATAGGGGGACCAAAACTCAAAAAAAAGAATAATAGGGGGACCAAAACTGCAATTAAGCCATATATATATATATATATATATATATATATATATATATATATATATATATATAGAGAGAGAGAGAGAGAGAGAGAGTATCATATGAGAATGACATTTTTATGTGAAAACATGAAAATGAATATGAACCATTAGATTTTAAAATAAATGGTGGAGATTATGTGTCAATCTTTTTTTTTCTCTCCTCCATCGTTTATATATATATATATATATATATATATATATATATATATATATATATATATATATATATATATATATTAAATTAGCATTATATGCATTACAATCTTGATGAGTTGAATTTCTCCTTTAAAGGAAAGTGATGAATCTTTTCTGATTGATCTTGTCTATGACAAGTTGAAAGTAGCAGGCCATTGTTTTTATTTTAAATATAGAAACTCCATAGTAAATGAAAGGTAAGATGCCAATGTTAAAAATCAAGGGAGTCAGCAATATAATCCATTTTACCTTGAGTCATAGAGCCACACAAAAATGTAGAATTTTGAGGATTGATCACTTATCTTGAGATTTGTGCATATTTGGTAATGATGTCAGTTAAGGACTTAAGGCTTGATGTGGGAAGGGATGTGTTGAGATATGGTTCCTTTGATAAGCTTTAGATTATTAGAATCCACCCATTTTGTAGGCCATTTACTAAGCATTTCTTTAACTAGAAATAAAAACAAGGGTTAATAGTAATTCACCCCCCTATAATGTTAGCGAATTTTGATTTCTCCCCTCCCTACCTTTTGGCAACGGTTTTTTCAAAAAAACTGTTTCCAAAACCTGTCTTTGGCAACGGTGGGGGGGGGGGGGGGGGTAAAACAAAACACGCTCATATTACAGGGGGTAAACTACTATTAACCCTAAAAACAATGGAGACTAAAGGTCTCATTGTCTAACTCCTCTAGAACAAGAGAAATAACCTTTTTTTATTCACATTAATAAAGATAGAAAGCTTTGATAAGTGTAATATAATGGAAATCCATGTACAGAATAAAATGTTGAAATCAAAAGCTTTTAGAACTTTTAACAATAAACTTTAATCTATGATATCAAATGGCTTTTTCAATTTTGATAGCAAGGTTCACACCAAAAGACTTATAATGCTACATATTTATGGCCTTAAAGGTCATAAGTTATCCTTGATATGTCTGTCTATTATAAATCCTTTTTTTAAATGATATTTGGTAAGATTAAGTCAATCTATCCGCAAGAACCTTTGAAATAATATTGAACTTGAAATTTTCCATTGTAATAAGTTTGAATTAGGTAAGAGTTTCTTCATTAAGAGTCTTAGAAATGAGAATAATAGTATTGAAATTCACATTAGGCATATTCCAATAAGTGGTGAAAACTTAAGCACAACCTTTAACACATATTCTTCGATTGATTCCCAACGAGTTTGAAAAAAGAATGCCCAAAATCCACTAGTCCTAGTGCACCATCTTTTTTCCTAAAAAAACAACGTTTTGAACTTCTTATATAAAGGTCATCAAAGTGAGTAAGTTATTGATGTTATTAGTTGTTATAGTATTTGTGACTTTTTCTATAAGTCCATTATCTTGAGCAATATTGTTGCTATTTAAGATGTAAGTAAAATGTAAACAACATTGTATGCAATATGGGATGTGTTTGTGATGATGTCTTCATTAACTCAAAAAGAGGACATATTTTTGTAAGTTTGGTTAATTTTTGTTGCTATGTGGAAAAGTCCAATGTTTCTATCACCCTCACAAAGCCATTTGTGTATGTTTCTCGTGCAAGAAAACTTTATTTAATATTAAGGTTCTCTAGCTTAATCTTAGCTAACTTTTTATGATGCATAAGAGATTCAATGCAAACATCGATGTTAGTGGATTTCTGAATGTTGCCAAGATTATTGAGTGCATTACTTAAAAGATTGTGAACATAATCAAATATGGTTTTGTTCCAAATATCTAACTGTAAGAAAAACAGAAGTTATGGTAAAGTGGTGGAGAAGAGATGAATAAAAACCACAAAATAATATATTTTTTGGGAGGAAAAGATTATGTTATTAAATTGCATATTGCTGAAAAATACTAAAAAATATATAGAGCCAAGCAATAAGCTTGCTTGTTGGAGTGGAGATAAAATCCAAAGCAAATATACTCTAAATAGTAGACATCATTAACTTTGGTCTACTTGTACTATCTTGACAAACAAGAATATAATCATTATAGTAACAACAACAAGTAAAGTAAAGTAACAACAAGAAGTAAATTAATTGATATTATAGAAAAATATCAATTTATAACACTCCTCCTTGATATTTTTCTTGAATACTCCATGCACTGATCTCAATTCTTCAAACTTTCCTTTGGAAAGAGCTTTGGTCATTATATCTGCAATTTGATTTTCTAAAGTGCAATGCTATAAAATGATTTCTTTTGACTTTTCAGCTTCTCTAATAGCATGATATTTAATCTTGATGTGTTTGGTTCTTTCATGCTAGACTGGATTCTTAGCTATGGCTATAGCAGATTTGTTATCCACCCATATGACAATAGCTTTGTTTTGAAATTATCCCACTTCTGTTAAAATCTTCCTTAGCCGAATAGTTTGATTTATTGCTGCAGCAACAAAAATATACTTCGTTTTATCTTATGATTGGGCGACAATTTCTTGCTTCTTTGAATTCCATGATAACATAACACTGCCAAATGAGAAAACATAACCAGAGGTACTTTTTGCATCATCTACACTTCCAGCCCATTCACAATCTCCATATCCTTGAAAGGTCTCCACTCTCATTTATCATAAAACATAAACCATAATTACTTGTACCTTTTATGTACCTCAAAACTCTATTATCTGCACCAAGATGAACTTGACTTGGAGAATGCATGAACCTAGAAAGTAAGCTAGCAGCAAACATTATATCAGGCCTAGTCGCTGGAAGATACAACATACTTCCAATTATACTTCTATAAATAAAAGCATGTGACCTATTATCACCATCATCCTTTGATAATTTTTCATTCACAACCAGAGGTGTGGAAACAGGCTTGCCTTTATCCACATGAAACTTTTTTTAATACCTCCAAAGCATATTTCTTTTGAGAAATGAAGATTCCGACACTTGTTTGAAAGATCTCCATTCCAAGAAAATATTTCATTTCACCAAATTTGTCATCTGAAATTCATTCTCCATAGCTTGCTTGAATTGACTTAGAGAATTAGATTCATTCCCTATAACAAACAGATCATCAACATACAATGACATTTTTAGTTGCAGTTCATTCTTTTACCTTTTCACATACAAAGTAGCCTTGTTTTCACTTCTTTTAAAACCTTTTTGCAAAATATAGCCATCAATTCTGCTAAACAATGTTCTTGGTGCTTGTTTTAAGCCATAGGGGGATTTGTGATGCTTCTAAACTTTATTTTCACTTCTTGCAACCATAAAACCTTCGGGGTGGTCGACATAAATGTCTTCATCAAAAAATCCATTTTAAAAAGCTGATTTAACATCAAAATGATAAATTTTCCATCCCAATTTTGTTGTTAAGGAAACCAACAACCTAATTGTATCATGTCTTGTAACAGGTGCAAAAGTGTCTGGAAAATCATCACTGTGTTGTTGAAAATAACCTTTTACCACCAATATGGCCTTAAGCTTATTTATAGAACCATCGGTATTGATTTTGGTTCTATAAACCCATTTAACACCAATATTCTTTTGATTTTTTGGTTTGTCTACAAGCTTCCATGTTTTATTTTTCTCTATCATCTTCATCTCCTCCTGCATGGCAACTTCCAATCCTTGAACATTAGCAGCTTCAGCATACCGTGTAGGCTCTAATGTAGCTATATTGCACCTGGCCTAAATATCATCCATGGTTCTAGTACCTCATGTTGGAAAATCAGCATCACTATCATAATTTTCTCCTTCATCTTCTAAATTTTGATCCTGCAAACTATCTTCCATAGACAATACTTTACTTGAACCTTCAGCTTGACTTTTCTCCTAATTCCATTTAGAGAACTCATCAAATTTCACATCTCTGCTAACCAAATTTTTTTTTGTTCTTTAAATTATAAATTTGATACACACTCGAGTTACAGTTGTACCCCCAAAAATATACCGATCACAAACTTTATTTCTAATTGATCTCTTTTCATATTTGGAACATGGACGTAACACACATATCCAAATATCTTTAAATGTTGAACATACAAATTTTTTTTATACCATGCTTCAAAGGATGTTTTTCCCTTCAAGGCTTTGGTAGGCAACAAATTCAGCAAGTACACTAAGGTGTTGACATCCTCAGCCCAATAGGTCTCAAAAAGCAAACATCGAGCCATCTCTATGATTGTCATGTTCTTCCTTTCCCTCACTCCATTTTGTTGAGAGGTGTAAGGAACAGTAAATTGATGTTGGATTCCATCTAGCTCATAAAAAGTTTTAAATTTTCCAGATGTATACTGAGATTGAGACTATGATTGCAAAGTTCTGGTGAGGGTCAAAGGAGGGGGAGAGGAAGGTCCACTAGGTGTTTTGGGAGAAAAT
This sequence comes from Vicia villosa, assembly GCF_029867415.1. Lineage (NCBI taxonomy): Eukaryota > Viridiplantae > Streptophyta > Magnoliopsida > Fabales > Fabaceae > Vicia > Vicia villosa. Next base: position 188,189,413 of record NC_081181.1, on the reverse strand, counting down.
GGCTAAAGCTAAGGGCGCGGGAGGAATGGGTTTAGGAGAGTTAGTGAATTTAATCTAAGCTTGCTAGGTAAACAGTACTGAAAGCTATTGACAGTGAAGGATTCACTCCTGGGCGGAGTTGTGAAATGTAGGTATTTCCCTAAAAGCACCATTGAAGATCGTACCATTGGCTTCAATCCAAGTTACGCTTGGAGAAGTGTGATTAGCGCAAGAGATTTAGTTCAGAAAGGTTCTCGGTGGAGGATTATGACATTATTGATAGTGATATACGCAACTGGAATCGGGAGCTTATTTTCTCTCTGTTTGACGAGGATGATGCTAAGCAGATCACAAGTGTTCCAATCTCTTTTGGCATGCCGGATGATTCTTTGATTTGGCACTTTGAAGCTAACGAAGAGTTCTCGGTGAGATCCTCCTATCACTTGTGTATGAAGGCAAAGACGGACAAGTCTCCTGGCCCATCAAGCGCACCTGATCCAAGGATTTGGAAAGACATTTGGAGAGCTTCGGTTAACCCGAGGATCCGAAATTTCCTATGGAGGGTGACGAAGAACATTCTTCCTACCAAGGACAATCTGTGGAGGAAAGAGATTCAACTGGAACGTTTGTGCTCTCTCTGCAACTCATGCCCAGAGTTGGCGCAACATCTGTTTCTCCAGTGCGACTTTGCAAGACAAGTTTTATTGCCTCCATTATGAGCTACAAATTGCTGGCATCTTTGTGTTTTCTGGATTGGCTTTTGCAGGTTCTGTTAAGTGGAGATATACCCAGCATCTAACTAATATGCACCATGATGTTCCAGATTGGTTAGCTCATAACGATTTGCTATATCAGAACATTCGGAAAGATCCAATTATGTTAGCTGTGGATTCCTTGAGGAGTGTGGAAGAGTTTAATAGATGGAATCCATATTGGTGTGCCCATAAAAAGCTGGTAGTGCAGACGAATTATCTTGCGGTGAATATACATGTGTTACAGGTGGATGCAGGTGTTTTGCCATCTGGAAATGTGGCTTATGGCTGCATCTTTAAGGATCCTAATGACAAAGTTATCCTGGAAGCTTGCAAAAAGGAGTCATTGATTGTTGATCCCGCTGTAGCGGAGATGCTTGGAATACGCTGAAGCCTCTTTTTGGCCAAGAAACTCAAGCTGGAGCGAATTGTGCTGCAATCTGATTGCCTTAATGTTGTTAATTGTATCAATTCTGTATGGGATTTTGCTGCTTTAGAACTCCTAGCTGCTGATTGTAGGATTTTGTTAGGATCTTTTGTGTTAGCATCTGTTATGCTTATTAATAGATCTTGTAATGCTGCAGCGTATAATCTTGTAGGGCTTGGTCATGTTCATGGTTCTAAGACTTGGTTAGGGGATATCCTCTATTGATTCAGTAGTTATAAGGCAGTTGCCTCCTTCTGTTTAATTGAAAGTATTTATAAAAAATCTTTGTTTCCTTTTGTAACTCCTTTTCTTTTTCAATATATTTGCCTTTAATTAAAAAAATTATTTAGTGTTCATTTATAATCATATAAACTGTACATAATAAAGTAATATAGTCAATACAATTAATATAATATTAATACTAACTGATTCCAATTGATCCTACCTAAACAACCAATCTTATTTTCTATTCAACTTCATTCTTTTCAATTTTTCTTTCTTTCTTTCTGATCCAAACAAAGCTTAAAATTCCATTCCATACATTAGCGTATTTGTGTACAAAAGAGAGACCGAAACGTGACCTATATAACTCCTATCATCTATTAATAGTAACTATAGTATACTTTTTCTCTAAAAGGCATATCCTTTTGAGATTGAAATAGGCCCCCTTTTATAATAAGAGAGGAAACTACCATTAAAAAAAAGTTAATTATATGTCCTAATCAGATTATAATGGTCCCCTTTATAATTAGAGAAGTCTACCCCACTAAGCAATAGCTATAGTTATAATTATTGATATACATGGACCGTTCTACTAATAAGATAATTATCATAAAAGAAAATCACAATGAGTTTGTTTGTTTTTTTTCCAGAAAGAACGGTTTATATTATAAGGGATATTGTAAACCATAAAAATCAGAGAACATCTTAGAATATTAAAATTGATGAGTGTGTTTCACTTATTTATCACTAAATTAAATACACTTTTATTATAGAAAAAACAATAATAACCAAGTCTTATTTTATGAAATGAAGTGGATTACATAAATTAATTTCCTTCATAAAATTCTATAAAGAAACTATGATATTAAATTAGTCAATCTTGAGATTTTTTTAAAAATTATTTTTTATATAAATTTATCTCTAGTTGTTTCATTCACCTTCATCTTATCTACTTTCCTTACAACAAAATATACATGTATTCTCTATATATATTTAAATCACCTAAAAATATGTTTTTATATTTTTTTTTTGTAAGTGTCATACTAATCATTTATTTAATATTGTCATTTATAATTTTATATTGTCTAGTTTTACCACACATCTAACACAATATTTTTATCATTGCTACACTTATTTTATTCTCGTGTTGATTCTTAACCTCCCAACACCTTGTCTCATACAACATCACATGTCTTATGGTAATTCGATAAAAAAGTTTCTCTTAAGCCTGAGCTGCACTTTTGTGTCACTTAAAATCCCTTAGACTTTTCTCCATTTCACTCACCCAACTTGAATTTGATGGTTTACATCTCTTTTCTATTTCTCCATTATTTTGTATTACGAGCTCCAAAATATTTAAACTGCGTGACATGTGGAATGATTTGGTCTTCAACTTTCATCTCTAAGTTAGAAACGCTTATCCTTTTGCTAAACTTACATTCCATATACTCATGTATTACTCCTTCTTATGCGAAAATCATGCATTTCTAAGACTCATCTTCACGTCTCCAACTTCTTATTTAAATCCTTCTTTGACTTTCCAAATAAGACTATATCATCTGTGAAAAGCATACATTTCAATGTTAGCTCTTGGATTAAAGTAAAAAGATAATGACTTATGGTTGAACTTTGATGCAATCCTATTGTAATGGAGAAATCGTTTGTTTCTCCATCATGCGTACACACATTAGTCGACACCCTCTCGTACATATCTTAGATTTCTCAAACATATGCAATCCTAACTCTTTTCTTCTTTAGGAGTTTTCACAAAATCTCTCTAAGAACTTTATCATACGCGTTCTTTAAGTCAATGAAAATTAAGTATAAGTCTTGTCAATTTTTCCTATATTGCTCCCTCACATGTCGTAGTAGATATATCGCTTCGATGGTCGGTCTCTCAAGCATAAAATCAAATTGATTATTAGTAACTTAAATTTCTTTTCTTAGTCTTCATTCAATCATTTTTTCGATATCTTCATGGTATAACTCATAAGTTTATCTCTTTATAATTTGTACAAATTTGTATATCACATTACTCTTATATATTAGAATTAAAGTACGTATTCTATATTCATTCGAAATTTATTTTGACCTCATAACTTTATTAAAGAGTTTAGTGAGTCACTCAAATTCTATATCTCCAAGAATTTTTCTCACATAGACAGACATGTTGTCTTTCTCAACCGTCTTACAGTTACTCATTCTTTTTAATGCTTCTTTTACCTTTTGTTTTTGAATCTGATGGTAGTATTTATAGTTTTGATTATATTTTCCAATGTTGAGTTTGTTAAAATCTAGTGAACATTACATCCTTCATTAAATAAATTGTACAAATACATTTTTCACCTATCATTTATATCATTTTCCTGAATCAAGACTTTGTCTTCTTCATATTTAACTCACTTTAGTTGATTCAAATATTTTGTCTTTCTTTCTTTTCTCTTAGTAAGCATATAATATCGATTTTTCTCCCTCATTGGTTCCTTTTTGGTATCTTTCTTAACTTTCTTATACTTTTCTCAAGTTTTGACATTTTGTACACCTAGACCATTCTTTAAAATATTCCATTTTTACTCTAACTTTTCTCTGAATGTTTTCATTCCACTGACACGATTATTTATTCCTAGGTCCAAAACCTCTTGCTTCTCCCAAGGTCTATTTAACTACTTTTCTAATTTCTTCTGCCACCTTATTTCACATATCATTTGCACTTCCTTGTTGTCCGAACCCTCCCTCCAAGATCTTGTATTGGTAACTCCCTTATTTTCCACCCTTCAAATGCCACCACTTGATTCTTGAAACTCCCATGTGACTTTCTCCTTGTTTTCCTATAGAAACTTACATCAGTATAAAATCTCTAGGTTGAATAGTCAAGCTATCTCCAAGTATAACTTTATAGCCCAAAAAACTGTTCGTATCGGTTTTCCTAATAAGAAAGAAATTTATTTGAGAACATGTCACTCAACTTGTATATGTGATAAGATGGTTATCTCATTTCCTAAAGCATGTATTAGTATTGTTATATCAAAAGTCGACAAAAACTATAGGATGGATTTTACATTCACATTTGCTTCTCCGAGAGTATGCTCCCTACATGTCCATTTAGATTCACTCCTAAAAAAATCTTCTCTCCTTGGGGTATATCCTGAATTATGTCTTCTAATTTCTCCCAAATTTTAAGGTGTTTTGTTAACCCAACCTAAGGTGCGTAGGCACCAATAACATTAGAGGTGTCTTGTTTTGCCACAAATTTTAGGGCTATGATCTGATTGTCTTCTCTTTTCACTTCAACAATATCATTATTTCACTCTTTATTTATAATAATCTTCACCTCATTTCTCGATTTAACTTTGTGGGTGTACCAAAACTTAAATCCTTAGTTGTTTAATTTTTTTCCTTTTCATCTATCCATTTAGTTTCTTTTAGGCATGTGAAATTGGTTTTCCTCCTAACCATTGTGTCCATTATTTCCATATATTTTTCAAATAAGCGTGCATATATTTTATCTTCCAAAATTAATCCTACTCTCATAAACTAAATTTCACACTCGTTCATGAAAATGTGGAAACCCTTATTTTACTCTAGCCATACAACATGCTGCTTACGGGCAATGAACTATCATTCACTTTATTAAATATTTGATTTATGTCATTGGGAGACAAAATTTTATTTTGACTGCTGACTGCTTACTACAACCCTATTAATTGTTAACTGTGGAATGCCTAACACAACTCTTTGATGTTTTTGTAAATGTATACAAATAATAATAATTTTAATACTTCACCCATACTTTAATGCTAGTTATTTATTCTACGTAGTCGTATATTTGGTGATGAATATAACAAATAAGAGCTAGTAACAATTTTTTAATAAAACAGCTATTTAAATTAATTAATAAATATAAATAAATGATATCGTCAATAATTAAATCTTAAATCAATAATTTATATTAATTTAATTCAACTATAAGATACAAGTTAAGCTACTTCAAACTAGTGATATCTATTTCTTACGTTCTGAATGTGAATTTTTAAAGAAAGAATTATTATTTTTAAATTAAGATAATAAAAAATTAAAATAATTTTAAAAAAATGAGATTTTAATTTTAATGGTAGATGGAGTATCTCAAATGATATATGGTAGTTGCGATGGATGATTTTAAATTACTAATTCAGAATTCAATCTCTAACCATGTATATTTTAAATTACATATGTATCTCAAATGATATATGATAGATGGAGTAAATGTCTTCTTCCAACTTCCATCCGAAAATAAGTTTTTCAAAATTATATACATATTTTATCATTTTATGACTGAATCGGTACAATTTTTTTTTTGTTTACAATGAGGGCCGAGGCCCGAGAACAAACAAAACTACTCGCTAACAAGCGTAGAAGATGAGACACCCTTGACGTCCTCCTTAATCAACCTCACAATAAACTCTGGAGCAACATCAAACCGAACGATATTATGACGCATCCCACACCCCGCACTAGCAAGTGCATCCGCACATTTGTTCGCTTCCCTATATGAGTGACATATAACTACCTCCTCCAAATTATCAATAAGCCTGCCAATGTTTGTTATAAGTGAGAAACTCTCAATCATACTTGAGCACCTTCTCTCAATAGCTTTGAGAACCTTGGTGGAATCAACATTAATTTCCACTTTCAAAAAGCCCCGACCATGAAGCAGCTTAATGCCTTCATATAATCTCCATAGCTCCGCCATAAAAGCATTACAGCTACCTAGGAACTTCGCAAAACAAACAACCAGCTCACCTTTCTTAGTCCTAACGATTCCTCCACAACCGAAAGTTGCGTCAGTCTTGCTGGCTCCATCCACATTCAGCTTCACCCAACCCATCTTCGGTAGCCTCCACGAGATTCGTTGAACCATTCTTGACTGCTCCATAGTCACCTTATTAATTTGGCCCGCCGCTGTATAATCCAACATTTGCTTTCCCACATAAATACCTATATCGAATGGTCTCATATAACCGTCAATGTGTTCCTCTTTATTAGGCCATATCCATAATAAACTACACCCCGTAGCCCAAAATCTATTCCACTCGCAGTTTGCTCCAGCCTTCCCATTAAGATTAAACTCAATCCAATGTTCCAAATCAAGTCGGAAAAAGTTATATGCAATGCTGGTAGGTACACATTGATTCCAAAGCGACAGCGCCGTAGTACAGTCACACATTACATGAAGCGCATCCTCGCGAACATGACCACAAATACGACATCCAGCCGACCCAAGGCCCATTTTGCTTTTCTTGAAATTTGTCATTAGTCTGTCATGTTAAAGTAGCCATATGAAAAACCGTATACGCTCCGACACATTCAATTTCCAAATGCGCTTCCAAACAACCCTCTTAAACTTCTCCTGCACACGGTACAGGTGCTGATAGACTTCCTTTACCATAAACTCACTGTCTCCCGTCCCCGCGAGAAGTAATTTGTCTGCTGCTGGTGCTGTCGAGGGAGGTAGCAACGATCGAATATTGTTTTGAACATTGCGTGGCGGCCAATTTAACAAGCTCCAGTTCCACTCACCATCAACCTCCACTGTATCGCGTAACAGCATGCCTCGAAGCGCCTCAGGGACGCTGCCACAATCTGCAAGCCTAAGGCCTGGCTCTAACCAAATATTCGTCCTTAAATTGATATAATTACCGTTGCCTATCATCCACACGCATAACTCCTTCAGCGTCTGGATGCAATTGCAAATTGCCTTCCACAAACTTGAGTCTGACTGCCTGACCCGAGTATAATCCAAAATACCATTATTGCCATATAAGCCACGAAGAACACGACACCACAAATTATGTGGCTGCGTCATAAGCTGCTAGTTCAACTTCATTAAACAAGCTTTGTTCATTGTCCCAAGATCTCGCAGGCCTAACCCACCCGCATCATGTTTGTGAGTAAGTTTATCCCACTTAACAACATGATACCTCTTATTCTCGACCGTGTCGCCCCATATGAAATTCCTTTGCAGCTTATGAATTTCATGAAGGCATGCCTTTGAGATCAAATTTGTCATCATTGGATACGTTGGAATTGCCTCGATTACACTCTTGGCCAAAGTAACTCGGCCTGCAAAAGATAATGTTTTAATCTTCCAAGTAGTTAGCCGCTTCGTCACTTGCTCCAATAAATAATTATAATCTCCTCGCCTCAACGTCTTGCCACTAAGAGGAACTCCCAATACTTGCCAAACTGCGTCGTTTCTGTAAACCCGTACATAAGGGCCAACTTCCTCCTAATTTGCCTACTAACATTATTGGAGAATAAAATGCTAGACATTTCCGCGCTAATTTCTTGACCAGACATAGCACAAAACTGATGAAGCGTATCAATGACACACTGCATTTGGTTCTCCGAAGCGTCTCTAAATAGGAGCAAGTCATCTGCAAACATGAGATGCAAGATGCGAGGCCCATGTTTTCCCATGCACATGGCACACCACTTCTTTTCCATAACCGTATGAGAAATAAGATGACAGAGCTTATCCATACACAAGACAAAAAGGTAAGGGAAAATCAAATCTCCTTGTCTGATACCACACCCGGGTTTGAAAAAATCACTGCTCACGCCATTCCAATTAATATTCGTAGTTACACTCGTAATCGAGTGCATAATAACGTTGCTCATCTTGAATTGGTACAAATTTAAACTTATGACATACATATTCACTTTTAAAGAGGTGATATTAACGTTAACTTACTAGTAAAAAAATATTTGTACTTTATTATTTTAAACAGGGGACACTCTTTAAAAATTTAAAATGATTATTGCTGGTAGTTTTTTTGGAAAAATTAATTTTTTCTTATGTGGCATAACAGCTAAGCATTTGTTAAAAAATTAAGTTAACCTATATATCAAAAAATTATTATTTTGTTTAAATTAGAGAGGTTTGATTTTTGAAGGTTAAACACACACACACCCATCAAAAAATTATTATTTTGTTTAAATTAGAGAGGTTTGATTTTCGGAGGTTAAACACACCCCAAATAGTTAATAATGTTTAAAAAATGTAACACCAATTGCTATCACAGTAATAAACAAACTAGTAACAAATTCGTGCATACGCACGAGTTTTGTTCGGTTATGCGCAAAAAGGTTTAAAAAGATAAAAAAAATTAGATAAATAATTGATTATTTTGTATATAAAAATATTTACATCAATAATAGATTTTTTCACGTATACCATTTTTGGATCAAAAATATTTGATCATAAATACCATTTTTCATATATAAAATTATCTAGATCAATAATAGATTTTTTTTCGTATATAGACTTCATTTTTGTTTAGGTATTATTTACAAAAATATATGGATCAATAGTAAATTTCGTATATAAAAATATTTAGATCAATAATAGATTTTTTCCCGTATACCATTTTTGAATAAAAAATATTTGGATCATAAATACCATTTTTCGTAAATAATAGATTTTTTTCCGTATACAAATATTATTTTTATTTAAGTATCATTTACAAAAATATTTGGATCAATATTAAATTTTCGTATATAAAAGTATTTAGATCAATAATAGATTTTTTTTCCCGTATACCATTTTCGGATCAAAAATATTTGATCAAAAATATAATTTCTCGTATATAATAATATTTAGATCAATAATAAATTTTTTCCCGTATACAGACTTCAATTTTGTTTAGGTATCATTTACAAAAATATTTGGATCAATAGTAAATTTCGTATATAAAAATATTTAGATCAATAGTAGATTTTTTCACCGTATACCATTATTAAATAAAAATATTTGGATCATAAATACCATTTTTCATAAATAATAGATTTTTTCCGTATACAGATATTATTTTTATTTACATATCATTTACAAAAATATTTGGATCAATATTAAATTTTCGTATATAAAAATATTTAGATCAATAATAGATTTTTTCCCGTATACCATTTTTGGATAAAAAATATTTGATCAAATTTACCATTTCTCGTATATAAAAATATTTAGATAAATAATACATTTTTTTCGTATACAGACTTCATTTTTGTTTAGGTATCATTTACAAAAATATTTGGATCAATAGTAAATTTTGTATATAAAAATATTTAGATCAATAGTAAATTTTTTTCCCGTATACCATTTTTGAATAAAAATATTTAGATCAATAATAGTTTTTTTTTTCCCGTATACCATTTTTGAATAAAAATATTTGGATCATAAATACCATTTTTCGTAAATAATAGTTTTTTTTCGTATACAGATATTATTTTTATTTACGTATTATTTACAAAAATATTTGGATCAGTATTAAATTTTCGTATATAAAAATATTTAGATCAATAATATATTTTTTCCCGTATACCATTTTTGGATCAAAAATATTTGATCATAAATACTATTTCTCGTACATAAAAATATTTAGATCAATAATACATTTTTTCGTATACAGACTTCATTTTTATTTAGGTATCATTTACAAAAATATTTGAATCAATAATAAATTTCGTATATAAAAATATTTATATCAATTAACATTCCAATTAACATTCATAGTTACACTCTTAACCGAGTGCATAATAACTTTGCTCATCTTGAATTGGTACAAATTTAAACTTATGACATACATGTTCACTTTTGATGAGGTGATATTAACATTAACTTATTGGTCAAAAAAATATTTATACTTAATTATTTTAAACAGGGGACACTCTTTAAAAATCAAAAAATTATTATTGCTCTTAGTTTTTTTGGAAAAATTAATTTTTTTCTTATGTGGCATAACAGCTAAGCATTTGTTAAAAAAATTAAGTTAACCTATGTATCAATAAGTTATTATTTTGTTTAAATTAGAGAGGTTTGGTTTCCGGAGGTTAAAAACCCCACAATTTGTTAATAATGTTTATAAAAATGTAACACCAATTGCTATCACAGTAATCAACAAATCCTTCCAAAACCATTAAGCCACTGCATGCATAAATACTTGAGCCAAACATCTAGTGGTTTTCCAATGGAACCAACATATCCAGCTTGAAAACTTCAATATATTCAGCTCCAATGCAGCGAATCTTCACCATTTTTTCTTAGCAACCATTACTATTATAACAACACAAACAATCAAATCTAAAAAACAACAAACAATCACATTATGTCATGCTGTCTTAATCATAATCATAGCCACACAATATTTTAATAAAAAGATTGTGAGAATAATCATAATCATGCATCACATAAACAAGAAGGAACGATTTTGAGAATAGATTTCAAATATAAACATATATTGAATATTAACATATATTGAATAAAAATTAAAATAAGTGCAGTAATAAAAATACAAAAAAAGCCAACAAAATAAAATAAAATTAAGGTACTCCCTCCGTTTTTTATTATAAGTGGTTTTAAAAAAAAAATTATATTTTAATATAAGTCGCTTTACAATTTCAATGAATAATTAATGCTATTTTTCCTATTATATTCTTAAATATTTATTATTCTCTCTCCTTTCAATTATATAAATTTATCTTCCACATGTCATTAATGAAGGATAGTTTTGTAAAAACCTTCATAATTTCTCATTTTCATACAACAATTATTATTTTTCTTAATCTGTATGAAAAGTCTAAAACGACTTATAATAAAAAACGGAGGGAGTATATATTAAAATCAGTGGCAGAGCCAAAAATTTTAGGGAGCTTGGTCAAAAATTTTACAATTTGTTTTCACTAATTTTGCATCCTGTTTCTACTAATTTTGCTCTTGATTTCGTCTAAAAATTTTGCCCTCGATTTTGTCCAAAAATTTCACACCCTGGTTTTACATATTTTGTCCTTAATTTTGTCTAAAAATTACTAATTTTTTTCCTAGAGTTGTCTAAAAATTGACTATTAGATGAGGAGTATACAATAAAAGGAGGGGTTGAGCCCGGACGCGTGCTGAGCTTGCTGGGCTCTAGCTCCGTCCATAATCAAAGCTGCCATGTAAGTGGTACTAATTTTTTTTTTTTTGAAAAATTTAAAGGAATAGACTAATTAACTAACCAAATAGTTTTAAAGGAGTACAATGTAAGGCTTTTTAATTACGGAATTAAAATAAAATATTAAATTAAATTTAAAGATCAAAAAATATATTAAATTTAAAAATAATATATTAATTTAAAAAATGTTTTATTTAGTTAAAAAACGCTAAAGAATCCGATTCTAACCAAATTTTGCTTCAACTTTTTTCATGAGGGAACTCAATTGTTAACATAGCCCAGAAAATTCGACAATAAGAAAATTAGAGACACAAAAAAAAGCTAACAAAATCTCTACGAGATCTGCCATCACAATCTCTAGCACGAGGATCAGGATTGCCTAAAAAAACACCATAACAATTGAATTTAATTCAATCTCACATAGACGACTTTCAAATAAGTTTCAAAATCTTGAAAGCACAAGGAGACTGAATTTTAACTTTAAAATACTTCACAAGCTCAAAATTTTAAATATTAATATAAAAAGGAGTTTTGAAATTATTATCCGCCATCTCACCAACTAAAACAATATCAGAAAGAAGAAAAAATTCTTATATCTTTGAATCTAACACTATTGTGAACAAACCAAATAGCATTAAACATGTGGATAACTGCAACATTAAAAATTACTTACAAACAAATAAACATCATTTCAGATACAATCCGTCCAACAATCTCAGGATACTTTATTTTAGAAAAGTTTGGTCACATGGGAATTGGGGAGATCCATGCGCGCAGTAATGCAACAATATAATTGGGTTAGGTGGGTCAGTGTCCCAAAAAGCTGATGTACCCTTCTTCAATGTTGATATTCCGCATCCATACTGGTAGGACCTTTTTCAAAAGCTAATTAATTTAATATATACGTCGGTAATAATAGAATCAACATTCTTTGACAGAATAATAAAGGTATTTTAAAGGTGAACATTCGCATATCCATAAAGTTTGGTTGGATACATATTCATGGTCCATTCATGTTATTGAATATAGTTATTTTATAATAATTTATGTTTCAACTAAAACTCATAGATATTTAAGAATTTATCTTTCTTAAAATATTTATTTTTAAATAACTTTTCTTAAATATATTCTATTTATTAAATAATTTTTTCTAAACTCCATACTTATAGAATATTAAAAGAAAAAAAATCTTTCTCTAAAAAAAGGTAAATAGAATATATATATATATATATATATATATATATATATATATATATATATATATATATATATATATTTATTGTTTAATTATAAATAATAACAAATTCAAATTAAATTATTATTTTAACTATTTTATTATAAATACGAGTAAAAATATATTGTTAACTAATAATCAAACAAAATAAAATATATTATTTACTAATTATAATAATAATAATAATAATAATAATTTATAGTAATTATAGAAAAATTTAATAATTATAAATTAACATAATTCAATTGATATGTGTTAGTTGAGTTAAATTAGTGTAAACTATTGATCTAACAACGACAACACTTATTTATATTTATGTATTAATATAAATAAGTAGTTAATATTTATACATTAATAATTTTTTTAAAATAAAATAAACTAAGATAACTAAATATATAATTAATGAAATAAATTTAAATATGTAACATTTAAGATGTAGTTATTTAAAATATGAGAAAATTTAGATACAATTTCTTAGGTGTTGTTTATACTATTTTTCAATGAAAATATGACAAATGTTTAGAATGAAACTTTTAAAAAAATTTCTTAGATGTGTGTTCGCATGATAAGTTAAAGGAAAATAATTTGTCATTTTCCAATTTTTATAACAACATATCACAAATATACTTTATGTTCGCATGAATCTTAAAAATCATGTTTAAATTTAAATTATTTATAAAGAATTATAATAAGGTTAAAATGGATTGTTCACAATAGTATATACTATGATATAATTGTTTTTTATATATTACACTCGTTTTAATCGGGCATAAATTCATCGAGAGAGATATTTGTAAATAATTTACATCTGTTTTAATTAGGTGTAAGAAAAGAGTATATTACACTTGATTTTATCTACAACTGATATGTTGTTTCTGTGCGAATTCACTACATTATACAAAACAACAACATAGAAAAGTGTTCAAGATTGCTCAACTGTTTTTCTGTTTTTTGGGGAAATTTTCTAATTAAGATTCAATCAAATTTTATTATTTTTATTTAGCAATATGTTTTGGTGATTTGTTTGACAACTTTGATCAAATCAGATTTAAATTTGAATTGTAACAAATCATGTACTTTTGTTGAAGCGATTTATGGAACAAATCATATCCAAATAAATGTGCAACTATACTAGACAAAATCAAATTAAATATGAGAAAAACCCCAAATACTTTGCTAAATAAGAAGCTTAAAACCTACATTGGAAAACAAACAATACGTTGAAGATCTTTATATTGCTAGGATTTGTTTGGGTCCTTGTTATTTTTGTATGTACACCACACTATGTTTTATCCCTTTGAGCGGCTTGCTTCGTCAAATGGTACAGGTTTCGTAAAAAATAGGAAAATCTTTATCACTTTTTGAAATTGTGCTTCGGTGTAAAATGATAAATGAATGTTTATCATTATCATATTTTGGGTTAAATATGTTTTTGGTCTCTATTAAATTTTAAAATTTATTTTTGGTCCCTATAAAAATAAATGACATGTTTTGGTCCTTACAAAATTATTATGCACGTATTTTTAGTCCCTACTGTTAAATCAATGTGTATTTTTGAATGATTATTTTACAAACATGTTTAGAACGTTTTAAAAAGTTCCTTGAAAAAAACTCAAAATTTAATTTCTAAGTCGATATTTTCATAACTTTTCTAATTAATTTTTGAAATTTAAAAAATTTGATATTTATTTTTTCTCATTTTAATAAATTCTAAAATTTTGTAAATAAATATTTTACAGTATTCTAAACATGAATAAAAAAATTATTTAAAGTTTAAAAATTAAAAGATAATTAAATAGTTTTTAAATTTTTAGAAAATATTAGAGACTAAAATTGCATTCATATAAATTTTTTAGAGACTAAAATATGTCATTTTTCTAATAGAAACTAAAAATAAAATTTGAGATATTTATAAGGACCAAAAACATATTTAATCCTTATATTTTTAATTTTTATAATATTATAATAACATAAATTATATTTGAAGAATTTACGAAAGGCTTCAAAACCTTCCTCTAATACAAATTTTTAATTTCTTCGAACTAGAAAGATTTTGAACTATAAATAAAAACAGATTCTCTGAAATTCTCCATACTAAAATCCTTCTATTATTTCCCCTCTATATTTCTATTTTTTTAAAGGAAAATGCTTATTAGTAAGAAAATGAAAAATAAGAAATGCAAGAATAAATCCAAACCATTCATTATCACCACAACCTCATGATCCCTATTAAAAAAGAAATTAAATTTAAAATTAATTTAAAATTCATCACTATAATAGCATTGCTCTTTTTTAAAATCCTCCTGTCTCTATTTCTCCAAATTCTCAAGGCTATAAAGTTTCTTCAAGTAATTTAACACCTTAGGAGAGCTTTAAAAATAGTGAAATAAAAGAGTAACAAACTATCTAACACCAAGTAGATAAGAACACCCTACCTCCAATTAACAAGTAGCGCCTTTTCCACCAAGAAAGTCTTGTCTTCAAATATTTCAAGTTAAATATATTTAAGAATTATCACCTACTAGAATGTCTAACAAATAGAAGAAAAAATTATCCAAAGTGCTTGCTGTTTAAGATACATGATCAACATACAAGCTACCATACAACTCAATGCACATTATAATTTGCAACATTCATAGTCCTGAATTTTTTATACTTGAGACAGGAGCTACCGACCATGATTGCCATAATAAAGAGTTTTTTCAGTGTATCAAAAGAATAGATCCCATTACAGTCAAAATTCCAAATGGAGCTTTGGTCACTACATCATATTCTGGAACTATTGTGTTTGATCAACATCTTCAACTCATTGATGTTCTTTACATGCCAGAATTTTCATTTAATTTGATATCAGTTCCAAAATTAACAAAACTCTGTCAATGTCAATTGATATTTAATGATAATGACTGTATGATACAGGATATGCATTCCAAGAGGAGGATTGGCACAACTAGAATGAGTGGTGGATTGTACATCTTGGAGTCACCCACAATCACTTTACATGAATCTCTATCAATCCCTTTCATCAACTCAATCCTAAATAAATCTCAAGACAAAACTTGTAAACTTTGGCATTTGAGACTTGGCCATCCTTCCAATACCACACTGATCCAATTACACAAGTCATTTACTTTTATACAACCTACTCACAATTCTGTTCCCTGTGATGTATGTTTTT
Organism: Vicia villosa; assembly: GCF_029867415.1. Lineage (NCBI taxonomy): Eukaryota > Viridiplantae > Streptophyta > Magnoliopsida > Fabales > Fabaceae > Vicia > Vicia villosa. The sequence continues at coordinate 188,173,653 of NC_081181.1, read as the reverse complement.
TTGCTAAACAAAGAAGATTGCCTTTCAATCATAGTTCCCATATTTCAAATTCTAATTTTGACTTAGTTCATATGGATATTTGGGGGCCCTTGTCCACACCATCAATGATGGGTTATAGATATTTTCTTACTGTGGTAGATTATAAAAGTGGATTCACTTGGTTGTTTCTTATGAGACTCAAGTTTGAAGCATCATCTCTTATAAAATCTTTTGTATCAATGGTTAAAACTCAATTTAGTACTTCTGTCAAATGTATTAGATATGATAATGGTAGTGAATTTCTCCTACATGATTTTTATAAACAGTTTGGAATTTTGCATCAGACATCATGTGTTGGAACCCCTCAATAAAATGGCATTGTTGAGAGGAAACATCAACATATACTAGGCATAGCTCGAGCCCTCTTGTTCCAGTCCCGTCTATATCACATTTTTTGAGCTAATGCTGTCAGTCATGTTGTTCATATCATAAATAGATTACCCTCAGTTTACTTACATCACAAGTCACCATACCAAATTCTATATGATACATTTCCTGATTTTACAAATCTCAAAGTGTTTGGATCTTTATGTTTTGCTTCTACTTTAACTGCACATAGAAAGAAGCTAGATCCTAGATCTCGAAAATGTCTTTACTTGGGTTACAGACCTGGAACCTAGGGCCATACTCTATTTGATTTAAATAACAAAGAACTCTTTGTTTCTAGAGATGTTATTTTTCTGAACACACATTTCCATACCAGCCTGCATCCAATTCCAAGTGTTTTGATAATCTTAACAAACTGTTTGAACAGACATGTCCACCAAGTCAGGCTATCACATCTTCCATAAAAATACACCAGATATAACCACCTCACCTAATATTTCTGGCCCACTACCTCTGACTGATACACCAGAAATCAATCAATCTCCAGCCATTCCACAATCCCTACAACCCAAGCAATCAAAGAGACAACCAAAACCTCCTTCATATCTCTAAGATTATCATTGCCATCTTCTAAGTACAATCCCCACATCTGACGGTACTGATGCCAATTCTCCTAAGCACTGTAAGTATCCTATTTCTTTAGTCTTACCATATGCTAATTTATCATTGGCACACAAGAATTATGCAATTCTTTTATCTACCATCACTAAACCAAACACTTATGAAGATGCTATTGCTGATCCAAATTGGAAGGAGGCTATTGAAACTGAATTACATGCCTTAACTACTACCAATACTTGGATTCTTGTGCCTTTTCCAGCACACAAGAAATTCATTGGTTGTAAATGGGGTTTTAAACTCAAAATGCATGCCAATGGAACTGTTGAGAGATACAAAGCCCGTTTGGTGGCACAGGGGTTCACACAAACTGAAGGCTTCAATTATATGGACACTTTCAGTCCTGTAGTCAAAATGACTACTATTAGAATGCTTATGGCCACTGCTGCTATTCACAACTGGCCATTGTTTCAGCTGGATGTTAACACAACCTTTCTACATGGTGACCTCAATGAAGAAGTATATATGAAGCCTCCATCAGGCATTTATCTCCCTACTCCAGACTTAGTGTGCAAGCTCCAAAGGTCACTATATGGCTTGAAACAAGCCAGTCGACAATGGAACACCAAACTCACTAATACACTTCTCGCAAGAAAATATGTTCAATCTAAAGCTGACTATTCTCTCTTCACCAAGACTTCATCACATGGTTTCACTGTGGTCCTAGTGTATGTAGATGACTTGGTTCTTGGTGGCACTGATCTAACAGAGATCACATAACTCAAAAGCTTGCTTTACATGAAATTTAGCATCAAAGATCTAGGAGTTCTTAAGTATTTCTTAGGCTTTGAGGTAGCTAGAAATGTTCAAGGAATCTCACTATGCCAAAGAAAATACACTCTAGATTTGATTAATGATGTTGGTATTCTTGGAGCTAAACCATGCAATACTCCAATGCAGCCTCATTTGCAACTTCACTCCAAATTGGGAGACCCTATATCTGATCCTACTGCCTACAGAAGACTCATTGGTCGATTGCTTTATCTCACTCATTCTCGACCCGATATTGCTTATGCGGTCAGCAAACTTAGTCAATTCTTAAATGCCCCAACTGATCAACATATGTTGGCAGGTTTACATATACTCCGTTTCCTAAAAAATAACCCTGGCCAAGGTTTATTTTTCAGTGCATCTAGCACTCTTTGTCTCATAGGTTTTTCTAATTCTCATTGGGGAGCATGCCCAGATTCCAGAAGATCCACTACAGGTTTCTGTTTCTTCTTGGGAAAATCTCTCTTTAGCTGGAAAAGCAAGAAACAATTGGTGGTGTCTCGATCATCTTCAGAGGCAGAGTATCGTGCATTGGCACAAGCTACTTGTGAAGGCATATGGCTTCTTTCATTGCTTGCTGATTTCAAAATTTCCTATCAGCCTCCATTTACCCTTTATTGTGACAATAAATCAGCAATGCACATAGCTGCTAATCCGGTTTTTCACGAAAGAACTAAACACATTGAGATCGATTGTCATGTTGTTCGTGATAAGGTACTAGCAGGGACAATACATCTCATTCCAATCTCATCAAAAGAGCAGGTAGCTGACATTCTCACAAAGTCTTTACATCCGGGTCCTTTCAACAATCTACAGTCCAAGCTTGGAATGATTGATATTCACTCCAGCTTTAGGGGGGCTGTTAAGATACCTGATCAACATACAAGCTACCATACAATTCAATGCACACAATCAATATAACTGCCATAACTAATTCTGTTTTTAATTAGTTAGGTAGTTAAGTTTCTGTTATTAGCATAAGCTTGTATATATAGTTTGGACTCTTCTTGTATTAGGCTTATGATGATGAGTAATAATAATACAAGATTCTCTCTTCAATTTTATCTTCTTCTTCTTCTTTTTCTTCTTCTTCCTAAATATAAAGATAGCTTAAAGCTTAACACCTACGGAGAACTGAGAAACTGCCTCCATAAATGAATTCTCCAAATGGAAAATCTTGGCTCAATAGTTTAAGTATATTTTGAAGTTTCAATCTTAGTATCTAGTTAAATGACCAACTAATTTAAATGACCAATTCTACCGTTCACCACATAGGTTCAAATTCAAATTATAGTAAAACTCGATATATATTGTTGGCACATTAAAAAGTTGTAAATTAAAATTTAACGAAATCACATTTTTAAATCTCAAACCTTATCTAATAATATAGTCCCTGAAAATTAATACTTTCAATAATTTATTTTAAGTTTTTCAAATAAATTTATTTTCAATAGCATAATAATGCATTTAATTTGTTGATACTTCTTAAAGAGTGTCATTTGCTTTGTGTAAGCACTAATTAGAGGTAGAAATATGTCATGTTAGATGTTAGTTAATATGAGCCTACGACATAACCTACTTAGATTTGTTTAAACACAATTTCTTTTTTTAAATATAAAAGACTTAAATTTTTTATAAGTAGAAATATGTCATGCTAGTTAATATGAGCCTACGGCCTAATCTACTTAGATTTATTTAAGCATAAACTTTTTTTAAAATATAAAAGACTTAAGCTTTTTATAACTCTATTTAGTAAAAAGTCTTTTAAATCTATTAAGTCGACCTATTTAAATAAATATGAATAAATTTATTATATCATTATATTGTATTTATATTTTAAATTAAAATACAAAAATAAAATATATTTATTTTAAAAAACTTATGAAAATAAGTTTTAAAAATCTTATGAACAATTTCATAAATTCTCTCAAAATAATATAACAAAACTTATATCAATATGTAAATTTGAATAAGTCAATACAAATAAGTATTTAGTTTCATTAATCTTTTAATTTGTTAGTCTAGAGAAAGATGTTCTCTCTTCTTAACTTTTTGGGAGTTTGATGGTAGTCGCCTCCCATCTTCATTGTGACTTTCATTTATCATTTTTATGGTGGTCTTTCATCCTACTATTAAATATACAGTTGCGTTTATATAATTATTATTTATTTTATAACTAAGTAAGTTATTTCAAATTTATATTTATATTTAAATATATTTTATACAATATCAAATAATTGTACCCAATTTTAAACTAAAATTCACAATTCTCATACTTCAAGAAAAGATTCAGAGCCTGAAATGATAAAACAAAGTGCAAGAAATAAAATAGTTTAGATTAGACTCTTTATTTTAAAAGGGGAACTTATATATGTTTTTTTTGGTAAACAACTATTTTTTTTAACGAGACAAAGTAGAGGTCAAGAAAAGGAAAAATTTCTTTATATCTCTACAATTGTACTCATATTCCTACACAAAAAAAAAAATTGAACCAACATACCCTCGTATAAATAGTATATATTTTTAAAAATTTTCATTTTTCCTAAACGTTTCAAAAAAAATTCAAAACACTCAAAAATATATAAACCGGAACACTTTTTCAAAGTCTTCCAGTTTAAAAAAAACACACCAAAACACTTAGAAAAAGAGTTCCGGTAATTTTTAAATTTGTAAAGTTTAAAAATGCATACCGGAACACTTATTTATAGTGTTCGGGTGGTTTTTTTTTATTTATAATTTCTAGACTTTACGCAACGCTTTGTAATGTTGCTTAAAGTGAATGACAATGAGATAAAAGCGTTGCCGAAAGTGTTTTTAAAAAAGCGTGGGCATGGAGAAATGGAATGTGCTGATGTGCATAAGGTATATCCTTATGCACGGTGCATAAATACTCAAATATTATTTATATTACTCAAAGTATTATATTTATTATTTAAAATAATATACAGATTACTTAAAATAATATAAATATTACTCAGAACAATGAATATATTACTCAAAATAGTTAAAATTCGATATTACTCATGATGGTGTAAATATTACTCATAATATTGTACTCATTACTCACAATTAATAATTACCATAATTAGTAGATGTGTACAAATAATGCAAATATTATTCATGGATTATGATATTATTACTCGTTTCTAACTAAAATGTTACTCGGAACAATTTAAATATTACCCGTACGAGACTTATGCACCGTGCATAAGGATATACCTTATGCACATTAACCTTACCCACGGTTCTTCACTAACTTTAGGCAACGCTTTATAACTGTTGCCTAAAGTTTAGAATTTTAAAATAATTAAACCACTGGAACACTTTAAATAAGTGTTCCGGTATGCAACTTCAAATCCCACTTTAATCACTTTTAAAATTACCGAAACACTTTAACTAAGTATTCCGGTATGCAACTTGAAAATTTTGACTATTGGAATTCTTTTTTCAAGTGTTCCGATATATTAAAAGTTAAATTTTTTTTACCGGATTACTTTGAAAAAATGTTCCGCTTTATATATTTTTGGATCTTCCGAAAACTTTTCTGAAAAGTAAAAAAAAGGAAAATTTTTTAAAATATGAATTATTTATAAAAGAGTATTTTGGTCAAAAAAAATTCGTGTAGGAGTATGAATATAATCGTAGGGGTACAAAGTAAAATTTTTCAAAAAATAAAATAAAATAAAGATACAATCATATTTGGGCTTTAAAATTTATTATTTCAAGCCCAAAACCCAGACATTACTATTTGCACAATTCTTCTAATTTTACTAGTAGACTTCCTCCCCTTAATATATATATATATATATATATATATATATATATATATATATATATATATATATATATATATATATATATATATATATATATATATATATATATATATATATATATATATATATATATATATATATATATATATATATATATATATGAGAGTATATCAAGTGAGAGCAATTTATAATGAGAGATGAGAGGAACGAATAACAATCATTGGATTCATCAAGAGAGAGAATGTTAATGCATTAATGTGGCTATTAATTTCGCTCTCTTAATGAATCTAATGGTTGATATTCATTCCTCTCATCTCTCATTATAAATTTTATATATATATATATATATATATATATATATATATATATATATATATATATATATATATATATATATATATATATTAAAAATTTACAATATATTTACATTAACTAGAGTGCAATGAGTTTTCTAGTTGAGTTTTTTTATTTATTTTTAAATTCAACCAATTAAAATAATTAGTTTAGTTTGTATAATTTTTATAATATTTTAATAATCTAAATTTTACCAAACAAGATTAATTTGATTCGGCTCAATACATTCATGAACGTTTATAAACTTACTTTATAAATAAATAAAGTTTATACTATATTTTGATATAATTAAAACGATATTTAATATATCTTTATGAAAATAATATATAATGATTAACAATTCCAAATTACACTTTATTATTTTAAAATATCTCTATTAAATATAATGAAATAAAATAAATAAAAATAAAATAAAACATTTTAATTCAAATAATCACTTTTAAATAGTGTGAAACCAATATAGAGATAAAATTTGTTTAGTTTGTTTCTATTGGACGTGGATATTAGTTTGAATTGGTTTTTTTGGGGTTAGTGGGATATCATTGGGTATATTCTCAGACAACATTTTCTTTTGGGAAATTCTTATTCTATTATATAAGGTGAAAAATATTTTATTGAGTTTCGAAAATACCCTCACGAAAATCCGAAATGTATTTCTGATATGCACCTTTCACAATATAATATAAGTCTAAAAGTCTATTCACCATATTTTAAAGAGAAAACAAAATCGGAGATATATTGCTGAATGTTTACGGAAATGCATCTCCAATTCACACCCTGTAAGCAGATAGGATTTACGTGGTCCATAATATCCTCCAACAATTATATATAACCTCATTCTTCATATTATTTCATACCAAAACACCAAAAACCATAATGAGCATTATTTGACTTGTTGGAAATGTTTACTTTACCGACACTACACCATCAAGAGAATTTAAGATCACCGAATACACCCCCTCTTGAAGATCTGAAATACACACTGCAAGAGCTTCTACCATATGACAACAATCGAAAAGTTGTGAAGATCGAATACGCTCGCCATCCATTGACAATGAAGGGAAGCTTGAGTTCATCAACCACGAGCTAAAGACGAGCGTTGATTTACAGGCTATATGAAGATTTTTTTTCGTTTAGAAGAAAAAATTCTGATCGAGTTGGATGCGACTATTGCGAGATCGGTCAATGATATTATCAACATTTTACAACGTCCGCTGATAAGTGCCAATTTGTAGTTATTTTTGTGTATAGTTTTGCGGAACTTATCTTCTCTTTTTCCTCAATTTAGACGAGTTTTAGTATATATTACATAAATATGTAAATTTTCTATTCAATCGAGTTTTTGATTCATTTATGTATCGGCTAATAGTTTTCCATTCATTTTGTAGGTATTTGAGCATTTATGAAGCATAGAGCAATAAAGCTTCAAGGGTGCAACTTTGGATCAATAAAGGAGTAGCCATTAGAAGAAGCAATTAAAGAAATAAAAAGTTGCAGACTGGTGCGTGTCGCCCGGCGGAGCAATTGGCTCGCCGGGCGAGCGTGGAAAATAAATGTCTTGCTTCTGCCTTGGCCCGCCTGTTGGTCGCCGGGCGAAAGATTGAGGAGTCGTCGGGCGAAACAATTTGTTCGCCGGGCAAAAGAATATATTTTGCCCACTTGATGACGTGGTGCATGCTCAGTGGCCAAAAATAAAACCGTTCGCCAGGTGGAGCATTTGGCTCGCCGGGCGAACACGTCAGAACAGATTTTAATTATATTTTCTTTTTAAAACATTTTAGGTTTTGTGTGGTTGGTTTTGGGGATTTTTGTGCTCCCATGCCAATTCCACCCATTTTTCTTTAGGATTAGCTTATATAACAATTGTGGGTCTTGCATTCGGTGATTCGGAGGTGGATTGCTCATCAACCGACGCTGACAAACCGGAAGATTTATGGTTTTATCTCTATTTCTCTCTATGTATTTCTCTTAGTTGGGTTTTGTATATATATTTATTTGGAACTCATGTATATTTGTCGCCCATGGCGTTATATAAAGCTTGCTTTACAAATCTTTGTTGATTGTTGTCTTAGATTTTTGCTCTGTGTTGGGGATTTGAGTTGTTTTAGAGATAGACTTCTTGAATCCTTATCTAGGATGATTATCTGTTAGTTTCTGGATTTTAGAGATAGATCTAGAGCTAACAATCTTTATGGGTGTCGAAGCTTAATGCTTTCGTTTTGGTTGTGTCAGTTGATAGATCGTTGATACGATTGATATGGATGTCTGCTGTGTTGTTGAGGTGTGCTGAGAGATCGTCGCCGAGATGATATAGTAGTTCTCTCTACTTTGAGTTAGAAATGACTCAGGGTGCGAGCGATGCCGGATGACATTGACGAGTATTGTAGGTTGCGTGTAACTGGTCGATAGGTTTAAGTTTGTGATAAGTAGATTATATACAATGCTTGATAAGTCTTTTCTTTCAGAAAAATGAATTCTTTTGTGTTAATATTTACTTTTCCGTTTTCATATTTAAATTCATTCAAATCCAAACTCATAATTGTAGAAACTGTTGAACGGCAGTTCAATGCACTAGTTCCTGTAAAGACGATAATTTCTCGGATAAATACTTCAAAAACTTTTGTTGCTTGCCGCTTTACCGCTTCAACATCCACCTAGACGTTGAAATGTAATGTTTGAATTATGTTAAAAAATTCTTAATGTATTGCTTATGTTATCAATGTTTGAATTATGGTCAATTTAATATATTATTAGTCAATTTATTTCTATTTTCTATGAATCAACATACCGAAAATGCAACTTTAAGTGCGTTCCGAAAATACATTTTCAAAAAAATTAATTTCTTATTAATTATTAGTGCATTTCAAAAACATATTTTCGATTTCCATAAACATTTTTAAAACTTCACATAATACCGAAGAAAATGATAAGATGAGTTAAGATATTCCCCTTCTTTTTGTTATCACACTACATTTGTTAAATTCCCCCTCTTTTTGTTATCAACACTACATTTGTTACATTTTTTTTCATATAGTGTGTTTCGGTCTTTTATAAAATGGACTTAGACGGAGTGGACAATATTCATTACTCAAAGGGAAAAAAGGAAATACACTGACAGTGTAAAGTATTTTTACACTGTCAACCAATGAGAGACATGCATCAGAATAAAACCCATTTTTAATTTTAAAAAATTGTAATTACATAGCAAATTAAAGCATTTTGATTGGTTGTATTTGTAAAACTAATTTACACTGACAGTGCATTATCTTTAAACTCTTACTCAAAATACTATAATTAATGCCAACAAAATGGTCGAAAATTTAGTGGAGTGCAAATATGACATCTCTATAGGTTTAGATCTTGTTTCAACTATATTAATTGTAAAAGTGTAGCACTATATCTCATTAACCTTATTTCAAAAAATTAATCTAATTCAACCGTTAACGCCTAACAATTCTAAAATTGTTATTTTTTGAAAATTGATTTGAAAAAAAAGGAGAACGAGTTTTCTTCTTCTTCTCAATAGTAGTTGATTCTCTCATTTCTTTCTTTCTCACACATTCTAAAATGATCCTATCTGATTAGAAGAGGTAAGACACAAACGATGTCAGGGCCGGCCCAAGGGCCAAGCTACCAAGATTAGGGTTTTAGGCCTCAAAATTTTTGGCTTAAAAAAGGTCTCAGATTTTTTTATTTAGTTATAAAAATATATAATTGTAGTTGAGTTGGTAAAATTTAGGCCTCTTTTTTCTTTTGGTCTTGAGTTCAACTCTTAGCAATCATAAAATTATTATTCAAAAATACATTTTAAAGGCCTCATTTTAAAATTTGCTTTAGGCCTCTAAACAGACAAGGCCGGGCCTGAATGATGTAATATATTTGAAATAATCCAACACGCATTACGCATTATGCCCGAGTCTATTCTTGATTACCAATTTCAAATGGAAATTCTATAAAATCCAAGTACATATATACACATTAAATTATGCTTAATTTCTCAAAAGATAGCTCAGCAACAACCATTATAATAAGGAACACTACATAATATATTTGATTTGTTTCAAGGAAATCTGCATGACATGAATTTGAATATTCTTTCGTTCCATGTATTCATTGTACAAAAGTCAAAAATATTGCAATGCTTAGGTCAACTAACTATTAAATTGACAATCTAAATTAAAACCAAAAACTTCTTGAGCTTTTGTTGACTTCTAAAAAACTAACTTCATTGCACCAAAAAAAACTAACTTCAAAATTTTTATTTTTATTTTTTCTACTATAGACTGCCATCATATTAGTACATAAACTAAACTAAGTTAAAATTCTCCTTAAAAAATTAAATGCAAAGTTGAATTTGAATTTAAGACCATTGATTAAGAGGTTAAAATTAGTTTTTTTTCTAATAAAAATCAAATATTTTTTCCGCATAATATTAGAGACTAATTTCTCAATACAATTATCAAAAAAAAAAAAAAATTCTCAATACTGAGAAAAGTATAATAGACGACAAAACTCTATCTTTCCATAGAATTTGATACCGTTGCGTGTTCATGATCGAATTCTCATCGGACAAAATATTGAATATTCATTATTTATAAATAGTTGTGAATATAATTTACAACTTAAAGTGCAAGGTTTTCAAATAAGTAATAGTATCCTTTTCTTCAATGTTTTCCTTGAATAACTATGTATAAACAATAACAGTTAGAATATATAATATTTTGTTATTCTGGTGAAACAATTGTTCATATTCTTAGAATAACATCTGAATTTCTTGTATTCCCTGATGAAGTCTTTTGCAAAATCTCCAAGCAGGTGCTTTTTCCTTGTTGATCAAGATGATAATTTCCTCCAAACTTCAAGTAAGAAAGAATCACATTTTTCCTTTACTTTCTTTCATTTCAAATTGATATGATGATTTCTTGCATGGTTATTGCAGACAAAGAAGATTCAAAGAAGAACACCAAAAGGGAAAAAAGCAGTTTTGTAAACAGAATTCACGAACATGGTAATTCATAATTCATATGATTGCAGAAATATAATTTTTTTTGTCATTGTGACCGCAATTGTTGTTGCGAACGTTGGTTTTTTAAACTTGCTCACAATGTGTTTGTGTTATTGTTGCAGTGAAATTGGGTCCTAAGTTTTCTGAGACTGTGAAGGGTAAGTTGAGTTTGGGTGCTAAGATTATTCAAGAGGGTGGGAGAAGGAATATTTTCAAGCATGTTTTTGGGATGCAAGAACAAGAGAAACTGTTGAAAGCTTCTCAGTGTTATTTATATACCACAGCTGGTCCTATTGCTGGCATTCTCTTTATTTCGACGCTAAAAGTTGCGTTTTGCAGTGAAAGGCACACAACCTTCTCTTCTGTAGATGGGGAATTTGTTAAAGCACCTTACAAGGTAATCTTGAACTTGAAACCAACTTTGCTTTCAAATGATTTAGTCACTTTTTGGATTAACTTATTTGAGTTTTCTACTAACACAATTACTTGCGAGACTATTTTGAAGATCTTATGTCAACAGTTTATCAAAACAGAGCCATATGACCTGTTGCCATTGACTTATTTCATCTTGTAAGACTATTTGTGAGAGCTTATAAAAGGAGCTTATGACATGTCCATAAAAATTTTTCGGCTTATTTCAATAAGCTCTCTAAGATATCTTATGAAAACAACTTATAATTTATATGAAAACAATTTGATTATTTTTATTCTTTTGTTATAGAAAAACTTATACATGAGCATTTATAGAATAAACACTTATCTATATATTTTTTTTCTTCTGATATCTAGGTTTTTGTTATGCAGGTTTTGATACCAATAGAAAAGATAAAGGAGGTGAATGAAAGCATGAATGTGAACAAGTTAGAACAGAAGTATATAGAAGTGGTGACTAAGGATGACTCTGAATTTTGGTTTGTGGGATTCTTAAGGTATGAGAAAGCTATTAAGAATCTCAATAAAGCCATTTCCATGACCAATACATTCTAAGAGGGAAAACTGAACTTTGTTAAGTCTCTAAGTTTTAGATTTTTTTAGCAAAGGATTGATTATAGGAGAAGTTTTGCAGAGTGAATGGAGTGGTAAGCAATCTTTATCTTTTATCTTACAGTTGTTGCAACTTGCATATACTTCATCTCTTATTTCTTGGTGATTAAGAACTGATTACTAAGTTTCATGCCATTGTAAGAGACATCACCTGTGGTATAATTAACAACTTCTTATTGCTTTGTTTTGGTAAAAGCAACTTAATTAAGTGCTTATAGGAAACTTTGATCAATTTTAACAACATTTTCAGTAGAATATAAAGTAGAGCATAGAACAAACTCTTCTTATTGAAGTGAAATACAAACAACATAAATAAAGTAGAGCATAGAACAAGTGTTGAAAAGTGGATGATCTCTGATAAGTGAGATTATTCCTTCTACAGAAGCCATATGGTATGCATAAGTGCATAACATTCATGATATTCTAGTGTTGTTTGTTTCACTTAAGCTCTTTTAAACATAACCCTAAATGATGGAACTTGATCACTAAGGGCTAAGTGCTTAATCCCATTATCATCAACATATAACCCTAATTCCCTACACAAAGTCTGACACTTACAAACTGAAGGACAAAAAGAAAAAACATAATCTTTGCCAGCTTTCTCAATCTTGAACCAATTGGAAATTGTTTGAATACCTGGATTACCTTCTTCACCCCAGGCACTCAAAAACCACACCCCTGACAAAACTTTAAGAAGCTTCCAAACTTGTGTTTGAGGACATTTAGTTGTTACATAGGATTTAATGTTGAGATCAGTTGAAGTTAGAATCACACCTTTTTTAGCATTATAAGGTGTGAAAGTAACTGGTGCACCATTCTTTACTTCAAGCTTCTCTTGAATAGCATAAAGGGGACATGGATTATTGTCGCTGTTGAGGTTGCTTACATTTGCAACTGTTAAACCACCACCGTTGCCTCTAATGACTGGTAAAATGTAATATTTGACACCTGTTGTTAGTTTCTTACCTGAGATGTCAAGCACTGGTTCAGGTGCTGCAATAGTTTTGCAAATGAAAGCTAAATAAATGATGCAAAATGCTAATAAGATTGAATGCTTCATGTTTCTCTTTGGATATAAAAGGAAAGATTAGATGAATGTTTTTTTGTGTATTGATATAGAAAGAGTTTGTCTCTATATATAGGACTTAAAAGGAAACATGAGTTTTGTGTGTTGGATTAATTTGTATAAAACTGAAGACGAATTAAGCGAGTGGATTGCAGGACAATGAACAAATAATAATTAATTATTTTATGTTATGTCTATTGAAGGGAGAAAAAAATTCAAGGAAGTCATCATTGTGTACTAGCCAACCTTATCTCTGATAGTTATTCAACACGTGATTGTCATGATAAAAGTCTGCATTTCTTCAAAAGTATGAAAGGAAGTATGTCGGTATATAAATATATATATATATAAAATCAGAATCAAATAGTACAAATGCGTCATAATTTAATATATGACACTTCTGATAAATTTTTATCGAATATTTTATATAAAAAAGTTATTTTTAAATTGAAAATTATTATTTATATAAATTATATTTATAAAATTTCATATCAAGAAATTATTTCTCATGTCATTAAAAATTTGAAATATTAAAAGTTGATAAAATAATTAAATGGGCTGAACTATATAATAGTTTAAGCTATGTCCGAAAATGAAGTGGTGGTGTATACCAAAAGCTGCAAGTGGCGCTATCCACACTTAAAAGCCTCATGTGAACTTGTAAGCCATGACAAAAGTAATAGCTGTCAATAGCTTACCACTATGATATTAGGGAATTTTTTTATGTATCCATATACATATTTACATTAAAAATTCTAAAATACACCTGTATTTCGAATATATATTTTAATAAAAAAAATTTATTTTAGAGATACATCTCCGAAACAATAAGTTTTTTTTAAAAAAATTATCTTCGGAGATGCATATCTGAAATCACCATTTTTATAAAAAAAGTTTTTTCAAATATGCATCTCCGAAATATTTAGGCTTTTACTAAAACACAAACAATCACCACTACTTCTCACATTTTCTTCAAAACTCAAATTTCCTTCTTCAAATTCATTGCTACCAAGTCCTAGTCAAGACAGATTAGGGATATTATTAAGGCCGTTAGAAATTAGGCTAATGGTGTTTAATGAAGATATTGATGTTCAATGATATTGCTTGTATGTACAAAAATGTATTTTGTATGAGTTAGGGTAAAAAATGGCAACCATAAAAAATGGCCGTTGCAAGTAATTTCGGAAGTGCATCTCCGAAAACACCTCTGATTAATTTCAGAGATGCACTTCCGAAATTTACTCTGAAATGTTTTTTTTTTTTAAACTCTTACCTTGTATGTTCACTTTATCCATGTATTTTCACGTTGCTTGCAATTTTGTACTATGATAATTGATCTTCTTGATTCTCGATCTCATGCTTGTATGACATATATATGGTCCCACTATATAAATGCATAAAAAATTCCCATAATATTATGGTCCCTTCAAGTATGACAAAAAGAAAAAAAAAAGATTTACTAGATACAGGCTACGACATGCCTAACCATCTTTAGTTTGTTCTTCGATAAATTTTTAAAAGTAGTGCTATTTAATACGAAGTAATTTGAAGAAGAAATGCAAGAATGAGTATGTGTCACTATTTTAGTGGTAAATTTTAAATTAATTTTAAATTTAACTTCCTTTTTAATAGGGATCATGAGAGTTGTGGTGATAATGAATGGTTGAGATCTATTCTTGCATTTCTTATTTTCCCACATTCTTACTAATAAGCATTTTCCAATTTTTAAAGTTTAAGTTAAAAGTATATTTCATATTAAGATTTTTAAATAAGTTATTTAATTTATTTTTAAATACAGTGCACATCCTTTTATATACTAATTTAATTTATTTATTAATAGAAATGCACCAACCTATCAAGTTTAATAATTTTTTTAATAATATAAAATTCATCTATTTAATTAAATAATCTTTAAAAATATAAATTTAATCTTTTTTATTTAATTGATCCGCCAAAATAGACTATAAATAGATTAAAGTATAGATTCATGTAGATTTTTTTAATGAGATTATATATATAAAAAAGAAACTTGTTACAAAAGAGAAAAGCGGAAATAGACCAAAACCCTCTCAACAAAAAGTGAACCTGAAGAAAAGTAAACCTAGTCTATTCTTCACAAAATCAGCTCTAAAAAAATGGAATAGTGTTAAAAAAAATCGAGTCAGTAATAGTCAGACCAAAGTTAGTCACGGAATCTGCACAACTATTTCCTTCTCTAAAAATATGAGAGACGACAAACGACATATTCGAGGTTAAATTCACACAATTTAACCAACAATTGCGAATATGCCAAAAAACAAGAAAGGAGGTTTGAACGCGTGAACAACCGCCATCGAATCTGTCTCCAACCAAAGATTATGCCAACCCTTCTCATTGGCGAACTCAGTTGCCGACATGGCACCCGAGAGTTCGAAGATGAGAGAGTTTGATAATCCCGAAAAATGCGCAAAAGCACCTACAAAGTTTCCATCGTTGTTTCTAATAATGCCGCCATAAGCTGAAACACTGGAATTATTTAGGGAAGCACCATCACAGTTAATCTTCATCCAATTTTTCGGAGGAGGTTTCCAAATAACTTCGATAATCCGCTGAGCTCTAGGCGGATTAATAACAACTTTGAAGAATTTCAGAAATAAAAAGTCATGCATATTATGGTGAGAAACTACCTTAGGGTTGCTGCCCGCCACGGAACACGCCGTTAAAATAAAATTTATTGAAGAAGAAACCAGAACAAGCTTGTTTTTTAATCTACATCAATTACGAGCAAACTTAACGAAATTGAAGAGATAAATGATCGCAACATTCAGCACCAGCAAACATTGCTCTGACCAAACCTTGTTGCAAACCTTCCAAGTATCATCCCAATATTTTATAGAAAAATGAATATTCAACGCCGAGAGCAGCCACGACCAAATATTTGTAGCATAAGGACACCCTAAGAACAATTGATGATTAGTTTCTACATTACGGCTACATAAATTTCACATGGAAGGGAAAGAGAAAAGTCTTCACTTTATTTGCTCATCCGTCAGAATTTTATGAAGCAATAGTCTCCACACCATGAAAGACTTAGAAGGATGAATATGCTTGGACCAAATTAAACCGCTCCATTGCTGCAAAATACCAGAAGATCTCTTAGGCTATGTTTGCGAGTTTGAAGGGGAGGGGAAGGGAAGGCTTCCGAAAACGAAATTTTAAAAAATATAGAAAAATATTTGACATTTTTTGAAAAAATGATTTTGTTTAGAATGATAAAAGAGTCATTATCATTACTAAATTGTTAATTTTCAAAATAGTATAACAACCTAAAAGATATTTGGAAAATTTATGTAAGCCCTCCAAAACCCTCCAAACCCCTCCTTCAGTACAATTTTTGAGTTCCCCCATTTTATGGGGTTTTTGATGTTATGAATAAAATCAAACCCTCCAAAACCCTCCTACCCAAAATCTTTTTATTCCTTTCACACAATTCTTCCTATTTTCCAAAGCCCTCCCCTCCCTTCCCCTCCAAACTCCCAAACAAAGCCTTAAAGTCATAAGCTGTCTTGAGACTGAGAACTCCCGAGTCTGAAGGCTGCCAAATCCTTTTGTCTGGCCTGATGCCGAAAGGAATGTGAATGTTATGAATTCTAATTTTTAGGGACTCAGGCATCATGCTATTAGCAAAATTCCAGCACTTTTCCACAATGAACTTACTCACTTGAATACTTGCATTTAAAACGGTGTCTCCCATCTTGTGATACAACAGTAATTAAGCTGCACCAACTGTCAAACCAAAAACTGATATAGTTTCCATTGCCCAGAATCCAAGGTGTATTATCCATAACATGATGCAACTCAATTTTTTATCACTATACCATAAAGAGGGAACAATGTGAGTTTTATTGACTTTACCATGTTTCATCATCCGGTTTCTAAGCAGAATGGCCCAAGACTCTTCCAAATTGAAAATATCCCAGCAAAGTTTAAGATTTTTTGCTTTGTTAAGCGTAACAAGCGAGCGAATACCTAAACCTCCTTCATAAAAAGTCTTACAAGCGTTCTTCCAAGCAACAGTAACCATTTTGCGTTTAGACGTTGTGCCGTTCCATATGAAGTTTCTGGAGGCACTCTCCAACACTATGAGCAAAGATACCGGCCAAGCATAAATAGCCATGGAGTGAATAAGAATCCCTTGAATTGTCGACTTAATAAGTTCCACTCTACCTGCAAAAGATAATAGAGTACCTTTCCAAGCGGCTAACTTACAAATGATCTTGTCTGCAATCGGTTAGAAATAATTAGCTTTGGGGCGACCTTTGAAAATGGGAATGCCAAGATAATTGAACGGAGCAGAGCCAATGTTGAAACCAGAAAAATCCCTTAAAATATTAAGCCGGGAAGAAGACACAGATTCTCCAAAAAGGGACGATTTAACGCAATTAACAACTTGCCCCGACACAACTGAGTAGTCCAAGAAAATTTCTGAGAGAGCCTTAATATTATAAATTTTCCACTGCAAAAGATGAAAATATCGTCAGCATAAAATGTATGAGAGGGAACGAAGATATTCTTAGGGCTTTTGATCAAATCAAGCTTTCCCATCTGAACCAGCCGAGAAATGCTTCTGCTCAACACGTGTTCCACCAAACAGAAAAGAAGCGGAGAAAGATGATCCCCCTGGAGGACACCCCTAGAGCACTTAAAGAAATCGTGCAACTCGCCATTAATGGAAATAGAGAGTCTTGCAAAATTGAGAATGCTTTTTATCCAAACATAAAATTTATCATTGAATCCAAATTGCTCAAGAACTTTCAACAAAAAAGACCACTGTAATGTATCTAACACTTTAGTTATATCCACTTTCATCGCCACATTAATACACCATGCTTTCGAGTAAAGCAAGTTAAAATCCTCCGACGTAAGACAAAAACAGTCCTTGATATTTCTGCCTTGAATAAACCCTTGCTATTCACGAGAAATAATACGCGGCATCAGAGAAGATAAACGATCAACCGTGATTTTCGCAATGATTTTGAACTTGAAGTTCGCTAACGCGATTGGACAAAACTGGTCCAAGGAGCTCGCAGACTTGCACTTCGGGATGAGAATCATAGTATTGGAATTAAATCCAGGGAGAATCCAACTTGATGTAAAAAATTGCAGCACAGCTGCCGTGTCGTCGTGTTTAATAATATCCCAAAAGTTCTGGTAGAAGGTCGCGCCAAAACCATCGGGCCCGGGACCACTATCAGCTTTAAGAGAGAAAACCGCCGCTGAACTTCTTTGGCAGAAAGGAGAACTGTAAGAAGACTATATGTTGTCTGTCACCAGCTTTGGGATGATCGCTTCAATCATGGAACAATCCTGCAAAACACTTTGGTTAGTCGAGAAAACATTATGGTAATAAGAGACTGCATGGGCTTTAATTTGACGAGGCTCTATAAGATTGCTATTGCCATCCACAAGCAAAGAAATAGGCTTAAAGCTGCTCCGAATTTTGGAAATTCTATGAGAGAATATTGTATTTTTCCCCCTCCAACTGCCAACAAACACGAGCTTTCTCTTTCCAAAAACAATCAGCCATGTCGAGATCCAAAGAGAGATTGGCCTGGGCTTCAAATTCCTGCAATTTTAGATCGTCATCTCCACCCGCAACATGAATTTGACACTAAATACGGTCCAAATTGGCTTCAGCAAACTTAACATTCTCTGTAATGTTCCTGAAAGAGTTTTTATTCCAAGCCTTAAGCTTACATTTAAGATTTTTTCAGCTTTTTGCTTAAAACGTACATTGGGCAACCGGTCATCGTCTCCTCCCAATTAGATTCAACTAACAGCCTGGACTCTTTGTGAAAGGTCCAGGTTTTTAGAAATCGAAATTGAGCAATCACCTTAGTGTCGCTACCGCGAAAAATGGATCAGAGTCGCCACCAATATATTTATCCCATAAGGGAAAGGAATACCAGGAAACCTAACTCAGAACAAGAACAAGGTCTTTCGACCAGAGAACAGGGCACGGGAGTCGGTTACGCAAGGGGAAGGTATTAGCACCCCTCACGCCCATCGTACTCGATGGTATCCACCTATGTTTGTTTCTATCTAAAGGGTGTCTAATGTCTAAAACTAAATGCGAATGCATGCAAAAGAAATACGGGGAAAAGAAGGAATTATTTACAAGTGTGCTCGCTTAGGCCCCGCGACCCAATGCCTACGTATCCCTTTAAAGGAATCAGAGCGACCGTAGTTCGGCTCCATAGTTTCCATTTGTTTTGTGTTTTTTAGTTGAACAGAGGTTAAAGTCACAATCCACGATGCTCGACCTTTGGAGACTTATACGCCTACTTTGGAAAGGACTTAACTTGTTCTTAGGCGCCTAACAAGGCAAAAGAAAAGCAAAAGTTTGGTTTGTGTCTTTTATTGTAATTCCACGATGACGAAGACCCTCTACAGGGCTTCGCATCGCTTCCTTACTCTGTTTTAAGTCAAAGCCTTTATTAATCATTTTGAATGTTTTCTGGTTGAGTATTTTTTAAGGGAGATTTACTTTGCGACTTAGATCACACCAAGAAAAAGAGTTTTGTTTTTGACTATTTAGAGAATGCACATCGAGGTCTACACCACAATCGATTCTCTAAATAACGGATAGGAAATACATCGAAATCTACATTCCAATCATTTCTTTTCCGTTTAGTAGAAAAGAACGTACATCGGGGCCTACACCCCAATCATTTCTTTTCTACTAGGTGAGAAAGAACGTACATCGGGGCCTACACCCCAATCATTTCTTTCTCACTATACATCAGAAAAGTCACAGTGTGATCTTTGTCAGGTTTTTTTTTTATTAAGTATTTTAGAGTTGAAAAAGGAAAAAGAAATGAAAGGGAGACTATCCTATCATACTATCCTAATAGTTGTTATTCTAGTCTAATTCTAATGTTAGTGACTAAATCTAAAAGGAGCATACAAATGATATTAACAAAATGGACCACAAATATGACCCAAGTCACACAACAAAATTATACTAAAAACGTACAAAGCTTAACATGGAAATGGCATAAAAGAATAAAAGAGGCAATTCAAAGATTAACCTAAAATACCACTATTTTTATGAGTTTTTATGAAGGAGAAATCAATTAAAAGTCAAAATTAAACTAGCCTAAAACCTGATTAAGAAGCTAATATTCTTTTATTGCATTTTTTATGTCAACTATTACCTAAAAATCTAACAAAATTTTAATGACTTTTTATCCTAAGAAAAAAAAAGAAAACTATGTCAAAAAACTAAATTCCAACAAATATAGAAACAAGTGATCAGGGGGTGCATATTGAATTAGAGGTGTGACTAGAAATCTGGACACAGGGCCCAGTCAAAATTTTTCTTATTTCAAGTCTTGTTTGCCAAACAATGGCATGGGCTCAGGGGGTGCATGCAAGCAATTCGTGGCCCAAAAGTTTGTTTTTGTTTTCAGAATTAGCCAAACAGAAGCATGGCATGGGCCTCACATGGGGTGTGGACCGTAGAAAAATTCGTACCAGGCCCAAGGCATCAAAGCCTCATTATCTTTCAGATTTTTCTTTATGTGATTCAAAACATTTTTCAAAGATTTTTTATCGATCAATTTACCCACTAAACAAGAATTAATACTCATCCAAATCAAATTAATCTCAATTAATGCTACTTAATTCCTATTAGTAATAATTAAAAACGAATCAATATGTGTTAATTTAAAATTGGAAAGGGGAAATAGGGTTTGAGATATGACCTTTGGAGTCTCTCGCGAACAGACGGCGGCGTCTTCTCCCCACTCTCGCCGATCCACTCTCCGACCACCGTGAATAGAGAAACAAAACAGCATCGTCTCACCTCTCCGTTACATTCTAGATCTCGCTCTCTCTGTTGCGATTTCGAGCTCCCTCCGTCCCCATTCGTCCTCATATCTCAGCTCAGCAACGCGGCGAAGACCTTCGTCTTCTCCGATGAACTCTCCGCTCGAATCGTCTCTGCTCAATCTCCCTTTCAACCGTTAATCTCCTCTCTGTAATAAGAACCGATCTCTCTTCTCTAGTTCGGTCGAAGTCGCTTCAATGATGCTTCTTCAACGTCACGGAGAAGATGACTAACTCCAATATAGGTCCGGTGGGTTCTCCTCGACCTTGAGTTCAAATTTTGCTTCTTCTCTTCTTCTTTTTTTCTGAGTTTTAATACGCATTTGTTGTTGTCAACTCTGCGTTGTTATGGATGAAGCGTGATTATTGGTTCAGTTGCAACGAGAGATGAAGATGAGGACTTGTGAAGTTGCGGAAAGTGCGAAGATCAACGCGAAGACGACGTCAATTGCGAATTGTTGTTGGAGGTAGTACGAAGCTTCTGATGAATTCTTGTAGTGATTTTGTTTCTCTGTGTTTTTTTCTTGCAGATTCAACGGAGATTGAAGGTGATGAAGAGGTTATTGAATTCGATTCAAGAAGAGCGTGGAGAGATTTTGAAGAGAGGTTGTTGAAGATTTTTTTGGTGGAGATTTTCTGTTGGTGAATTGAAGAAGATTGGTGGAGATAGCAAGAGATAGATGAAGAGGGTGAATTGAGATGATGAAGATTATGGTGAAGTGCAGATAGATTGATGATGAAGAATGGCCCCGATCATTGAGGTGGTGCAGATGCTGTTATATAGAGGTTGGAGGTTAGAATTCAGTTATGGATGTTTTGATCTGAGCTAATGGTTGGGGGAAGCGGTTATGAGCAATGGAGGGCTGAGATTGAGTCTGAGATGAGTCTGAGATATGAGGTCAGTTACTTCTGTTTTTTCTGTTAATAGAGTTGTGGAAGTTAGTTAGGTTTTGTAACTGAATTTTCTCCTCTGTTACATGCTGTTATAAGTTGGTTATAGGTTAGTAAAAGTTTGTTACAAGACTGTTAGTAGCTGTTGGTCTTTTTCTTGTTTATGCAGGGCTAGTTTGATAGTTTTTGAATGAATCATGGATGATAGTTTCCTTTAGAAAACTCTGAACCGATATACTCTCCCTTGTGCAAGGTGGCTGATTAAGAGCTTGCTTCTGCAGGTTTGATATGAGACTTAAATTGCAATGGGTAGGTAGATCTTTGAATGCGCAAATCTTCTTTGGACTACTGCGAGGTCATGTGCTGAATTTTTGAACTTGCTTATGATTATGATATCAGATCTGTATGAGCTTATGTTCATGGACCTGCTTGAATGAGCGTGACCTTTTTCTGACTTTGCTGCAGGGGTTGATTCTGATATGCAGAGCCGGAAAGCGAACTCGGTTCAGTACGGTTCAAAGTCGCGAGCGGCTCTTTCGATCCTATGGTAATCCTTCTTTTTGCTGCAGAGTGTATACTCAATGTTTGTGATTTTCCTTTTTGTACTGAACTGGTTCTGACTTGCAGCTTTGGCAGCATGGCTAGTAAACTTGGTAGAGATTCTTATGGATGGCTCAAATGTTAGAAATTGAAACATGGGGCTGTTTTGGATTTGATTGAGGGGCTGATATGTGGTGTTTTGTTGCTCATGATTTGCAAGTTACCAAATGTAGTGTGTCAGCTTTTGAATGAATTTTGGTTTGCGGTTTCGATAGCATCACTTTTTGAAATGGTTTATGATCTTTTGTGTAGGCTGGTATATGTACAGGATATAGCTTTGTTCTTTTGGTGCAAGACTCTTGGCATGGGGTTTACTTGGAGCAAGATAGAAGCAAAAGGATTGAGCATGAAGTTGGCGTGAAGAAATGTTGAAGAAGCTTCGAAGACGGATATTGAAGCTTTTAGGCATCGGCTTAGGATTAGTTTATGATTTTTGTGTTGTAATTTTGTAAAGACTTTGAATTTGTAATGGACATGGACACTTTGAGATGAACTTTGGAATTGGATATTTTCTTTGGATATTTGAATGGTGAATGAATGATATTGACTCTTGAATTTGAACGATGTAGAACACTTGGACTTGTAATATTAACTTTAGGATGAATGAGATTGACTTTTGAATTTGAATTTTGAGCTCTTAGAGGGAACTTTGATGTTTGAATGAAAATCGAGATCATGAATATAACCTTGAATGCCATTTAGATAACTTTCAATTATGCCTTATCCTTGTGACTTGAATTTCTAGGAACTAATCATGAATGAATCTTGCACATGAAAATCCTCACTTTGCGTTCAAATCCAAACCATCTTTCTCTTGAAGCAATCCCAACAAATGAATGGTAAAGACAATCTTAATCCTTCACATAAAACATCTCAAATCGAGCTTTAACCAAGATAACACCATAAGAATGATACCTTTAAATCTCTTGAGAAGCATAGAGCAAGTAACGAGGAACCCTTAAACGACATTGGTTAGGAAAATAAATCCTAATCCCTAGCCACGGTGAATTTGTATGAAGCACAACCCTTGTAACTGGAGGAGAAAGAATTCATAACGCCCATACTTCAAACCCAACTTCCACAGTCCCATACTCGAAGAATAACTAGATAAATCGAGCTTGAATGAAGAAGAAACCCCAATCTTTGATCCCAATCCCAGCTCATTGATTAGTGATGCATGATGTGTTAATGTCCTAATGGAAAGATGATGCATATGAAATAAGAAGCTTAAGCCAGTTAGAAATAAATATGTGGGCAAATTTTGGGATGCAACAGCTGCCCCTATTCAATCTTCTTGGACCTGAATGTACGAACATCTTGGGTTTCGGACATTTGAGGCGTAAGTGGATTGAATACCCCGAAAGTACCATCAAAATTTGCATTCTATGGTACAACAAAGAGTGATGAGTATTATCAAAGGATACCAGCCGAAGGTGGACCTTAAACAGGTTGCTAACCTCAGTTAGACTTCAAAAGGAAACACAATCTAAGAGTGACTTGATAAAGGATGAAACCAGCCGAAGGGGAATCCGATCCTAATTTGCTAACCTCAGTTAGACTTGAAAAAGAGACACAGCCGAAGGGTGACTCGATAAAGGATGAAACCAGCCGAAGGGGAATCCGATCCTGATTGCTAACCTTAGTTAGACTTCAAAAAGAGACACAGCCGAAGGGTGACTCGATAAAGGATGAAACCAGCCGAAGGGGAATCCGATCCTAATTTGCTAACCTCGGTTAGACTTGAACAAGGAGACGTAGCCGAAGGACGACTCCAAAAGGAAGAAACCAGCCGAAGGGGAATCTTACCGAATTGCTAACCTCAGTTAGACTTGAAAGAGAGACACAGCCGAAGGGTGACTCGAGATCTGAAAGAGTATGCCAATAATCATTGGACTTGGCTGAAGTATTGTTATTTATGAAACGTAAGAACTACAAGGTCCCTTCAGGCCGAAAAGCGGGGTGTAATTCTACAAGAGTGACAATCATTCGAAATGCCACACACAAAGTATGAGTTATCTAAATGATTGAGCTCAGCAAACGGGAAATCACCAAAGAAATAATGATCTTTGTGAAGAAAGACTTTGTATCACACTGGAGAGAGAAAGTGGGACTTCTTTTGGAGATATATTACCTTGTGCCTTTGGAGCACATACCCATTTGGCTTATGCATTGATGCATGCTTGATTTTTCATGGCGTAATGCTCCATATACATGGAAATGCTACGCTTTTTGTAGATGCAATGGTAATGCAATGATTACTATATGCAAAGATGACGGGGGCCCTTTAGAGAATATTCTGCTGACTTGTCGATCGAACTTCGTCTTTGACCTCGGGAGAGGTAAACACAAGGGAGAATCCCCTTAGTGTTGTGAACTCTGTGGGGGTGCCAATAGATATTGGACTTTGACTTGCAAGATGTACTTCTTTGTTGACTTGAAGAATGACTTCTGACTTCTCACCATGTGCCATGACTTGGAGAATTTTTAGCTTGAGGAGATTCCCTCAATTCAATCATGGTGGGGATTAGAAATCCGGATAAGGAACTCTTTCTAGGATGAGTGGAACAACTCCGAGGAGAAATAAACTCCTATACTTGGGGAGAGAATGAATTCTCAAGAGAAATAAACTCCTATGCTCGGGGAGACACTTTTTCAGGAGAAATAAACTCCTACGCTTAAGGAATGGAACCAACTCTTAGGAGAAATAAACTCCTATGCTTGGGGAGAGAGTAACTTGTTGGGGAAAAGCATTATGATACTTCTCCACTCTATGATGGCCAACTGCACTTTACAAGTGAATGATGGTTTCTTCAATACAAACCAAAAAGGTCATGCCCCAGGCCGCCTGACTCATGAAGATATCTGATTTACAAAGATATTTGCCTCGAAAGGATCCTTACACCACAATTACTTGAGATAATTCTGCCCCAGCATATTCAAGTGTTTGAAATGGTCCTTCTTGATCAACGGGTCCTTGAAGAGATTTGTCGAATCTCGACGTAACTGCCCCAGATTGAGTGAGCTTGAGAGATTCCTCGACGTCACTGCTTCAGATGGATTAAAATCAAGAGAGAGATTCCTCGACTTGATTAATCCAGATTTATTGAATTTGAGATGTCAAACTCGATTTGATTGCCCCAGATCGGTCGAACTCACGAGAGATTCCTCGTCGTGACTGCCCCTGATAATGCACACCTTATCAGAATCCTCAAGCTTACTTCCCTTGAAGTCAACCAAACTGTGGAAGCAACTTTAGCATACTCGATGGAGTCTTAAAACTCTTCCTCTCAGGGTACTTAATCAACATGCATCTACTCAACAGAGTATTCAGACTTCTCCCCTCAGGGTAATCAATCAAAGAAGGTATCAACTGATTTGCTCAATGGAGAATTCAACCCATTCCCCTCAGGGTAACCAATCAAGAATATTATCAAACTGATCAGACTCACGGAGTGTTCAGGCATTTGTCCTTTAATAACCAAACAACGAGGGCATCAAACTTCATACGCTCAATGGAGCCTTCAAACAACTTGCTTTGATAATGATTTCATTTTCCTCTACGGAGTTCTCAAGTCTCTTTTATTTTAACATGATCAAGCTCTTCATGGATCCTCATCATGGAAACTTCCTTGATGTTTAAGCAAATGTTTTGTATGCAAAAGAATGTTAATTATAAGAATGATAGTTCTAATGCAAAGCCTATGCTAGTCTTGAAGTTTAGAAACTTTTTATGCAATGAGGTGGCCACCTCTTGTGGATGAAATGCAAAGAGGGCATACAATACCAACATAGATATGTGTTGCGCTTCATTGGGAGTCAGCTAAACGCTATCTCTTCGGAGTGCGTCTTCGAAATAAACCCTACTTCAATTAGGGCTTTTGAGGGTTGTAACTTGGCCTGGTTCATGGTTCTTAGAAACAAAGGATTTTTAGGCTCAAAATTATTTGGTGCCCACCCCCTTCGTGATGTTCTCCACTCCTAAGTTCGATTAACTCAACATGAGTGCTCATCCCTCACAAGGAATTTTTGAAATGGTTGAGGAATCAATGAGGTTTTTCGGACATGGCAGTCGCTCACCTTTTTTTCTTTTGATTCATTATCACACGACTTTGTTCTTGCTTTATTTTCACCATCATTTTTTCTTTTTATTGCTATATTTTTTCATCATTTTTCTTTTCATTCTTTTTTTTTATCATATATTTTTTTGCTCTTTTTTTTTTTGAACAAGTCGTGTGACCTCACACTGTCTTTGATTCGTTGGAAGTGATTGCGACTGCCTCATTCCATGATTGATGAAGAATTAGCATTGTGGTATTGTCATCTTTTGTCCTCTTGGTAGATGAAGGATAACCATCGCGATCTTGACTTTCCTCAACCTTTTGAAGGATAACCCTTGTTGTATCCTTAGATGCATACTTTTTGGTGAGTTTTGAACACTCGGTCGAGTTAAATGAACACTACCCTGCCCCAGGGTTAAAAATGAGGGTTTTTTTTTCCAGAAAAGAAACTCCTACTTCAAGGCTCAAAGGGGTTGACGAGGGTCTATCTCCCTTATATCTCCGGTGTTTGGGGATTTGAAACAATGCCTGTACATCCTCAGCAGGGTTTTATTCAAAAACACACAATTAGGGATTTTGCATTTTTATTTTCATCATTCTCCCTCTGCTTTTTGCCTAAGCAAGAGATTAGTAAAAGTTGGTATCGTAATGCCAAAACATTTTATGAGTGAAAACGAATGGATTACTTCAAGACAACCATAAACAATGCATTATGATTTTCATTCAGAAATTAACAAATTTTACATGCTAGAAATGCTTAAATAAACAATGAAATATTACAAATGAGAATGCAATAAAGAACTAAATGAATGCCATTGTTGAGGAGACTTGACTCCGTATGGACTTATTGCTCTCGAATGCCTTTTGCAGTTTTGATACCCCATTGAGACTTCAATTTGTGCATAGGACCTCTTGGAGTGGATTGTGGTTATTCCGAAATCAACGAGGACTTGAATTCTGCCTTTGAATGTCTTACCACCTTCAGTTGAATGGCTAGGTGCCCCAGCATGGTAACCACTTAGCATTATCACATGTTCCTTCCACACACTTCAGATTACTTCCCAGAAGTATATTCCAACAAAGGCGTACAAGAGTGGTGCATTTTTGTCTTACTTTAAGGATTCGAGCGATGCAAATGATGCAATACTCAAGATAAGAATACGTCTTGCTTATCCCTCGGTCGGGAGCCCCAAATATAGATGCTAGAACAGTAACCACCATCATGACTGAAAGAATATTGCATTATCATCAAACTCAAGAGAACTATCTGTGGTGAGGAAGACCCAAAACACCAATTGAAATGCCAACAATCAGGGATATAACTGAGCACAAGGTGTTGGAATTACATCGGTTTATTTCTCATATTCTTTCTCTCTTTATTGACGGGCAAAGGTCATCGAGAAGAAAATTCCAGGAAGAGGTGACACATGATATGAAGCAACAGCCTGAGAATGAGAAATGTCTTCGTATAATACTCTTGATTATCGCATGACAAAAGATTCTGACTGAGTTGCACAAAAATTTGTAGTGCTTTAGGGATTCGAGCAATGCATGATGCGATGCTCAAGATAAGAATACGTCTTGCTTATCCCTCAGTCGGGAGCCCCAAGCAACTTCCACATACGTACAAGAGATGATTACCACTTTAGCTTCAATATCCAAACCATTCGGAGTGAGAGCAAATGATCCTTGAAGTTTTTTTTTTGATATCAGGCACTAGGCATAAATCACACAATGTCTAAATCAACAGAGTCACAATCTTTCATGGCTTTCAACCTTTTCTCCAAGAGGTGGAACCTTTTTTCATTTTCAATAATCTGAAACTCGAAGACTTCAATGATGTGAATTCTCCCTACCAAGGATAGGAATCTCAACAGTACTTCAGACATTCTGATTCGTAAGACCTTCTCATGGGTGAGATTAACATTGTCATTTGGCCTCTAAGGAACTTGTCTCAATTCTTCTTGTAAAAAAGGCTTGAATAACCTCCATACACTGATTCACGTCAATCCCCTGTCCTTATCTCATTCCAGTCCTCACGGAGTTGTTTCATCATTAACTTTCGAGCACATAGCGGTGAGAAGTCAATTTGTTGTTGAAGTCAAAATTTGAATGGAAAGGGCCCTCATAAGCTTCTGAGAGAACTATGAAATGCATGATAATGAATGCATGTTTCATTTATGGAGAATCCTAAAGTCTTTTCACACTTTTGTTTCTTCTTTATTCTCTTTTTTTTTTTGCATATAGTATCTTTTCTTTTTTTCTTTTCCATCTTTTCTGTTTTTCTACTTTTTTTCTTTTCCTCTCTCTTTTCCCTTTTTTTTTTAGAATCAGACTTTAGGATCCCCCACTAATGAAGTGGATAAAGTAATGATGTTATGCAATGCAAAGGCATGGGATCAAGGTCCATATAATATTAGTATCCACTGTACAATCCTCTGAATAACTGATGTAGGTCAGATGTAACAGGATCAAAGGTCCGACACCTTTTTGAATACCAGGAGAACCAATAGTCACCAACAGAACTGAATAGTCACCAACGATGCCTGTCATGTATATCCCTCCCCACTCACGGGTGAATCTAGGCCAAGGTAGGTCAAAATGGCAACCAGCGTTATCAGTCCTCCTGAGGTACCACCATTGTTGCATCTACATGCCAACAATGATACCCCATTTGGACCTCGACTGGGCGTGGGTCTCATGATCGCACTAGACAAGACCTGACATCTCATCGGCGTCATGACTATCCACTCTATCCTAGGTATCCTATGTGTCAACTCTGGCCTGGGTATTGGGCCTTTTACCTCATAGGAACATCCCACCCAACCTGCAAAACAGAACAGAAGACCCCAAGGAACACAGAATATAATCCATATGCATGATGTGCAAACAGAAATAAACATGATATGCAAGCAGAAGAATAAACATGCAAACATATATACAAGGTATAGACATAAAAACAAATAAACACCCAGTAAATAAACAAACAAACGCAGGCTAGGATCGACTCGCTAAGAATGGACCAGCACTGGTCTATCACATCCCCAGCAGAGTCGCCAGCTGTCGCTACCGCGAAAAATGGATCAGAGTCGCCACCAATATATTTATCCCATAAGGGAAAGGAATACCAGGAAACCTAACTCAGAACAAGAACAAGGTCTTTCGACCAGAGAACAGGGTACGGGAGTCGGTTACGCAAGGGGAAGGTATTAGCACCCCTCACGCCCATCGTACTCGATGGTATCCACCTATGTTTGTTTCTATCTAAAGGGTGTCTAATGTCTAAAACTAAATGCGAATGCATGCAAAAGAAATACGGGGAAAAGAAGGAATTATTTACAAGTGTGCTCGCTTAGGCCCCGCGACCCAATGCCTACGTATCCCTTTAAAGGAATCAGAGCGACCGTAGTTCGGCTCCATAGTTTCCATTTGTTTTGTGTTTTTTAGTTGAACAGAGGTTAAAGTCACAATCCACGATGCTCGACCTTTGGAGACTTATACGCCTACTTTGGAAAGGACTTAACTTGTTCTTAGGCGCCTAACAAGGCAAAAGAAAAGCAAAAGTTTGGTTTGTGTCTTTTATTGTAATTCCACGATGACGAAGACCCTCTACAGGGCTTCGCATCGCTTCCTTACTCTGTTTTAAGTCAAAGCCTTTATTAATCATTTTGAATGTTTTCTGGTTGAGTATTTTTTAAGGGAGATTTACTTTGCGACTTAGATCACACCAAGAAAAAGAGTTTTGTTTTTGACTATTTAGAGAATGCACATCGAGGTCTACACCACAATCGATTCTCTAAATAACGGATAAGAAATACATCGAAATCTACATTCCAATCATTTCTTTTCCGTTTAGTAGAAAAGAACGTACATCGGGGCCTACACCCCAATCATTTCTTTTCTACTAGGTGAGAAAGAACGTACATCGGGGCCTACACCCCAATCATTTCTTTCTCACTATACATCAGAAAAGTCACAGTGTGATCTTTGTCAGGTTTTTTTTTTTATTAAGTATTTTAGAGTTGAAAAAGGAAAAAGAAATGAAAGGGAGACTATCCTATCATACTATCCTAATAGTTGTTATTCTAGTCTAATTCTAATGTTAGTGACTAAATCTAAAAGGAGCATACAAATGATATTAACAAAATGGGCCACAAATATGACCCAAGTCACACAACAAAATTATACTAAAAACGTACAAAGCTTAACATGGAAATGGCATAAAAGAATAAAAGAGGCAATTCAAAGATTAACCTAAAATACCACTATTTTTATGAGTTTTTATGAAGGAGAAATCAATTAAAAGTCAAAATTAAACTAGCCTAAAACCTGATTAAGAAGCTAATATTCTTTTATTGCATTTTTTATGTCAACTATTACCTAAAAATCTAACAAAATTTTAATGACTTTTTATCCTAAGAAATAAAAAGAAAACTATGTCAAAAAACTAAATTCCAACAAATATAGAAATAAGTGATCAGGGGGTGCATATTGAATTAGAGGTGTGACTAGAAATCTGGACGCAGGGCCCAGTCAAAATTTTTCTTATTTCAAGTCTTGTTTGCCAAACAATGGCATGGGCTCAGGGGGTGCATGCAAGCAATTTGTGGCCCAAAAGTTTGTTTTTGTTTTCAGAATTAGCCAAACAGAAGCATGGCATGGGCCTCACATGGGGTGTGGACCGTAGAAAAATTCGTACCAGGCCCAAGGCATCAAAGCCTCATTATCTTTCAGATTTTTCTTTATGTGATTCAAAACATTTTTCAAAGATTTTTTATCGATCAATTTACCCACTAAACAAGAATTAATACTCATCCAAATCAAATTAATCTCAATTAATGCTACTTAATTCCTATTAGTAATAATTAAAAACGAATCAATATGTGTTAATTTAAAATTGGAAAGGGGAAATAGGGTTTGAGATATGACCTTTGGAGTCTCTCGCGAACAGACGGCGGCGTCTTCTCCCCACTCTCGCCGATCCACTCTCCGACCACCGTGAATAGAGAAACAAAACAGCATCGTCTCACCTCTCCGTTACATTCTAGATCTCGCTCTCTCTGTTGCGATTTCGAGCTCCCTCCGTCCCCATTCGTCCTCATATCTCAGCTCAGCAACGCGGCGAAGACCTTCGTCTTCTCCGATGAACTCTCCGCTCGAATCGTCTCTGCTCAATCTCCCTTTCAACCGTTAATCTCCTCTCTGTAATAAGAACCGATCTCTCTTCTCTAGTTCGGTCGAAGTCGCTTCAATGATGCTTCTTCAACGTCACGGAGAAGATGATTAACTCCAATATAGGTCCGGTGGGTTCTCCTCAACCTTGAGTTCAAATTTTGCTTCTTCTCTTCTTCTTTTTTTCTGAGTTTTAATACGCATTTGTTGTTGTCAACTCTGCGTTGTTATGGATGAAGCGTGATTATTGGTTCAGTTGCAACGAGAGATGAAGATGAGGACTTGTGAAGTTGCGGAAAGTGCGAAGATCAACGCGAAGACGACGTCAATTGCGAATTGTTGTTGGAGGTAGTACGAAGCTTCTGATGAATTCTTGTAGTGATTTTGTTTCTCTGTGTTTTTTTCTTGCAGATTCAACGGAGATTGAAGGTGATGAAGAGGTTATTGAATTCGATTCAAGAAGAGCGTGGAGAGATTTTGAAGAGAGGTTGTTGAAGAGTTTTTTGGTGGAGATTTTCTGTTGGTGAATTGAAGAAGATTGGTGGAGATAGCAAGAGATAGATGAAGAGGGTGAATTGAGATGATGAAGATTATGGTGAAGTGCAGATAGATTGATGATGAAGAATGGCCCCGATCATTGAGGTGGTGCAGATGCTGTTATATAGAGGTTGGAGGTTAGAATTCAGTTATGGATGTTTTGATCTGAGCTAATGGTTGGGGGAAGCGGTTATGAGCAATGGAGGGCTGAGATTGAGTCTGAGATGAGTCTGAGATATGAGGTCAGTTACTTCTGTTTTTTCTGTTAATAGAGTTGTGGAAGTTAGTTAGGTTTTGTAACTGAATTTTCTCCTCTGTTACATGCTGTTATAAGTTGGTTATAGGTTAGTAAAAGTTTGTTACAAGACTGTTAGTAGCTGTTGGTCTTTTTCTTGTTTATGCAGGGCTAGTTTGATAGTTTTTGAATGAATCATGGATGATAGTTTCCTTTAGAAAACTCTGAACCGATATACTCTCCCTTGTGCAAGGTGGCTGATTAAGAGCTTGCTTCTGCAGGTTTGATATGAGACTTAAATTGCAATGGGTAGGTAGATCTTTGAATGCGCAAATCTTCTTTGGACTACTGCGAGGTCATGTGCTGAATTTTTGAACTTGCTTATGATTATGATATCAGATCTGTATGAGCTTATGTTCATGGACCTGCTTGAATGAGCGTGACCTTTTTCTGACTTTGATGCAGGGGTTGATTCTGATATGCAGAGCCGGAAAGCGAACTCGGTTCAGTACGGTTCAAAGTCGCGAGCGGCTCTTTCGATCCTATGGTAATCCTTCTTTTTGCTGCAGAGTGTATACTCAATGTTTGTGATTTTCCTTTTTGTACTGAACTGGTTCTGACTTGCAGCTTTGGCAGCATGGCTAGTAAACTTGGTAGAGATTCTTATGGATGGCTCAAATGTTAGAAATTGAAACATGGGGCTGTTTTGGATTTGATTGAGGGGCTGATATGTGGTGTTTTGTTGCTCATGATTTGCAAGTTACCAAATGTAGTGTGTCAGCTTTTGAATGAATTTTGGTTTGCGGTTTCGATAGCATCACTTTTTGAAATGGTTTATGATCTTTTGTGTAGGCTGGTATATGTACAGGATATAGCTTTGTTCTTTTGGTGCAAGACTCTTGGCATGGGGTTTACTTGGAGCAAGATAGAAGCAAAAGGATTGAGCATGAAGTTGGCGTGAAGAAATGTTGAAGAAGCTTCGAAGACGGATATTGAAGCTTTTAGGCATCGGCTTAGGATTAGTTTATGATTTTTGTGTTGTAATTTTGTAAAGACTTTGAATTTGTAATGGACATGGACACTTTGAGATGAACTTTGGAATTGGATATTTTCTTTGGATATTTGAATGGTGAATGAATGATATTGACTCTTGAATTTGAACGATGTAGAACACTTGGACTTGTAATATTAACTTTAGGATGAATGAGATTGACTTTTGAATTTGAATTTTGAGCTCTTAGAGGGAACTTTGATGTTTGAATGAAAATCGAGATCATGAATATAACCTTGAATGCCATTTAGATAACTTTCAATTATGCCTTATCCTTGTGACTTGAATTTCTAGGAACTAATCATGAATGGCTCTTTTTCAGCCATTACAGGTAAAGGGTCAGTTGTATTGTCTCCAGTGTTAACTTTTAAAAATGTTTTTCATGTTCCAAACTTATCATGTAATTTAATATCTATCAGTAAATTAGCCCAAGATATGAATTGTCAAACTAATTTTTTCCGATCTCACTGTGTCTTTCAGGATTTGAATTCGGGGAAGATGATTGACAGTGCTAAGGAGAGTGGAGAACTCTACTACATTGACGTTGGATCTGCATCACAACTACCTTAAAAAATAATAAGTTCCTACTTTGAGTCTTTTTCTATTTTGAATAATAAAGATGACAACATTATGGTATGACATTTAAGATTAGGTCATCCTAGTTTGCGTTACTTAAAACACTTGTTTCCTAAGTTATTTCATAATTAAAAAAAAAATTCTTCGTTTAAATGTGAAGCATGTGATTTTGCAAAGCATCATCGTACCCAATTTTTAATATAGCCTTATAAACCATCAAAACTGTTTTCTATTATTCATAGTGATGTTTGGGGCCCTAACCGTACAAGTACACTCTCTCTCAAAAAATGGTTTATCACATTTATAGATGACCATACAAGAGTATGTTGGGTGTACTTGTTAAAGGGGAAATCATATGTTTGTCAGGTTGGAAAGAATTTTTTTACAATGGTGCAGAACCAATTTCAAACAAATATCCAAGTCTTTAGAAATGATAATGGCAAAGAATATTTTAACACTATCCTAAAATGTTTTATATTTCGAAAAAAGGGGATCGTACATCAAAGTTCATGTCCTAATACTCCTCAACGAAATGGATTTTTCGAAAGAAAAAATAGATATTTATTGGATGTTGCTAGAGCTCTACTTTTCTCGAATAAAGTATCAAACTATTTGTGGGACAAAACTGTTTTAACAACTGCATATTTAATTAACAAAATGCCCTAAAAAATTCTCAAATTTCAAACTCCAATTAATACCTTCAAAGGATGTTTTCCTAGTACTCGTGTTTTAACTGACCTGACATTAATTTTTTTGGTTACACAGCTTTTGTTCATGAACATAAACATGTTGGAAAACTTGAACCACATGCTATAAAATGTTTTTTTGTTGGATACTCCCCAACCCCAAAAAGATATAAATGTTTTGATCCAAAAAACAAGAAAATGTTTGTCACTATAGATGTTACATTCTTTGAAAATAAACCTTTTATGACACTCATCTTCAGGGGGTATAAAGGAAGACTTGTTTCAAATCGTGGAAATGAATTTTTTAAATAATTTATCTTTGCTTGTATCACAAAGTTTTGAGACTTATATTTCTGCACCAACAAAAAATGGCCATAATTCTTTATTTGATCCTACTTCTGTTATGATTAAGGAACTTTGTGAATCCGAGCCTGCATTTTCTCATGTAGAAACAATGAGAATCGTAAAAACAATGATAGTGATGATCTAATTGAAATGCCAGAAAATAATGAGTCACTTCAAGAAAACATATTTGAATTAGGAAACGGGACTTGGAAAGGGAAGGTTTTTGTGAAAAAGCACCACAAAAGAAGGGATGAGTCCACATCTCAACATTGTCAAGAATCTAAACCGGGGAATGATCAACCTCCCAAGAATAAGAAAGGTAAGTCCATCTCTGTTTGTAAAATTCGTATTTTGTATCCTGATATAGATGATCCTGTTGCCATTAGAAAACCGGTTAGATCTTGTACTAAACACCCCATGTCCAATTTTATATCATATTTAAATTTGTCTTCATCTCTGTCTGCCTTCACCTCAAAATTGTTTAGCGTAAAAATTCTAAAAAATGTACAGGTTGCTCTAGAAATTCCAAAGTGGATAGAAGTTGTACTTGAGGAGATGAAAGCTCTTGAAAAGAACAAAATTTGGAGTGTTACGATACTACCAGATGACAAGAAGACAATTGGATGAAAATGGGTGTTTACTATAAAATATAATTCACATGTGTCAATTGAAAGGTACAAGGCTCGTTTGGTGGCTAAAGGTCTTACTCAGACCTATGGTATAGACAACTCAGAGATATTTGCTCCTGTTGCAAAACTAAACACTATCAGAATTCTTTTATCTCTTGCTGCTAACCTGGATTGGCCCTTACATCAGTTAGATGTTAAGAATGCCTTTCTTAATGGCGATGTAAAAGAAGAAGTATACATGGACATTCCTCTTGGCTTTGAAAACAAATTTGGATCAAATGTATGCAAACTATGTAAGTCTTTGTACGCATTAAAGCAAACCCCCTTGAGCTTGGTTTGAAAAATTCACTCAGTCCATGAAGAAACAAGGGTGCATTCAAGGACAGGCTGACCACACTTTATTCACAAAGTTCTCCCATGATGGAAAATTTGTTGTCCTAATTGTTTATGTTGATGATATTGTCCTTACTAGAGACGATACAGTTAAAATGTCAAGAGTAAAAGCGAAATTAGCAGTAGACTTTGAAATCAAGGACTTAGGATCCATGAGATATTTTCTTGGTATGGAGGTTGCTCGGTCAAAGAATGGTATTATGGTTTCATAACAAAAATACATTTTAGACTTATTGAAAGAAACAAGAATAAGTGGATGTCATCCTGCAGATACCTCTATGGATCCTAATGCTAAACCTTGGAGATAAGGTAATGTTCCTGATGATATTGGAAATTATTAGAAATTGGTTGGGAAACTGATTTATTTGTCACACACCCGACATGATATTGATTTCTCAGTTAGTGTAGTAAGTCAATTTATGCATTCTCCTTACGAGGAACATCTTGAGGCAGTCTACAGGATACTGAGATATTTGAAGGGAAATCTTGGAAAAGGCTTACATTTTAAGAAAACGAGTGAAAGAAATATGCCTATCTTCACCGATGCTGATTATGCAGGTTCAATCACATATAAAAGATCAAACTTTGGATATTGTACTTATGTTTGGGGTAATCTTGTGACATGGAGGAGCAAGAAATAAGGAGTTGTAGCAAAAAGTAGTGAAGAAGCCGAGTTTAAAGCTATGTCTTAAGGTATTTGTGAAGAATTATTTATGGATCTTTAGAGTCCTAGAAGAACTTAAGATCAAAATTGAGCTTCCATTGAAATTATACTCTGACAGTTTGTCATTAGCATAGCTCATAACCTAGTTCAACATGACAGAACCAAGCATATTGAGATTGATCAACCTATCATAAAGGAGAAATTAGATGTTGGAATCATATGTCTCCATTTTGTGACTTTAAGTCAGCAAATTGCAGACATCCTGACCATAAGTTTGGCAAGACCTACCTTTGAGCATTTGATAGACAAGTTGGGCATGATAGATATCTACGCACCAATTTGAATGGGGTGTTGGAAAATATTTTATTTTATTATTTTATTATTTTCGTTTATTCTCCTTTATTCTCCATTAAGAAGAGAATTAATTATAGTTATTGTATTTCTACTATATAAACCAGCCTAGAGCTGAGGAATAGAATCAGAACAACATTTTATCATTCTTTTCAATAATATTGATAAGGTGAGTCCGAAGATGCATCTTCAGACTAAATTTTAGAAAAAAATATGCGGTAAGACTCAATTGAGGCATGTTTCAGTGAGACACATGATACGTTCCGAGATGCATTTTAAAATCAAAAGAGCATTTTTAAATTTTCATAGAATAATTTTCCACCACATTAGCAAACTATAATCATATTTGGGCTTCAAAATTTATCGTTTCCAATCTAGGCATTACTATTTGCACCATGTTTCTAACTTTATTAGCAGATCTCTTCCGCTTAAATTTAATTAATGCTTTTATTTTATTTATTAAAAATATATCTATATTTAATTAGAATGTAATGAGTCTTTTTGGTTGGATTTTTAGAAAAAAGTCGAATCAATTAAAATAATTAGTTTACTTTGTTTTGATTCAATCGCAAATGAGAATTCTATAAAAACCTAAGTACATATACGCATTACATTATCTCAAAAGATAACTTAACAACAACCTTTATAATAAGGAACAATACTATACTTGATTTGTTTTAAGGAAATTTCCATGACATGAATTTGAATATTCTTTACTTCCATATATTCATTTTACAAAAGTCAATGAGTTAAGAATATTGCAATGCTTAGTTAGGTTAACTAACTATCAAATTGACAATTTAAATTAAAACCCAAAACTTTTTGAGCTTTTGTTGACTTCAACTTTCAAACTTTTATTCTTTTCTAGTATAACCAGCATTCTAACCAAAGAAAATTATGTTAAAACTATCTTTAAAAAAAATTAACTATGATGTCTATTCAAAGTTGAATTCGAATACAGGATTTCTAATTAAGAGATTAAAAATACTTTTCTTAGTAAAAATTAGATATTTTTTTTACTTAATGGTAGAAACTAATTCCTCCAGTAACAGAATAACACAATATAAGACACAACTCTTTCTCTCCATAGAATTTGATACGGTCGCGTGTTTAAGATTGAGTTTTTATCGGATAAAATATTGAATATTCATTATTAATAAATAGTTGTGAATATAATTTATAGTTTAATGTGCTTTTCTTGAATAGCTATGTATAACTATAACGATTAAAATGTATAATATTTTGTTATTCTGGTAAAAAAAAGTTGTTCATGTTCTTAGAATAATATCTGAATTTCTTGTATTCCCTGATGAAGTAAGAAAGAATCACATTTTTCCTTTACTTTCTTTCATTTCAAATTGATATGATGATTTCTTGCATGGTTATTACAGACAAAAAAAGATTCAAAGAAGAACACCAAAAGGGAAAAAAGCAGTTTTGTAAACAGAATTCATGAACATGGTATTTCAAAATTCATATGATTGCAGAAATATAAAATAATCTTGTAATTGTGGCCGAAATTGTTGTTGCGGATCTTTATTTTCTAAACTTGCTCGCAATGTGTTTGTGTTAATGTTGCAGTGAAATTGGGTCCTAAGTTTTCTGAGAGTGAGAAGGGTAAGTTGAGTTTGGGTGCTTAGATTATTCAAGAAGGTGGGAGAAGGAACATTTTCAAACATGTTTTTGGGTTGCAAGAAGAAGAGAAACTGTTGAAAGCTTCTCAGTGTTATTTATATACAACAGCTGGTCCTATTGCTGGAATTCTCTTTATTTCGACAGTAAAGGTTGCTTTTTGCAGTGAAAGGCACACAAGCTTCTCTTCTGCAGATGGGGAATTGGTTAAAACACTTTACAAAGTAAGCTTGAACTTGAAACCAACTTTGCATTTATTCAAATGATTTAGTCACTTTTTGGATTAACTTATTTGAGTTTTCTACCAGCACACTTGTGAGACTATTGCGAAGATATTATGTAAGTAGTTTATGATAGATCTATAACCTGTTTTCTAACTTATTTTCATAAGTTTCGAGGGTAGTTTATGAAAAACAATTTAGTTTTATTTTTTAATTTTTTTATTCTTATTATTTTTTTATATTTTGTTAGAGAAATTTTTTATGCATTAGTACTTATATGATAAGCACTTTATGTTATAAATGTTTAATCAAGTTGTTTATCAAAATAGCGCCATATGACCTGTTGCCATTGACTTATTTCATCTTATTTACAAATATAAGCACTTGTAAGACTATTTGTGAGAGCTTATAAAATCAGCTTATGACATGTCCATAAATCTTATTTGATGCGAATTCTAGTGTTTGATGCGAATTTTAGTGTTGTTGGACGTGTGATTACAAATCACACCGCAATTGCGGCCCAATGCGGATGCGGAGGCTACCGCATCAGCAATATTGCGGCCGCAATTGCAATTGTGGACTGCAATTTAAAAGAGGTGAATGAATGGTATCAGAGTGTTCACCATTTTTTTATTATGATATCTAGGATTTTGTTATGCAGGTTTTGATACCAATAGAAAAGATAAAAGAGGTGAATGAAAGCATGAATGTGAACAAGTTAGAACAGAAGTATATAGAAGTAGTGACTAAAGATGATTCTGAATTTTGGTTCGTGGGATTTTTAAGGTATGAGAAAGCTATTAAGAATCCCAATAAGGCCATTTCCTTGACCAATAAATTCTAAAAGGGAAAACTGAACTTTGTTAAGTCTCTAAGTTTTTGATTTTTTTAGCAAAAGTTTCATTATTATAGGAGAAGTTTTATAGAATGAATGGAATGTTAAGTAATCTTTATCTTTTATCTTATAGTTGTTGCATGTACTTGATCCCTTAATTCTTGGTGATAAAGAACTGATAACTAAGTTTCATGCCATGGTAAGAGACATCACCTGTAACATAATTAACAACTTCTTTTTGCTTTGTTTGGGTATAAACAACTTATTATTGAAGTGAAATACAAACAACAAAAATAACGTAGAGCACATATCAGTGAGATTATTCCTTCAACATAACCCATATGTTATGCATAAGTGCATAACATTTATGATATTCTAGTGTTGTTTGTTTCACTTAAGCTCTTTTAAACACAACCTTAAATGATGGAACTTGATCACTAAGAGCTAAGTGCTTAATCCCATTATCATCAACATATAACCCTAATTCCCTACATAAAGTCTGACACTTACAAACTGAAGGACAAGAAGAAAACACATAATCTTTGCCAGCTTTCTCAATTTTGAACCAATTGAAAATTGTTTGAATACCTGGATTACCTTCTTCACCCCAAGCACTCAAAAACCACACCCCTGACAAAACCTTACGAAGCTTCCAAACTTGTGTTTGAGGACATGTAGTTGTTACATAGGATTTAATGTTGAGATCAGTTGAAGTTAGAATCACACCTTGTTTAGCATTATAAGGTGTGAAAGTAACTGGTTCACCATTCTTTACTTCAAGCTTCTCTTGAATAGCAAAAAGGGGGCATGTATCATTGTTGCTGTTGAGGTTGCTTACATTTGCAACTGTCAAACCACCACCACTGCCTCTTATGACTGGTAAAATGTAGTATTTGACACCTGCTATGACTTTCTTACCTGAGATGTCTAGGACTGGTTCAGGTGCAGCAATAGTTTTGCAAATGAAAACTAAAAAAATGATGCAAAATGCTAAGATTGAAGGCTTCATGTTTCTCTATTCTCTACGAATTAGAAGAATAGATTAGATGAGTGTGTTTTGTGTATTGATATAGAAAGAGTATGTCTCTATTTATAGGACTTAAAATAAGATTTTACAAAGGAAAACGTTTTACATATGATATATAAAAGCTTAAGCCATGTCCAAGGAAAGTGGCGGTGGGCTAATAGTTGTAAGCAGTGCTATCCACACATATTAGCACATAAGCCTCATGTGAACATGTCAGCGATGACAAAAGTAATAGCTGTCAATAGCTTACCACTAAGTATGTGGTTCTTCAAGTGTGACAAAACAAAGAAGAGATTTAGATGGAATTGAGATATTTTCCATTTAGAGACTTTACGAGGACATCAATGTATTTTTCTAATATTGCAACATAATATCATAAGAAAGTAGAATTAGATTTACATGGTATATATTTTATGTTGATAATGATTTAGTGGAACAAATTTCCACCTTTAATTTTATAACAATTTTCAGTTTTTTGTTTATTTAAAATATTGGTTAACTTTATTTAATGGTATCAATAGTTTTCACAACAAAAAGAAATACTGTGTGAAATTTAAATTGATTTTTGCTTTTGGAAATTTTCACATGTTTCCTCTATTGGAGGTAAACTTATTTGAAATATGCTTTATTTAAAATCTACAATTTGATAGCCGAACAAACATGTGTTATCGCTGTCAAACCATGTGTGTTGATATTCGACTAATTTAGAGTTGACGTAATTATCATTAGCTCTAAAGGGCAGGATTTAAAAATTTAAATGCCCGTTAGATTTGAAGTGTTCTAATAATCAAGTCGATTAAGAGACAATGATTAAGTCATATGTTGGAATCAGTTGGTGATTAACCAAACCATTAGGAAATACAAATGCTAGAATCTTAGCCTCTAAATAAGCTACGATGCGTGAGGAAAATGGTGAAGCTAATAAATTGGTATAAGAAGATTCCAAATATAAGGAAACACTTCTTAAACTTGTATCTAGGACTACTGTTAAAAAAATTTCAAAAAGTAAAGTGAATTGTGGAACCGAACTGAAGTTAAAATAATAAATATGTTTATGTATAAATAGTTTTAAAACCAAACCGTATCAAAATTGAAAATGAAAAATGCTTTAAACAAGTTAATTTTTTTTAAAAAAAAAGAAATTGAAAAATAGCTTAACTGTTCGGTTCTTTAATAAACGGTTCGGTTTAGAAAATTTTGTCTTCTAACAGTTCAATATGGTTTAAAATTTCAAAATGGTATACCAAATTAACAAGTTTGTTTTAGTTGGGTTCTAAATAAATTGAAACAGTTCGTTTTAATTCGAATAAATTTTTACTATAACTTAATTCGATTCAGTTCAATTTTTCTCACAAATTATATCATGAACAATCATACTTTTATCCGATGGAAGGACGCTTACAAGTAGTTGATACATGGACTAAATAACTGGTCAACTATTTGGAGAACTCAACCAATCCATACAATTTTAAGTGGAATCAAAGTTCCCTTGATTACATGATAGTGGATGGAAATTTGTATAAGATATGGGTCAATGATGTTCTCGTTAAGTGTGTGGGAAAGACAAAATCTCTCAAAATCACGGGAGAGGTTTGTGAAATACTTTGTGGATCCCAGAGACAATTCCCATGA
Source organism: Vicia villosa (assembly GCF_029867415.1). NCBI lineage: Eukaryota > Viridiplantae > Streptophyta > Magnoliopsida > Fabales > Fabaceae > Vicia > Vicia villosa. Next base: position 188,131,189 of record NC_081181.1, on the reverse strand, counting down.
TGAAGTGGTTAATAAAAAATTAGAGAATATCTCATTACACTCTTTATTTCTCTCAGCCACATGGCAAAATTTCAATTATATTCTTTGATTTCGTAAATGCAGTACATTTTTTAATTATTTTTTTTTACATAAGTACTTCTACAGAACGTGTTCAAAACAAAATGCTCCGTAGATGTACCTACGGAACATTGTGCTATATTTTAAAAAATTTTAAATAGTGTTAAACTATAGTACATCATAGTAGTGTAATGTAAAGACAATGGTATATATAATACACAAAAAGAAAACATCGTATAAATCTTCTAAATAGTGACAAACATAATCAAAATAAAAGTACATTAATCTAATAAAAATACTGACATCAAAAGTGTGATCAAACTGAGACTGACGAGTTTTGTAGTTCTAATCCATATTCAAACAACATAAGGCTCCAAAAATAACCAAGCCAACAACAACAGTAAAACATAACTTCCTTGACGTTATCTAAGATAACTGAACTCTCCCGGAGCATAGTCGACCAACACATTACCATGTGTTGTATGTTGAAAATAGATTCAGTGCGGAACAGCTACAAAGTTTTACTTGTCTTAAATTACTTGTAGCATAAGTTATTAGTGAAACTTTGTAGCTAATCTGCATTGAATCTATTTTCATCATACAACACATGGAATGGAGGTGCCATCTGTCACCTGTGCTACTATCTGCATCCGTGCAACGTGCACGGATGCACCCTGTGTAATCCTCCTAGTTATAATGTGGTATGGCTGGTTGGCCATAATGTCTGCGTATTACAAATAAAGTCAAATTAGAAACAATTAAATTATAAAAACAAAAGAAAAAAAAAGGAAAAACAAAAAAAGAAATAGGAAAAACAAAATTTTCTTTCTTTCTTCCGTATATACAACTACGGAAGCATCTAAAACTCATTATGTTTATTTGTTCCGTAGATGCATCTATGGAACGCTCTGCAACTTCTAAACCTCAACAATGGCGCCTGTAGTGTTTAAAACATTGCAAAACTTAACAAACAATACCTATCGATTAAATTGAGTTTTGAACGAGTCGGAATGCGTTTTGAACGGTTACTTGTTTACTTGTATTCTAACTCTATTACGGGAAATACTCGAAAATAACTCGAAAACTTACCGATTAATTGAGTTTTAAAGATGTTTGAATGTGTGTTGGTGCTGATGTTCAAAGTCGAACTAGAGAGAAAACAACGGAGTTTGGTGGAAGTTTGATTTTTGGATGTTGAGAGAGATTGAGAGTTTGAAAATATGAAAAGTGAAGAATGAGGGAGTATAAGAGTTTGGCGTGAAGATAACATCAGATGCTTTCGTAGATGCATTTACGAAACAACACAGCGTGAAAACAAAAAAAAAGAAGCTTTTGGAGATACATCTACGAAAGATTGTTAGTAGTTGATTAGTTGATAGTTGATAAAAGATAGTTTTAGTGAGTTGTTTAGAAAGAAGGCTATTTCATTGATTTCTTGGATGATTGTTTACAATGTAGCAATTGCCTATTTATAGGCTTCAAGTCACCAACCTCTCAATGGTGGTGAATGTTTCTACATTACATTAGTTCTTTCTAGAGTTTTCATGATATGTTATTATCATGATAAATCTAGATTCTTCTATATTTGCCATACACTTATATATCTAGATTGTTCTACCATATTCATACAACTTATAGTTCTAGGATGTTCTATATTTTCATACATATTATATTTAAGAATACTCTAGAAATTTGTAGCAACTTCAATACTCCTCCTTGATACAAATTTCTTTGACTCCTAGCATAGCTCGTAGATCTTCAAATCTTGGTCTCGGCAACGCTTTCGTGAATATGTCTGCAATTTGATCTTCTGTCCTGCAGTAGTCAAGTCTGATCTCTTTAGTTGCTTCAGCTTCTCTGATAAAGTGATACTTGATTGCTATGTGTTTTGTTCTGCTGTGATGCACTGGATTTTTTGCCATTGCAATTGCTGATTTGTTGTCACAGTTGATCTTAGTAGGCTCATCTTGTTTTTCTCCCATGTCTTCAAGCATCCTGCGAAGCCATATAGCTTGACTCGTTGCTTCAGCAGCTGCCACGTACTCTGCTTCTGCTGTTGATTGTGCAACCGTAGCTTGCTTCTTTGAGGCCCAAGAAAATATTCCTGATCCTAGAGAGAAAGCATAGCCAGAGGTGCTCTTCATGTCATCTAGCGAACCTGCCCAATCACTGTCGGTGTAGCCAAGTAATCCTGAGTTGGATTCGTTAGTGTACCATATACCGAACTCTTTTGTTCCTTGAAGATACCTCAAAATTCTTTTTCCTGCTCCAAAGTGTATTTGACTTGGGATTTGCATGAATCTTGATAGAAGACTTGTAGCATACATTATATCTGGTCGTGTAGCTGTTAAATATAGAAGACTTCCAATTAGACTTCTGTATTTAGATGCATCAGCTTGTGGTGCTCCATAATTCTTCTATAGTTTCTCATTTGTTATGAGTGGAGTAGCGACAGGTTTGCAACCGTACATCTTGAATTTCTTAAGTAAGCCTTCTGTGTATTTCTTTTGCGAGATGAATATCCCTTCATTTCTCTGACTTACCTCTATACCGAGGAAGTAACTCATCAAACCAAGGTCGGTCATCTCAAAGGTCTTCATCATGTCTTCTTTGAACTCCATCATCATCTTAGTATTGTTTCCCGTGTAGATAAGGTCATCTACATACAGAGAGAGTAAGAGAGTGTACTGACCTTGAGACTTGATGTAAAGTGTAGGCTCACTCTTGCTCCTCCTGAATCCTCGATCCATGAAATATTGATCAATTATGCTATACCATGCTCGAGGTGCTTGCTTCAAACCGTAGAGTGCTTTTCTTAGTCTTAACACTTTGCTTTCTTCACCTTCGGATATGAATCCTCGTGGCTGCTCCACATAGATCTCTTCTTCAAGTACGCCATTAAGGAAGGCAGATTTGACATCTAGTTGATGGATACTCCATCCTTTTTGTGCCACAAGAGCTATTAAAGCTCTTATGGTATCAAGACGAGCTACTGGTGCAAATGTCTCATTGTAGTCAATCCCAGGTTGTTGTGAGTAACCCTTAGCTACTAGCCTCGCTTTGTGTTTCTGTATGGTGCCGTCAGGGTTGAGCTTTGTCTTATAGACCCACTTAACCCCAATGATATCTTTTCCATGAGGACGATTTACTAACTCCCATGTGTTGTTTTTCTCAATCATCTTTATCTCTTCTTCCATTGCCTTGACCCATACTTCCTGCTTTGACGCTTCTTCAAAACTTCCAGGTTCAAGTATGGCCATGTTACAGGTTTCATATATGTCCACCAAGGATCTTACTCGTCTTGGAGTAGACTCTGGTGATGATAGTTCTTGTTCTTGTTGTTGTGGTGGAGGTGAAAGAGGTTCACCTGATTCTTCGTCCTCAGGTTCTTCATCCTCGGGTTCTTCTTGAGGTAGTTGGGCTGGTATGAGGATGTTCTTCACCACTTTTTCTTCATCCCAATTCCAAGAAGCATTCTCATCAACTTCAACATCTCGACTGATGATGAGTTTTTTAGTTTGCAAGTTGTAGACACGGTATCCCTTAGAGATTGTGCTATACCCCAGGAAGATACCTCGTATAGTCTTGTCTTCAAGCTTATGCCTCTTCACGTCTGGAATATGAATGTAGCATATAGATCCAAAGACCCTTAGGTGCTTTGCTGATGGCTTCTTCCCGCTCCAGGCTTCAATTGGAGTCTTATCTTTTACTGCCTTAGTTGGACATCTATTGAGTATGTAAACAGCAGTGTAGACCGCTTCAGCCCAGAATGTGTTAGGCATTCCCTTCTCCTTGAGCATCGATCTAGCCATCTCCATAACTGTGCGATTCTTTCTCTCGGACACACCATTTTGTTGAGGTGAATATGCGACTGTAAGTTGTCGCTCTATGCCTTCATCCGCGCAAAATCTGTCAAACTCGCGAGAGGTGTACTCTTTGCCGCGATCACTTCTTAGTACTTTTATCCGTTTTCCACTTTGATTTTCCGCAAGGGCCTTGAACTTTTTGAATACTCCAAAGACTTCTGATTTTTCTTTTAGGAAATAGACCCATGTCATTCTAGAGAAGTCGTCAATGAAGAGTATAAAGTACCTGTTGTTCTCATGTGATGGCGTCCTCATCGGTCCACATACGTCGGTATGTATCAGCTCCAACAGGTCTTTCGCTCTCCATGCTCCACTTGTTGAAAATGGAAATCGGTGTTGCTTACCAAGGAGACACCCTTCGCACACTTCATTGTTGTCCTTTATGCTTGGAAGATCTCTCATCATGTTCTTCTCATGTAACTGCTTCAAGGCATGTGTGTTGAAGTGGCCAAATCTTCGATGCCAGAGCCATGAATCATCAACTTGTACTTTCATGGCAATGTTAGTTGCATATTTTAAATTTAGCGGGAAGCTTCTATTGTTCTTATTCATCTTCACTTGGGCAATCTCGGCCCTTTTATTTTTGTTTTCTAATATTTTACATACACCTCCTTCAAAGTGAAGTGTATAGCCTCTCTCCATCATTTGACCAATGCTTAGAAGATTTTCTTTTAGGCTGGGAACTAGTAAGACATCATGGATGAGTCGCGTACCTTTATCAGTCTCCACCATGACAGTGCCTTTTCCTTTTGATTCAACCACACTACCATTTCCCAGTCGGACTTTCACTTTGACAGACTCGTCAATGCTTTTGAAAATAGTCTCATCCTTGGCCATGTGATTGCTACATCCACTATCCAAGTACCAGCTTCCTCCTTTTTCTTTTATTGAGTCTTGAGTGGCATAGAACATACATTGTTCTTGATCATGCTCCTTTGCGATATTAGCTTGATGCCTATCTTTGTTGCGACAATTTTTCTCTATGTGTCCAAACTTCTTGCAATGGTTGCATTGTGGCATATTACGGTACCAACAATTTTTCTCTGCGTGGCCTGGTCTTTTGCATATATTGCACGGAGTATTTTTATCTGGCTTGTTCTTAAAGAAATTTCTAGAAGCTTCTCTTCTTCTAGAAGTCTCTCCATAACTCTTCTTTCCTTCATCTTCTTTATTTTGGGGCCGAAATTTGAGATTTGATTGGAAGGCATTTTCAAGTGTATCTTCTTTATGCCTATTCAGTCTTTGCTCATATGCTTCAAGAGAGCCCACCAGTTCTGTCACTGACAGAGTGGACAAATCTTTGGTTTCCTCAATCGTTGTCACGATTGGGTCAAACTTTGGGGGCATAGTAATTAGAATTTTCTCAACAATTTTCTTGTCAAGAATATCATCCCCAAAAGCTCTCATTTGATTAACTATTTCTTTGACTTTAGAATAGTAATCTTTAACTGTCTCAAAATCCTTCATCTTCAATAGTTCAAAATCTCTTCTTAGAGATTGAAGTTTAACAGCACGTACCTTATCACTTCCTTGAAACTCCTCCTTCAATGTGTTCCACGCATCTTTGGCAGTCTTAGCTCCCATAATTCTTGGAAAAATTGCATCAGTCACGGCTTGTTGCAAGGTGAACAACGCCTTTGAATTTCTCTGTTTATTTTTCTTCAACTCCTTTTCTTGAGTTGCATTAAGAGTTGAAGTATCCGCGGGAACAGTGAAGCCTTCTTCTACTATGTCCCATAAATCTTGAGATGAAAAATATGTTTCCATTTTAACACGCCAGAAATCATAGTTTTCGCCATTGAAAATAGGGACAGAAATAGATGATGATTGAGTGGTTTTATCCATAGCTTAGAAATTGTTTTTGAAGTGGGTTAATATTACAAAGGAAATTTTTGAAGTAGATGGGAGGATTTTAGAATGTTAGGTAGGTAATATAACTACGCCCAATGTATGACCGAACGTAGCTCTGATGCCACTGTTAGTAGTTGATTAGTTGATAGTTGATAAAAGATAGTTTTAGTGAGTTGTTTAGAAAGAAGACTATTTCATTGATTTCTTGGATGATTGTTTACAATGTAGCAATTGCCTATTTATAGGCTTCAAGTCACCAACCTCTCAATGGTGGTGAATGTTTCTACATTACATTAGTTCTTTCTAGAGTTTTCATGATATGTTATTATCATGATAAATCTAGATTCTTCTATATTTGCCATACACTTATATATCTAGATTGTTCTACCATATTCATACAACTTATAGTTCTAGGATGTTCTATATTTTCATACATATTATATTTAAGAATACTCTAGAAATTTGTAGCAACTTCAATAAAGATATTTATATGACTCCTACTGAATCTGAGTATCATGTCATGTCTAGTGCTTGTTCTGAAATAATTTGGCTTCGTGGTCTTTTGATTGAACTTGGTTTCCTCAAATAGAGTCAAGTTCACTTTATGCTGACAATACAAGTGTCATCCAAATCGTTGCTAATCCTATTTTTCATCAACAACCAAACATATCGAAGTTGATTGTCACTCAATCCGTGACGCATATGATAACCGACTAATATCACTTCATCATGTCAGTACTCAGTTATACATTGCAGATATTTTTACCGAGGTTGTTCCGCGTCCACGTCACCATTTTCTTGTTAGTAAATTGATGCTTATTGACCAACAACATCAATTTGAGGGGGGGGGGGGGGGGGGGGGGGGGGAGTTGTGAAGAAGAATTAGTTTGTATTTAGAATAAGAGAAACAAATTAAAAATTAATTTGTTCTCATTAAATGTAATTGTCTATCGTAATTACCTGTATAAACATATAACTTCCATATATATATATAAGAAATAACACAATGAGAAAGACATAAAGCCAAAAATTATTGACTTACTAAACTATCTATAATTATTAATGTTAAATTAATATGTGAAATTACATGATAAAAGACATCACTTATAGTATACTTAACAACTTATTTTGCTTTGTTTGGGTATAAACAAATTTAATTAAGTGCTTATAGGGAAAATGAGGGTAGAGTGAAATACAAAGTCAAACTGTTATTATTGAAGATAAATACAAACAACATAAATAAAGTAGAACACTGATCAGTGAGATTATTCCTTCAACATAAGCGATATGGTATGCATAAGTGCATAACATTTATGGTATTCTAGTGTTGTTTGTTTCACTTAAGCTCTTTTAAACACAACCCTAAATGATGGAACCTTATCACTAAGAGCTAAGTGCTTAATCCCATTATCATCAACATATAACCCTAATTCCCTACACAGAGTCTGACACTTACAAACTGAAGGACAAAAAGATAACACATAATCTTTGCCAGCTTTCTCAATCTTGAACCAATTGGAAATTGTATTAATACCTGGATTACCTTCTTCACCCCAGGCACTCAAAAACCACACCCCTGACAAAACTTTAAGAAGCTTCCAAACTTGTGTTTGAGGACATGTAGTATTTACATAGGATTTAATGTTGAGATCAGTTGAAGTTAGAATCACACCTTTTTTAGCATTATAAGGTGTGAAAGTAACTGGTGCACCATTCTTTACTTCAAGCTTCTCTTGAATAGCATAAAGGGGACATGGATTATTGTCGCTGTTGAGGTTGCTTACATTTGCAACTGTTAAACCACCACCTCTGCCTCTAATGACTGGTAAAATGTAGTATTTGACACCTGTTGTCACTTTCTTACCTGAGATGTCAAGCACTGGTTCAGGGGCTGCAATAGTTTTGCAAATGAAAGCTAAATAAATGACGCAAAATGCTAATAAGATTGAAGGCTTCATGTTTCTCTTTGGATATAGAAGTAAAGATTAGATGAATGTTTTTTGTGTATTGATATAGAAAGAGTATGTCTCTATTTATAGGACTTAAAATGGAACATGAGTTTTGTGTGTTGGATTAATTTGTATAAAACTGAAGACGAATTAAGCGAGTGGATTGCAGGACAATGAACAAATAATAATTAATAATTTTATATCAATTGAAGGGAGAAAAAAAATTCAAGGAAGTCATCATTGTGTACTAGCCAACCTTATCTCAGTGCTATGTGCAATTGATCTCTGATAGTTATTCAACACATGATTGTCATGATAAAAGTGTGCATTTCTTCAAAGTATGAAAGGAAGTATGTCGGTATATATATATATATATATATATATATATATATATATATATATATATATATATATATATATATATATGTCAAATTTAATATATGACATTTCTGATAAATTTTTTTATCGAATATATGTATCATAAAATTTATTTTTGAATTAGAAATTATTATTAGATAGATTATATTTATAAAATTTCATATTAATTAAAAATCATTTCACATGTCATAGATATGTAAATTTGAAATATAGTAAAAGTTGATAAAAAAAAATTAAATGGGTTGAACTATATAAAAGTTTAAGCCATGTCCAAAAATGAAAGTGGTGGTGTGCCAAAAGCTGCAAGCGGTGCTATCCACACTGAAAAGCCTCGTGAACTTGTAAGCCACGACAAAAGTAATAGCTGTCAATAGTTTACCACTATGTTATGGTCCCTTCATGTATGACAAAAAGAAAGAAGAGATTTACATAAAAAAGTATTGTTGATATTGGCTACGACATAGAAGAGATTTACATAGAAAAGTATTGTTGATATTGGCTACGACATGCCTTAACCATCTTTAGTTTGTTCTTCGATAAATTTTTAAAAATTGAGTTGGATATAATTGAATTTTTTTTTGAATAACAAGTTTTAAAAAAAAAAATTCAAAAATAACAAACTTTTCAAAAACATTACAAAAATGACAATTTTTTGCTATTTACACCACGTTGTCGCCAGGGGGGTGGCGACAACAATCAGCCCAAAGAGTAGTCGCCAGTGGGCCTGGCAAATTCCTTCTAAAATCAGGTGCTGTCGCCACTCCCCCTAGCGACAACACCCCCCCTTTATTTTTTTTTCTTCATTTTTTTCAATTATTTTTTTTATTAACTATCTTTTCTCATTTATTTTTGTTAACTACAATTTTTCCATTATTTTTTTATATTGTTTTTTTTATTTTTTTTTAATTATTTTTTAAATTTGTTATTTTTGAAAAAATAACTGAACATCAAAATATTGTTATTCTAAAAATAACTGAAAAGACATATATATACTATTTTTTTATTAAATTTATACACTATAAATATAAAATAATTTTATTATAATAGTTTAAATTTATATAATTTGCTTTCAAAAAATAGTTTATATAATTCACTATCATTTATATATATCATAATATATTATTTTTAAAATATATGAATATAAATTATGAGATGTGATTAAAAATATGTGTACAATTATTTTATATTAGTAAGCTATACATTTTTTGTGTGGCTATATGTATATTCAGTTTTGAATCTTGACTAATAGTTTTTTATATTAAGAGTAAAATTCTTAACACATGTTAGTTTTAAAGATGTCACCAATAGTCACATTAACACATTCTTGAGATTAGTTTTAATATAAAGAAAGCTATATCTTGCTGTTGGTGTCTTAAAACGAGTTGCTGCTTCTACTTTTTGTTATTAAGAGGTGTTAGGCAGAAAGTTCAGTGTAAGGAGAAAGAATATTAAAGCAATAGAACTCCAACATAATTGCATTAAAACTATTAAAATATTAACAGAATCCATCTGTACGGAAAATTGAAGTTTATAACAAAGAAAGGTTCTCTTTTGGTTTTTATGAAAGGTCATTTAGGTGTTAATCTCTTTAAATATAATTACTAATTGATCTGGTTATGAATTTTTTTCAGCCGTCTTAGTCTCTCTGTCTCTACAAACAAATACACCACTAATTTTAATTAAATAATTGAATTTAAATAGTTAATAAAATTTAATTAGATAATAACTCTTATTCATAATCTAAATTTTCACACTTAATTAAAATTGAAAATTTTGTGTATTTTTTAAAAATTTATTTTATTGAATGATGTAAAAACAATTTTAATTGATCGTTGTTTATAAAAAAATGAAAAAGAAAAATATTAAATGTAATTTATATTCAATTTTATTTTAGAAAAGACATATTTTTAGAATAACAATATTTTGATGTTCAGTTATTTTTTCAAAAATAAAAAATTTTAAAAAAAAGATAAATAAACAATATAAAAAAATAATGGAAAAATTGTAGTTAAAAAAAAATAAATGAAAAAAGATAGTTAATAAAAAAAATAATTGAAAAAAATGAAAAAAAAATAAAGGGGGAGTGTTGTCGCCAGGGGGGGTGGCGACAGCACCTGATTTTAGAAGGAATTTGCCAGGCCCACTGGCGACTACTCTTTGGGCTGATTGTTGTTGCCACCCCCTGGCGACAACGTGGTGTAAATAGAAAAAAATTGCCATTTTTATAATTTTTTTGAAAAGTTTGTTATTTTTGAAATTTTTTTTTAAAAAACTTGTTATTCAAAAAAAAAAATCGATATAATTTATCATTTTTTTTTCTGTTATGAACTTTTTAAAAATATGAGTTGGATATAATTTAGGAAATTTCTTTGGCTACCTCCCACCTTCTAGTCCACCTCTAGTGAAAAACCCAAACTACCCCTGATTTCGGAAATGCATTTCTGAAATGCAAGAAAAAGATGTTTTCAGAGATGCATCTCCGAAAGCGCCTTTTTTTTTTTTGAAAAAATTGTCTTATTTCGGAAGTTCATTTCCGAAAACAGCATTTCGGAAGTTCATTTCCGAAATACTGCGCGTTTTGCAGATTAAGCAAAACAGCCCCCCTCCCCCAATTCATTTACCCTACCTAATCTTCTTCCAAACTCAATCCCAAAGAGATTTTTCTGCAAACCACTTCCAAGCTACATCAAAGGCTCCATCTACTTGCTCTACTACATTCAAAAGTCCTCCAATCTATTCAATCGGTAAGCATTTTGATTTTAAGATCTATGATTAAAATTTATATTAGGGTGTTTACAAATAGCAAAAAATGTATTAGGTTAGGTTTGTACTGATATTTAGGATGTTTAGAATGTGTAGACATAGGTTTGATTTAGGATTTTGGGGTCTGCCATTGGAGGTTGCAGAGAACTTCTGCGCAGGGGTGTTTCGGAAGTTCATTTCCGAAAACACCTCCATTCTCAGTTTCGGAAATGAACTTCCGAATTGTATCAGAAGTGCAATTTTTTTTTAGTTTTTTCTGTTGTCTCGCATATTAATCGATTTCAATTGTTTACAAGAACATGTCAGGCAACCAACCAGCACGCATCAGACAGGGTAGAGAGACCCAGACTGCGTCGGCTAGACGCGAGCGGGCGGCGGCGCAGGTGGCATCGACACAGGGACGGGGGCAGGGCCGGGGACGACGTGTGCGAGTTCCCGTGGAGATGGGCGAGGGTACCTCTACATCTGGATCTAGGAGTAGGCTAGCTCGAGTATCTTCTTCCCGCCAGCGAGAGGAGGAGGAGTATCTTCTTGCCCGACTACATTATTTAACCGTTTATAATTTAGACGTTTATTCAATATTTTATTAACCGTCTATTTAACATACTTTTTTATTTGTTCTTTTGTAACAGGAGAGAGAGTCGTTGAAAATGGTGAACCATGCCCGAAAGATTTTCAGTCTGTTTAAACAGACTGTCGAGTGGTTTAACGACGCTGTGAGAGGTTCAGGGCTCAGTGGGCTCTGCATGACGGGGTACAACACCATCAGCCACGGCATGCAGGGGGCTTTTGTGAAGCGGTGGCACAAGGAGACGTCTTCTTTCCACTTGCTGGTTGGGGAAATGACGATCACCTTGCATGATGTGCAGTGTCTTCTCCATCTGCCGATTAGGGGTCCGCTGTTGACCCACTCCCGGATCCAGAGGGTCGAAGCCACTGAGTGGATGGCGCTCTATTTGGGTATGGAGCCCGAAGTTGCTGACTTTGAGTGCGCCACGACATCTGGGCCTCATATCCGGTTCACCACACTGAGCCGCTATTTCGAGCACCACCTGGACGCGGCGACCGATACTGAGGAGGCGGGTGACGAGCTATTTACACAGTATTGTTAGAACAAGATTTGTTCTGATCAATTATCTTAGTTTTGATGATAACAATAATATGAATTTTGCTTAAGATAATATGGTACTCTAATCCAATGCAATTTCCTTTTCAGGAAATATATAAAGAGTATGCATAATTCAGCGCTCAGAAGCTTTGTCTCAAAGGGTTCAGCATGCAACATCAGAACATGGTCTGGCAAGACATCAGAAGATGGTCGAAGCAGAATCAGAACATGGGTCTATGGAAGCATCAGAAGAACATGAGATCAGAAGCACTGAAGTTCTGATGGTATCACGCTCAGAAGCACTTCAAGGTCAGAAGATCAGAAGATGCTTTGCACCAAGCTGTTTGACTCTGATGATATTCAAACGTTGTATTCACAAACATCAGATCAGAAGGAAGTACATGTGGCAGGCTACGCTGACTGACAAAAGGAACGTTAGAAGCTATTAAAGGCAACGTCAGTAGACACAGCGTGAACAAGGCTCGAGGTAGTTGACAAAAGCGTATAACATTAAATGCGATGCTGTACGGAACACGCAAAGCATTAAATGCACTCAACGGTCATCTTCTCCAACGCCTTTATATATGAAGTTCTGATGAGAAGCAAGGTTAACGATCCTGAACAAAACAACTCATATTAACTTGCTGAAACTCTGTTCTATTCAAAGCTCAGAATCTTCATCTTCATCAAAGCTCACTACATTGCTGTTGTAATATATTAGTGAGATTAAGCTTAAACGTTAAGAGAAATATCACAGTTTGTGATTATAGCTTTTAAGAAGCAATTGTAATACTCTTAGAATTGATTACATTAAGCAGGTTGTAACTAGAGTGATCGTGTGGATCAGAATACTCTAGAAAGTCTTAGAGGGTATCTAAGCAGTTGTTCCTGGAGTGATCAGTGTGTGATCAGAAGACTCTGGAAGACTTAGTTGCTGACTAAGTGGAGAACCATTGTAATCCGTGCGATTAGTGGATTAAATCCTCAGTTGAGGTAAATCATCTCTGCGGGGGTGGACTGGAGTAGTTTAGTTAACAACGAACCAGGATAAAAATAACTGTGCAATTTATTTTTATCGGTCAAGTTCTTAAAGCTACACTTATTCAAACCCCCCCCTTTCTAAGTGTTTTTCTATCCTTCAATTGGCATCAGAGCGCCGGTTCTAAGGTGCAAGCACTTAACCGTGTTTAGAAAAGATTCAGGAAGAGAAAAACGCTTCAGTAAAAGATGGCTGATGAAACTGCAAAGTCTACATCTACATCTGGCTCTGCTGAGCAACACAACGGTAACAATGGTTATACTAGACCGCTGGTATCTGATGGATGGTTACAAACATCCGGTAAATGCCAGTGGCGTAAAGCTGACAAGGCAAGAAATGAGCGATGATCAGAAGAAGCTTTTCAGGAATCATCATAAATGCAGAACTGTTTTGCTGAATGCTATCTCTCATGCTGAGTATGAGAAGATATCTAACAGGGAAACGGCCTATGACATATATGAGTCCTTGAAAATGACTCATGAAGGAAATGCTCAAGTCAAGGAGACTAAATCTCTTGCTCTAATCCAGAAATATGTAGCCTTCAAGATGGAGGATGATGAAGACATTGAAAAGATGTTTTCAAGATTTCAAACTCTTACTGCTGGATTGAGAGTTCTTGACAAGGGATACACCAAGGCTGATCACGTAAAGAAGATCATCAGAAGCTTACCCAGAAGATGGGGTCCTATGGTGACTGCATTTAAGATTGCGAAGAATCTAAATGAAGTCTCTTTGGAAGAGCTGATCAGTGCCCTGAGGAGTCATGAAATTGAACTGGATGCAAACGAGCCTCAAAAGAAAGGTAAGTCTATTGCATTAAAATCTAATATCAAGAAATGCACTAACGCTTTTCAGGCTAGAGAAGAAGATCCTGAAGAATCAGAATCCGAAGAAGAAGATGAACTGTCCTTGATCTCCAGAAGGCTAAATCAACTCTGGAAGAACAAGCAAAGGAAGTTCAGAGGCGTCAGAAGTTCAAAGAAATTTGAACGTGGAGAATCTTCTGATGACAGAAGATTTGACAAGAAGAAGGTCATGTGCTATGAATGCAATGAGCCTGGACACTTCAAGAATGAATGTCCAAAACTTCTGAAAGAAAATCCCAAGAAGAAGTTTCATAAGAAGAAAGGTCTTATGGCAACCTGGGATGAGTCAGAAGATGATTCAGACTCTGAAGATGAGCAGGCCAACTGTGCGCTGATGGCGACAAAAGATGACGGATCAGAATCTACATCAGAATCAGATTCTGAAGAGGTATTTTCTGAACTTACTAGAGATGAGTTAGTTTCCAGTCTAACAGAACTTCTGGAATTCAAGTCTCAGATTAGTCTCAAATACAAAAAGCTGAAAAAGCTATTTGAATTTGAAACAAAGAAGCTTGAGTTGGAGAATTCTGAATTAAAAGAAAAACTGTTAAAATTATCCAATAATGTTGGATCTCCTTCTGATTCAGAAAAATCCACTCCTAGTCTAAACCATATTCTGAAAGAATATGATTTAAGTTTCAGGAAGTTCTTATCTAGAAGTATTGGCAGAAGTCAGCTAGCTTCTATGATATATGCTGTGTCTGGAAACAAAAGAGTCGGCATTGGTTTTGAGGGTGAAACCCCATACAAACTTGAACCTGTTGATAAAATGAAAATCACATACAAGCCATTGTATGATCAGTTCAAGTATGGCCACTCACATGATATTAGGCACACTTCACATGCTCAAAGTTTTCACATTACACACACTAAGAAGCATGTGACACAACCTAGGAAATATCATGAAACTCACATTAAGAATTATCATGTTGTTCCTCCTATTGCTTACAATGTTAAACCCAAGTTCAATCAGAACTTGAGAAAATCTAACAAGAAAGGACCCAAGAAAATGTGGGTACCTAAGGATAAGATTATTCCTATTGCAGATATCCTTGGCTGCAAAAAGGACAAATCACAACATGTCGTGGTACCTGGACTCTCGATGCTCACGACACATGACAGGAAGAAGGTCTATGTTCCAAGACCTGGTGCTTAAGTCTGGAGGAGAAGTCAAGTTTGGAGGAGATCAGAAGGGCAAGATAATTGGCTCTGGAACTATAAAGTCTGGTAACTCTCCTTCCATTTCAAATGTACTTCTTGTAGAAGGATTAACACATAACCTCTTATCTATCAGTCAATTGAGTGACAATGGTTATGATATAATCTTTAATCAAAAGTCTTGCAAGGCTGTAAATCAGAAGGATGGCTCAATCCTATTTACCGGCAAGAGGAAGAACAACATTTATAAGACAGATCTGCAAGATCTTATGAGTCAGAAGGTGACTTGTCTTATGTCTGTTTCTTAAGAGCAGTGGGTCTGGCACAGAAGATTAGGTCATGCTAGTTTGAGAAAGATTTCTCAGATTAACAAACTGGATCTTGTCAGAGGACTCCCTAATCTGAAATTCAAATCAGATGCTCTTTGTGAAGCATGTCAGAAGGGCAAGTTCTCCAAACCTGCATTCAAGTCCAAGAATGTTGTTTCTACCTCAAGGCCATTAGAACTCTTGCACATTGATCTGTTTGGCCCAGTCAAAACAGCATCTGTCAGAGGGAAGAAATATGGATTAGTCATCGTAGATGATTATAGCCGCTGGACATGGGTAAAATTCTTGAAACACAAGGATGAGTCCCATTCAGTGTTCTTTGATTTCTGCATTCAGATTCAATCTGAAAAAGAGTGTAAAATCATAAAGGTTAGAAGTGATCATGGTGGTGAATTTGAGAACAGATTCTTTGAAGAATTCTTCAAAGAAAATGGTATTGCCCATGATTTCTCTTGTCCTAGAACTCCACAGCAAAATGGAGTTGTAGAACGAAAGAATAGGACTCTGCAAGAAATGGCCAGAACCATGATCAATGAAACCAATATGGCTAAGCATTTCTGGGCAGAAGCAATAAACACTGCATGCTATATTCAGAATAGAATCTCTATCAGACCTATTCTAAATAAGACTCCTTATGAATTGTGGAAGAATATAAAGCCCAACATTTCATATTTCCATCCTTTTGGATGTGTATGCTTTATTCTGAACACTAAAGATCATCTTGATAAGTTTGATTCCAAAGCACAAAAATGTTTCCTTCTTGGATATTCTGAACGCTGAAAAGGCTACAGTGTATACAATACTGAAACATTGATTGTAGAAGAATCAATCAATATCAGGTTTGATGATAAGCTTGGTTCTGAAAAACCAAAGCAGTTTGATAATTTTGCAGATTGTGATATTGATGTATCAGAAGTTGTTGAGCCAAGAAGCAACGCATCAGAAGCAGAGCTTATCAGAAGCAAAGAATCTGAAGATCAAGTATCAGCTTCTCTGGAGAATCTAAGCATTTCTGAAGAACCATCTGTCAGAAGATCATCCAGACTCATCTCTGGTCATTCAGAAGATGTCATTCTTGGAAAGAAGGATGATCCAATCAGAACAAGAGCATTCCTTAAGAACAATGCAGACTGTCAATTAGGTCTTGTATCTTTGATCGAGCCAACTTCTGTTGATCATGCTCTAGAAGATCCAGACTGGATAATTGCTATGCAAGAAGAACTGAATCAGTTTACAAGGAATGATGTTTGGGATCTTGTTCCTAGACCAGATGGATTCAATATAATCGGTACAAAATGGGTCTTCAGAAACAAGCTCAGTGAGAAAGGTGAAGTGGTAAGGAACAAAGCCAGACTGGTGGCTCAGGGTTACAGTCAGCAAGAAGGGATTGACTATACAGAAACCTTTGCACCAGTGGCCAGGTTAGAATCTATTCGTCTATTAATTTCATTTGCCACTCAACATAACATCACTCTCTATCAGATGGATGTTAAGAGTGCCTTCTTAAATGGTTATATAGATGAAGAAGTTTATGTCCATCAACCTCCTGGTTTTGAAGTCTCTATGTCTCCTAATCATGTTTTTAAACTAAAGAAATCGTTGTATGGATTGAAACAAGCTCCCAGAGCTTGGTATGAACGCTTAAGTTCTTTCCTTCTGGATAATGGTTTCACTAGAGGAAAAGTGGACACTACTCTCTTTTGTAAAACCTTTAAAAGGGATATTTTAATTTGTCAAATATATGTAGATGATATTATTTTTGGAACATCTAATGCTACACTTGAAAAGGAGTTTGCTGAGTCTATGCAGGCTGAGTTTGAAATGAGCATGATGGGAGAACTCAAGTATTTCCTTGGAATACAAATAAATCAAACATCAGAAGGAACGTATGTTCACCAAACCAAGTATGTGAAGGAACTTCTGAAGAAGTTTAATCTTCTAGACTGCAAAGAAGCCAAAACTCCTATGCATCCAACATGCATCCTAGGTAAGGATGAGGTAAGTAAGAAGGTAGATCAGAAGTTATACAGAGGTATGATTGGATCTCTTCTATATTTGACTGCTTCTAGACCTGACATTCTGTTCAGTGTTTGTTTGTGTGCTAGATTCCAATCAGATCCTAGAGAATCTCATTTAACTGCTGTTAAGAGAATTCTAAGGTATCTGAAAGGTACTACTAATGTTGGCTTAGTTTACAGAAAATCTAAAGAATACAACTTAGTAGGATTCTGCGATGCTGACTATGCTGGAGACAGAATTGAAAGAAAGAGTACTTCAGGAAGTTGCCAATTTCTTGGAAGTCATTTGATCTCCTGGTATAGCAAGAAGCAAGCAACTATTGCTCTTTCAACAACAGAAGCAGAATATGTCGCTGCTGCTGGTTGCAGTACACAGATGCTCTGGATGAAGAGTCAGCTAGAAGATTATCAGATATATGAGAGTAACATTCCTATATTCTGTGATAATACTGCTGCTATATGTTTATCTAAGAATCATATTCTTCATTCAAAAGCTAAACATATTGAGATTAAACATCATTTCATAAGGGACTATGTTCAGAAGGGTGTTCTATCTTTAAACTTTGTGGATACAGACCATCAATGGGCTGATATCTTTACAAAACCCCTGGCTGAAGATAGGTTTAAGTTCATTCTGAAGAACATCAGTATGGATTTATGCCCAGAATGAGAAGATGAGAAGTTCTTATGTATGAGTATCTTCTGAAATGAAAGTGGATTATTTTTTAATCAGAAGTTCTGATTAAAATCTTTTAGAAATTATGATTCGGTTATTACTAACGTTTCATTGTCTAAGTTAATTCAGAACCTCTTTTAAAGCAAATTCAGAAGAGACAGGATGAGCAAAGCTCACTCAATGCTGAGTTTAGAACTTTCATGGTGAGGCAAGATGGACACAACAATGAGGTTCAAGAGATGCTGGCCAAGATCCTGTCAAGGCTAGGGCCATCTTAGATTGAGTCTGTGTTGTTTCTTTCTTTTCGTTGCATCTGTTTTTGTGCATCTGATCTTACTTATCTTCATGTACTTCTGTACCTGATGTTTGAACTTCAATGAAATCATCTTCTTCCTCCGTGTGTTTCTTTTTGTTTGTCTCTGAATCTTTTCTGTTTTTTGATGATATGACAAAAAGGGGGAGAAATATGTGATAAATGATTTGATTTAATCAGTTGCTTTCACTAACAAGAACTGCAAGTTCTATATGGTTTAAGTGTTTTGCAGGTATAAAGAAGTGAAGAAAATCTTCAAAGCAAACACAAGAAGCAAAACCATAAGAAGCGTTATTCTGTAAAAAGAATAAGCTTATGGAAACTGAAGCAAGCTGAGTGCTGTCAAGCTTCAGAAATCAGAAGCAAGAAAGAAGAATGATCAGAATTTCTGATAATAGAATTTGATCCAAAATTTGTCTATTTGTCTGACAAAATTCTATTTGCTCTGATACATTATTTTAGCCTATATGGCTCTGATACATATCATGTGTTCTAATATACATTTTATGTTCTGACTCGTTCATGCTGACTTTTGTCGTTTAGTTTTTGTTCTGTAACATTTCAGGATGTAGAGATGCTCTGATGATGCTCTGGTACATTCAACAATGTTCTGATACAAATCTAGCATGAAGTGATGTTGGTAGAAATTCAAAGCTCTGAAGCTGTCCTAAATGGAAGCAGAAATCAGAAGCTGTGAATGTTCTGAAGATCAAAGAAATTCAAGTTCTGAAGCTGTCCTAAATGGAAGCAGGAATCAGAAGCTATGAGTGTTCTAGGGATCTAAAGAAATTCAAGTTCTGAAGCTGTCCAATGGAAGCAGAAGTCAGAAGCTATGAATTCTCTGAAGACAGAAGCTTATGTGATCGTCTCTACCGAAATAATCAGGGAAGTCTTTTATTAAAGTTCTTCGAGTATTTATTTCAGGGGGAGATTATTTATCTCAGGGGGAGATTGTTAATCTCAGGGGGAGACATATTCACATGCTTATGCTATAGCTGTGTAATTTGTCTTTTGCCGTCTGCTCTTTCTGATCGCAAATTCATATCATTTATATATGTTTTTGTCATCATCAAAAAGGGGGAGATTGTTAGAACAAGATTTGTTCTGATCAATTATCTTAGTTTTGATGATAACAATAATATGAATTTTGCTTAAGATAATATGGTACTCTAATCCAATGCAATTTCCTTTTCAGGAAATATATAAAGAGTATGCATAATTCAGCGCTCAGAAGCTTTGTCTCAAAGGGTTCAACATGCAACATCAGGACATGGTCTGGCAAGACATCAGAAGATGGTCGAAGCAAAATCAGAACATGGGTCTATGGAAGCATCAGAAGAACATGAGATCAGAAGCACTGAAGTTCTGATGGTATCACGCTCAGAAGCACTTCAAGGTCAGAAGATCAGAAGATGCTTTGCACCAAGCTGTTTGACTTTGATGATATTCAAACGTTGTATTCACAAACATCAGATCAGAAGGAAGTACATGTGGCAGGCTACGCTGACTGACAAAAGGAACGTTAGAAGCTATTAAAGGCAACGTCAGTAGACACAGCGTGAACAAGGCTCGAGGTAGTTGACAAAAGCGTATAACATTAAATGTGATGCTGTACGGAACACGCAAAGCATTAAATGCACTCAACGGTCATCTTCTCCAACGCCTATATATATGAAGTTCTGATGAGAAGCAAGGTTAACGATCCTGAACAAAACAACTCATATTAACTTGCTGAAACTCTGTTCTATTCAAAGCTCAGAATCTTCATCTTCATCAAAGCTCACTACATTGCTGTTGTAATATATTAGTGAGATTAAGCTTAAACGTTAAGAGAAATATCACAGTTTGTGATTATAGCTTTTAAGAAGCAATTGTAATACTCTTAGAATTGATTACATTAAGCAGGTTGTAACTAGAGTGATCGTGTGGATCAGAATACTCTAGAAAGTCTTAGAGGGTATCTAAGCAGTTGTTCCTGGAGTGATCAGTGTGTGATCAGAAGACTCTGGAAGACTTAGTTGCTGACTAAGTGGAGAACCATTGTAATCCGTGCGATTAGTGGATTAAATCCTCAGTTGAGGTAAATCATCTCTGCGGGGGTGGACTGGAGTAGTTTAGTTAACAACGAACCAGGATAAAAATAACTGTGCAATTTATTTTTATCGGTCAAGTTTTTAAAGCTACACTTATTCAAACCCCCCCTTTCTAAGTGTTTTTCTATCCTTCAAGTATCACCGTGGCTGCGCTCTCCGGTGCTGGTACATGCATGTTGTAACACCCCCAATTCTATACTAAGCAAATAAGGCATATATTCGCATAAATTAGAGTAAAGAAGCATGCATCTCACGAGGGCGTTACACATAATTCAAAATAGAACAAATATTTTATCTTTAAACATGCAATGGTCATTTCCAAATAACACGGGAATTTAAAACAACATGCAAACCACAACGGAATAATCATCTCATCAAATAAATGGTAAAATAGGATGATTCCCATACATCATCCACCATGTCTCAACATCTTGGCTCAAGGCCACACATTAACCAGAATAACATATTCAAATACGAATACAATATGAGTAAACAAATATCTCATAACATCGAGTCATTAAAACATAAAACCCAACTCCCATGTGTTACATATGACCAGAGCACAAGTGACTACTTAGTCACGACACCCTACTAGAGATCTAAATCTCGACGCTGAGCCTCCTTCGAAGCATCACTATCCATGGAACCTGCACGTTACCAACAAAGGATAACATTCAAACAGAAGGGTGAGAATTCAACTTCTTATAGAAAACATGATAATGGGAAATGTAAAACACAATAAGAATACATTTCAAGAATTCATCACTCTCCACATAAACATGCATCATATGCCATTAATCAAGATTCACATGTTCATGTCATACAACATAGCTCATTCAATTCTAAGTGATCAAACATGATTCACATATTCACATATATATACATATATCATTAATACATATAAATTCACATCTATATCACATGTGTTCCAAATCACATATATCACATTCATAACACAACAACAATTCATATCAAATGAATCACCAAATTCACTTATCACATCTCATACACACATAACAATCACATAATTGCATACATTCAAACATCACATAACACCAATGTGACTCAATGCAAGACATGTGACTCTATGCATGTGGTACCCAATGTGAATCCAATGTTTCACCGCTTTCCGATTCAATGTTTAGAATCCAAGCCACGCTCCCGATCCGGACAAGATCAAAGCCAACACGCCTATTTCCAATTAAGGATCACGTCTGCTACGCCTGTTTCCATTCAAGGATCAACGTCTCTTACCATGTGAACCCAAGTTTCACCGCTTCCACCATAAAGCCGACCATGCTATGAATGTATGTACAATTACCAACAACTTATGCAATTAAGATTATCTCATCAATCTTAACTTACCGCATACCACAATAATCCAACTCTATGAATTATCCGCCAATTGTACACCACATTCACAACACAATTAACAATTATAACAAGGCATAACTACCATCATATATCCAATCACAATCATCATGCATGTATTACCACACATCTTACCAATAGTTGTTATTCATTACATACCAAAACGTAACGCACATAAAAGCATTTACATGTATTCAATCCACATCTCAATACATACCCTTTAAATGATCATTATCAACAAGACACATTCAAATAGTACATATAAATGTATATTTATATTCATTATAACATATCATGGATATCACATCACTTAACACATATATGAATATTAACCACAAGTCTTATTTCATAATACACACATAAGTAATCACATGTTATCCATATATTAACATCCAATTTAAACTATTCCACATCAACTAGCATTTAGAATTCAATCACATAAATCGCGGTTATCATATCACATAATACATCCATGAACATTGATCATGCACAATTCATCCATAACATACACATATAGGTAAATGTTATTCTCAATTATCATCATAATTTATAAAACAAGTGTCAATCCATTCTATCCTATCATATAGACAATCTCATTAGCTTCCCAACGCTTCGAACAGCGCATAAAACGGAGTTACGGATCAAAAGTTATGGCCTTTCAAAGTTTGGAAAAAGTTCTGTAAAACAGGGTTCGCGGCTCGAACAATAGTTCGCGGCGCAAACTGAGTGAATCAAATAATCCCTAAGTTTCTGCCAAGCAGTTCGCGGCGCGAACTGAGCAGATCCAGTTTTTCCCAAGTTTCTACCAAGAGGTTCGCGGCTCGAACAATAGTTCGCGGCGCGAACTGGCGATTTTCAGAAAATCCCAAAACACAGAAACAGCATACGAAACTCATTCAAAAATCCCCAAACTTAACCCACTCAAGTTGGAAAATATCACACATTACGAACAACTACAGAATACATGGTATACACACAAATACAACACATATTATGGGTCTTATAACATCATAACATCATCAAACATCAACTAAGCACATTTCAAATCATCAAATTCATGTATTTGTTCATAAAACCCTAACTTTTCTAGGTTTCCATGAAATTGCAAAGATGAAGAGATAATCACAACAAAACACATTACCCAATCATATAACCTATAAGAACTTGGATTAAAACCCTTACCTCTATTCAAACTCCTTCAATCTTCAAGAATCTCACAATCCTCTTCTCTTCCTCTCCTCCTTTTTCTCTTCTCTTCTCTCTAGCCTCTTTCTCCAAAATGAATGTTATGAGAACTAACCTAATTTCTCTCTTACTATCTTTCTCACATAAATGGGCTTAACCCACAATCTACTCTTTCTAACTAAATTAGGCCCATCAACTAATATCTCATAATATTACTAATAATTCAATTAATCCAATTAGCACAAATCTCAAATTAAATAATATCATACTAAATAATTGAATAACATGAATAATTAGTAAAACACCAAATGAAACTAATTAAATAAATAGCTAATAAAATCGGGATGTTACACATGTGGTAGGCGCTGCAGTCTTTGTGGACAAGAGTGCGAGGTACGTCGACGTGACCTACCTCCGCTACTTCATGGACCTGACTACCGTTCACCAGTGGAACTGGGGGGCAGCTACTCTGGCATACCTATACCAGAAGTTGAATGAGGCCTCCAACTGGAGGACGAGACAGTTGGTCGGAATCTGCACACTACTTACGGTACGTTTCATTTTAATTGTTTTGTATTTATTTATGTTTCGTATTTATTTTTAATACATTATCGTGTTTGTGTTTCAGAGCTGGATCATCTCTTACTTCTCCCGCATCCACGGCTTTCACATCGATCATGTGTACGTGGACACCATGCCCAGGGCCGCCAGATACGTTCTCTAGAGGGGGAACAATGCGGTGGGACCATACCGTAGGAACCTCGACCGCACAATGCACGACGACGTAACCTGGAGGCCGTTCAGCGACTACACTCAGGTTGTCCCCTTTAACGGCATTGCTCTATATTATGGCTGGTTAGCATGCGGGACTACCATCATGGTCCAGTATCTCCCTGAGCGGTGCATGCGGCAGTTCGGATTTGTGCAGATGATACCCAGGTCACCCTTTGAGGCTGCTCCCGACACAGTGACCCGAGTGCAGCTCACTGCCATATGGGAGGATTGGGAGCGTCATGTGGTACCGGAGGAGTACCGTCGCACTCGGGTCACCCATGACTGGGACAGTGTGGAGGGATACATCACATGGTTCTACCGGGTGTCACATCCTCTGCTGAGACCCGACGTTCCCGGCGCTCCTAGGCCAGCACACGAGGAGATCCTGGAGAACCAGCAGGACGAGGATGACCACGCCATTGATCTCCTGCCGATCTGCCAGCGGATAGATATGCTTGGGCGGGACGCGTTAGATTGAGGTGTCGTTCATCAGGGCGGTCCAGAGGCAGTCGCCGTGATGGAGATGATCGTCACTGATGCGGGCCGTGCGGCGGCATACAGGCGGCAGAGGAGGGCCCAGGGTGAGAGGGTTAGGCATACCCAGTAGTGGTCAGGTTTATTTTTTTTTGTTTTCGGATTGTATCTTTCGTACACTATTATTATTTCGATTTGGATCGGATCGGTTTGTATATATCACTATTCTTATCATATTAGTATATTAGTATTTTCTGTTTATATATCGCTTATTTTATTTGCCGTCTTTCTTTAATTAAAAATACGAGGCTGTTTCCAAAATCATTAAAAAAAAACACAGTTTCTGCATAATTCGGAAGTTCATTTCCGAAACCCCCCAAAATCTGAAAAAAGGTATTTTCGGAAGTTCATCTCCGAAAACACCCCCCATTTGGTGTTTTCGGAGATGAACTTCTGAAGTCTGAGAAAATATTTAAAAAAAAAATACTTCGGAAGTTCATTTCCGAAGCAGGAGTAAACTGGGGTTTTCGCTGGGGGTGACCCCCATAGGGAGGTGGGTAAAGAAAAAACCATAATTTATCAGTTTTTTTTTTCTGTTATGAACTTTTTAAAAATTTGCTCAAATTTAAAAGTGTATGTAAAAGTATGTTTCATATTAGATTTTTAAATAATTTATTTAATTTAATTTTAAATAGACTACACAACCTATCAAGTTTAATAAATTTTTTTTAATAACATAAATCTGATCTATTTAATTAAATAATTTCTTAAAAAATATAAATTTAACCTTTTTTTATTTAATTGATCAAACTAAAACAGACTTAAATAGATTAAAGTATAGATTAATGTAGGTTTCTTTTTTTAATCAAAGGGGGACAAAGTCCACCACAAAATATATTTAAAAAGAAGAGAGATGTTACAGAGCAAGAAATAAAGAAGGGGGACCAAACCAAAACCCCTTAATGAGTAACTCTATAATTAAGAAGACCAATAGAGTTTTTAGCAAACTCCATTAGAATCTCCATATGAACAACATCCCACCAAGTAAAATTTTGTACATGTAATCCTATGTTAGCAAGCCTATCCGCACAATGATTTCCTTCTCTATAAATATGAGTGACCAAAAAATTAATGGATCTAGTATGATGAAGAAAATTCTCCCATCGGTTCCGGAGATTCCAAGGGGCAATATGGGGTTTGGAGAAAGCGAGAACCACCAGCTTTGAATCAGTTTCAAGCCATAAATTAACCCAATTTTTCTGCTTAGCAATTTCGATAGCCAAAATGGCTCCAGATAACTCAGCCAAATAAGCGTTACCTGGACCAAGAAATTTTGAGAAACTACCATGATGCTTTCCCGTATGATCTCTGTAGATACCAATGCAAGCCGCCCGCTGAGGCACCCCTGAAGACACGCCATCCGTGTTACATTTTCTCCAATGGAGAACTGGAGGATGCCAGAAGAATTCCTTAAGAATTAATATAAGCTTTTGGAGGATTAACTTTAATATTGAAACTTTTGAGGAATTGAAAATCCAATACCGAGTTCGAACCGACTTTCGGAGTAGCATTGCCCGTGAAAGCAACATCCCTCTTGACCGCGTTAAATAAAGAGGTCCAAGTGATGCTCTTATCCTCGAACCGGCTTAAGTTATGAGCTTTCCAAATCGTAGAAACAACACTGACAACCGCAGCCAGCAACACCACCTTACTTTGAGCAGAATTCAGTTTGCTGTAAGCAGACCAAAGATCCTCAACAGAAGAAAAATTATGTGACATAGTCGCAGAAAGGAAATTCCAAAATCTAGCTGCAAAAGAACAAGTGAAGAACAAATGATCCACTGTTTCACCATTAGTGCCACAAAGATTGCAAATCGAAGGAAGATGGATCCCCCTAATAGCCATATTATCGTCCGTCGGAACTTTATTGTGGAGCAGTCTCCAGAAAAGTAATGTTTATGAGGCTGGAATATGCGCATTCCAAATGAGCTTCCCCCAATCAAAAACGCTGTAATTACGGGATTTGAAGTCATAAGTTGTTTTCAAAGTAAGGATGTCGTCTGTTGCGGAAATCCAAACAAAGTGGTCCTCTTTTTGTAAGACTGACATATGAACATTAGAAAGGAGGTTAGCAAGATTAATGTAGATCGATCTAACCTACTATCAACAAATGAGATTGAAATCTTTTCTAGTTAAAGAGGACATTAATGTATTTTCCCAACATTTTACATATCAAAAGAAAGTATAATGAGACATGCATGGTATATTTTTTAAGGGAAAAGATATGTCAACACTAATTTTGACATCAGGACTGCTATTTATACACCAAAATTCATATATATATATATATATATATATATATATATATATATATATATATATATATATATATATATATATATATATATATATATATATATATATATATATATATATATATATATCTACTTACATTAAATATAAGACAATAAAGACAAGTTTTCATTTGTATTGCAAAAAGTGAAAAATTAATTATTAAATATAATAGAAAAATTAAACTGTATGAAAATACGGTGTAGTTGTCATGTTCAATGTAAAAATATCATTCCTGTTTTGACATTTACACAGTATTTGTTTTGACATTTACACAGTATTAATGTACACAAAAAATACTATTTTTATTTTTTTATTAATTTCTTTTACTTTAGTTTCCGAGCAATCAATATTTTACGAGTTCAAAAGTTGCACGTTTTAACAAGTCAGAATGCATGTAAAACATCGCAAGACTTCATGAAACTTTTTCCTAACTCATAAAGGTTTTTAAGCGTGTATAAATTATGATTTAATATTTAAAACGAAAGAACAATTCTTACATAATCATTATACACAGTTCAAATATCAATTTTAAATAAAATATCCTATCTCGAAATGGTTTGAAACTTGTAAACTTTCATAAATCATAAAAGTTTCAAAATCAGAATAGAATTTGTACAATTATGTGATATGCATTGATTGTAATATTGAAAAAAAAATAAAGTCTATAATCCTAAAATTGGATTTAAAATTCAATAGACTACTGCATTCTTCATTTCCCAACAAAAGTTTGAATGCTTGTGTTTTTTATCTATCATTATGTTGGTGAAAGGTGTGTGTAATTAAAAAGTAGTTTACTTTATGGTTTTTTAGTATTTGTGAGGACAACCATAGTATTTGGTGAAAACTATTATAAAATATAAAGTTCAAGAAGAATAAAATGAAACGTCATTTGTAAAATTCATCATCTATATGGAGAAACGAAAAAAATTAAAAATTAAAATTTTTATGGAAAATTAGTTGATGTAAGTAGATATTTAAAAAAAAAATTTTTTTTTGCACATTTCTTTCTAACGCATTCGATCAATTCAACCCAAACAAACCCATTGTTTCTCGGTTTGGTTTGGTTTGAACTTTATAAAAAAAACTACAAATCCAATCCATTTATTTTTTATCGATTTGGACATCAGATTCTCTCAAAATCGAATCAAACCGACCCACAAACACCCTAAATGGAAGGTTTTTTTTTTGGTAAGGATATTGAGAAAAAATGGTACTGATATTTTGATCATGCAGGGTTCTGTTTTATTAAAAATCACGTTTGATAGTTTCAAAATTGACTAACATGCAAAGGTGGTAGATTTTCAAATTCATGCTTCAAAAATCTGGAAATGCACTTTTGAAAAAGTCATTTAATTGTTAAATTATGAATTAATTATAATTATTATATTTCTACTATATATATCAGTTTAGAGTTGAGAAATAAAATCAGAACAACATTTTATCATTTTTTTTTCAATATGGTATCAAGAGCACTAGGTTAGGGTTTTATTATAAAGCTTCTTACAGCAAGCAGGATTTGGGGTTTTTACCGTAAAAAATTTCTGGTCGACTCGCTTGCTTACCTGACCCGCTTTCATTTACCCATTTAGCCCCCTATGGCGAATCAGAACAATAGGAGGCCTTCCCCAGCACAGGCCTACACCGGATCCAACCATGACAAATAACTTCCACGTGAGTCAGGCGGTGGCCGCAGAGGCCGTGCATTTCAGACTAGTAATTCTGATCAAGGGCAGCAAATCTCTTCAACTAAGCTTCCACTCACTACGAAACAACTTGACAAACTCCTCGAGTCTCCAACTCTTTCTTGCTCTATAGAAACAAAAGGCAATTCTGCATTTCTTTGTATCAGTCTCAATCATACTTGAATAGTAGATTGAGGTGCCTCTGATCACCTGACAAGTGAATCTACTTTGTTCTCTTCATATAGTCCGTGTGCAGGTAATCAAAAAATAATCGCGGATGACTCTTTTTAGTCATTGCAGGTAAAGGGTCAGTTGTGTTGTCTTCAGTGTTAACTCTTAAAAATGTTCTTCATGTTCCAAACTTATCATGTAATCTAATGTCCGTCAGTAAATTAGCCCAAGATATGAATTGTCAAACTAATTTTTCCGATCTCATTGTGTCTTTCAGGATTTGAATTTGGGGAAGATGATTGGAAGTGCTAAGGAGAGTGGAGGACTTTACTACCTTGACGTTGGATCTGCATCACAACCATTGTCGGGATTGTTGTATTCCTTTTGCAAGGTTTATTCCAATACTCTAACTTTTTTCTAATTAAAACCCATTAAAATTATGCTAATAAGATCTCAAAACACTTGAAAATACTCGACAAATTTACATGATGACCATGAGTAACAAGAACAAGAGATGGATTTTCATTTGGATGGAGGTAGTAAGGGTTTGCAGAATTGGTTGAGAAATCGACATAGCTTTGGTTTGCCATTGAATCTAAAACAAGAAGGAAGAAAGATCGCGAAGAAAAAGGAAACAAATCACGAAGAAGAAGGTTACAGAAAAACAATGGCTACCAGAGCATTGTAAGCTCTGATACCATGTTGATAATGGAAGATCTCACACAAGATAGTTGAGCAATGCACAGAGAGACTGTAACATAATGCATTGGAGAAGAAGAAAATGATTGAAATACTGTTACATTGATTGATTACAAAGGAGATACAATGTTGCTTTATATACTGTAACTCGGTGGGAAAACTGACTTTATTATTTCGTAAGCAATGTTGCGGTGAGCAGGAGTCGCCACCGACTTTTATTTTTTCCAATTAGGAAAGGCATAAAAGTACAGGAAAGACCTTTTGAAAAAAAGAGTTCGGGGGGTAAGTTATGAAAAGGGAAGGTGTTAGCACCCTTTTCATCCGTAGTTATCTACGGGATCTTAGTTTGCTTAGCTTGTTTTGTTTTGTTTGAAAAGCTTGAAAAAGCAAGTGTGTGTGTTTTGAGAAACAGTTTGATTTGAAGATGTCTGGAAAGACAATGTTGAAAAACAGGGTGTGAAAAGCATTTTTGTATTGAGCAAGCAAACTAAAGGCTACTTACCCTATGTTTGGTTTTTCCTATACTTTCGACTTTCATTTAAGGGATAAGACTAACCACACCATTTGTGAGTAGGTAGTCCTATCTATTGGACGTGTTCGGGACAATCGAAGGGTCATCAGATGGTCATAGAAGGCAACATGTAAAGACGTCTTAGCATTCGAAGGGACAATCATCGTTTTATTGCAGGCAACTCGAAGGGACTATGATGACATTAATCGGAGGCAACCTTGCTAAGACATCCCTACGTTCGAGGGACTTGACCATTATTCGAAGGCAACAGAAGAGGGGAAACCCTAGAGATGAGTGTGTGAACAGTAAAATGAGTGTGTTAGATTCAGATATTTAATCTTGAGTTAAGTTAGCTAGCGTTTGATTAAATTATCTTGTATTATCATTCAATCCTAAGGCATACATCTAAACAGATAATAATAGCGGGAAATTAAAATGCGGGAATTAAAAGTGCAGAAAGATAAATCTACGCTATTACAAAAATATCCTCGCAACCTATACATCGATTTCTAGAATTTTAAATAGATAAGACAATTTAAACGAATAAATACAACCATGCGACAATCATTGAGAGTTTGAGGTGAGAAGAAGAATTGAAAATAGAAGTTAGTCTTTGAAAAATAAATGAGAGGCTTAGATCTAAAATAATTATTAAATTTGACTTAATTTTATCCTAATTTTAAATCAAAACCTAATTAAATTAATTGTGAGTAAATTTAACTAAAGAAATAAAAATTAGTGTTTTACTAATTATTAAATAATTACTAGAATTAAATTGCTTAAGTTAATTACCCTAAACTAATTAAGTTAATTAAAAAATTAAACCTAAAACTAAACTAAATCCTAATTAGTGTTTTTTTGAATTTGTTGATTTAAAAAAAAAAGCAATTAAACAAGTTAATAAAAGGATAGAGAAGAAAAAAATTTAAACAAGCCTGGGGGTGCAATCTGGAAAGAAGAGTGTAAATAGTAGGCCCAATGTTGAGAAGAAATCCATGGCGTGCATGGTCCTATGTGGTATCCTCCTGAAGGCGCATGGTGGAGAGCATATCCCTGGAGTGTACAATTTGGCACTGTGGAAATCTAATGATTGACACTTGAGGGTGCATCGTGAGCCATGTGTAGGCGCGTAACGCTGAATCAGTGAGTTGCTAAGGATAAAACATTGTAAAAATAAAGTGTCTTTGATGGGTCTCGAACCCAAGACACTACGGCTGCCAGCTTACTTTACCATCTGCGCCATAATCACTAGTTGTCAATAATCAATCATAAAAAAACAAATATTAAATTGAAATTGGAATTTGAACTTTCACAATGGTCAAACGCGGGGCCCATGTCTTGTGAACAAGCCAATCACAGAGAGAGAGAGAAGTTGGGATCATTGACTGGCCACTAAAATCATCACACGCATGTGGAGAGAGGATTGAGTGGTTGAATGACGAATGGGAGACTACAACGAAGCCACGCAGGCAGCTGAGTGGACGGTGTCGTTGACTGGATCGGAGAAGCGCCGGAGCCCTAGGTCCGGTCGTCTTCTCCGACAATCCTTCCATTTGAAACCTGCGAAAAACATACAAGAAAAACGAAAAGACACCTTATCCCCCTAAATCGACCCCCTGAATCCACTGGTACCATTATTTTACCCTGAAAAAGCCTGTAAACTGAGTTTCGAAGAACATAACATAACCACGGTCATTCATGGCAGGTGCTTAATATGACGTTCCAGGTCACATGTTAGGGTTCTATCTTATTCTAAGCGTCCATATAAATTGATCTGGGCTATTAGAAACTTCCAACAATGCACATGTGATAAGAAACAAATTCAAGAAAATAAAACCAAAACGTGATGCGTAGGAATGAGACTTTCAGATTCATATAAAAATAGTAAAGTACCTTTTCTTACCCTATGGACCTTCAGGAGATGATTTGAATGCTTAGTTTGAATTGAGGACGGTTGAAACAGAGGATACGACTGCAAACTTCTTTTTTGAGATTTTGTACGTTTGAGAGTGTTATTAGAGGCTAGGGTTCATGGAGAGTGGCTGAGTATTGTTAGGTATATATATGAGGTGCATTAGGTTAAAAGACTTGGAAACAAATCAAGTGGAATCATATCTTTTGAAGATGGAGAGATTTGATTTGAAAATTGCACCTAAACCTTCTAATTTTGGATCATTCTATTTCCATGCCTCTTTCTATGTTTTATTGGCTCTTGGATTGATTTAGGATTGATCTAAACTTGGAAAATCAAATATAAAATCTTTTATCATTTATTTATGATTTTATTTTAATTTAAATGAATAAATTCAAATAAAATATGAAATAAAATCAAGAAATAAATAAATAAAAGTTCATGGGCCTCTAGTAATCTTATAACCACGTGGATACCTCAAACACTAAGGTCCGTCACTTAAAAGTCTCAATTTCATCAATTAGGATTTTATGGTTTTTCTCGAATTTTGCCCAAGTTGCACCAATCATAACTCTTTCATTTTTTATTGTATGGAGATGACCTAGGACTTTTTGGAAAGCCCAAGATGTCCTCTATAAGCCACTTTGGAACCTTTTTTGCATTTGGAGATTTTATCATGAAGATATGGCTCCTGACAAAAAACAGCTTTTTGCGAGCTTTTAGAAGGACCTGTAATGTTTTGGCTCATATCTCTCAAATGGTTCATTTCTTGACTTTGGACCCAACATCAAAGTTGTAGAAAATTGAATTTCCTTGAGAATAAGCTTTGGTTGGGGAATTTATGATGAAAAATGAGAAAGATATGGACAGTCAAAGTTGGGTTGACCTTCCTCCTTAAAACCCTAATTTAGAAACTCTTCCTTTTGATGATTTTGGAGCTTTTTTTGATGAATCATTATCAACCCTTGATCAAATGATGAATATAACTTAAAAGTATTGATGTTGACCAAAAATCAGGAATTTTGACTGTGGTTTGACCATAACTGACTTTTAGGTCAAACTAGTCGATTGTGGACCATTTGAGTATTTGATTGGACAATCTTGTGAATCCGGGCTCAAAACTTAGCATGAAGATCCTTTGAAGCATATGAGAGACCATGATATCCATTTGAGGTCTTAGAACTTGATTTCACCTTGAGAGAATCAATACCCTAGTTGTGGGTTGACTGCTTAGGAGATAGGTAAGTGTGCCCATTTCTTGTGTGGCCTTGAGTAGCGGAAGGTCATATGTGTCCAAGGAAATTGTCTATGCCAATATTTCTTGAAAAATGGTGGGCAAATTTTGGGGTATGACATATACAAAGATCAATAATGAAAATAGTCAAAACCGGATAACCCAACTGCCTGACTTCCGATTCACTCTTTACCAACCGGATAACCCGTTGGAGGGTGTTCTAGTTTTACAATTTACCAACCGGATATCCCGTTAGGGGGTGTTCCGGTTTTTAAAATTTACCAACCGGATAACCCATATATGTTTAGGGGAATGTTTGAATGAAAAAACAAAGACCTAGCAACATTAAGTATGTGCTGGTGTTTCCTTTCCACCACCCCATTTTGTTGGGGTGTCTTAACACAAGTCTTTTGGTGGATAATTTCTTTGGATAAAAGGTAATTTGATAGGGCTATGAACTCAGTCCCATTGTCAGATCTTAGGTGTAATACGGTAAACTGACTTTATTTGAAAAGTGTGGATAGCAAGAGTCGCCACCGACTTTTATTTTATCCAATTGGAAAGGCAAAAAGAACAGGAAAGACCTTTGAAAAATTTTGAGTTCGGGGGGTAAGTTATACAAAGGGAAGGTGTAAGGCACCCTTTGCATCCGTAGTTATCTACGGGCTCTTAGTTGCTTGACTCACTTTTGTTTGAAATGTTTGATTTGTTTGAAAGAGTGTCGTGTGTGAATAGAAAAGAATTGAATAAGGACTTTAGCTTGTAAATAAGCGTAGCCTTTTGGAAATCGTTTTGAAAAGGAGGTGTGAAAAGCATTTGATTTTGATTTGAATGGAGCAAGCAATTAAGAACTACCTACCCTAAGTTTGTCTTTCTTGTTCTTTAAGTCTTTCGTTTGAAAGGGTCTATCCATACCATGAGAGGGCAGGAAGTCTTTCAATTGGATGTACGGGTCATCGAAGGGTCATCGAGAATATCGTTCGCCGTAAGACTATCCCTACCATAAAGAGGGCAGGTAGTCTAGGGGAAGGATATAATAGTCATTAGGCAACAATAAGGATACCTTAGCAATCGAAGGGACTATCACCATTTAATCGAGGGACGAGATCATCTTTATCGTAGGTAACTCGGAGGGACTATGATCTTTTATCAGAGGGTCGTGGTGATTTTGAATAGAAAGCAGCAAGCTAAGGTATCCCTATATCCGAGGGACTTGACTATTTTGATCGAGAAGGCAACCAAGAGGGATTACCCTAGAGGTGAGTGTGTGTAGCAATCACGTGTTCAGATTCAGATATTTATCTTTGAGTTATGATTAGCTAGCGATTGATTGATTATCTTGTCACTCCCCATTTTACTAACCACACAGTTATTATATTTACAGAAAAATAAAGTGCGGAAATTAAATCCTACGCTATTACATGGCTTTCGGATTGGGGGATACACAACAAAAACCGGGGGATACGGAAAGTAAAATGCGGAAAGTATAAAGGCCCTAATTACTATTACATCAAAAGGAATTTGCAATCTATACATATTCTAGAATTTAAATAAATACTAAAATAAATAACTAAATAAGGGCGGAAATTAAACAATAAATAAATAAAAGCGCAAATTAAACAATCATGCGACATTCATGGAGTGGAGATGAGAAAGAAGATCGCGAGAAATTGGAGTTTAGTGAAAAGTTTGATTTAAAGAAATTAAATGAAATCCTAAATTAATCTAATTATAAAACTAAATCATAGTTAAAAATTTGTTTAAGATTTAACTAAATTACTTTATGACTAAATGATTAAAAATGATTAACTAATTAATACTCAATTAAATTAAACTCTAAGTGGTAAAAATATTTAATCAAAAGCAACCTAATTCTAAAAATTAAAATATTTTTGGTGATTTTTTATTGGTTTATTTTAATAACATAATTCAAACAAGTTGATAAAAAAAGTAAACTAAAATAAAATATATATATATATATATATATATATATATATATATATATATATATATATATATATATATATATATATATATATATATATATATATATATATATATATATATATATATATATATATATATATATATATATATATATATATATATATATATATATATATATATATATATATATAAATAGGAACCTGGGCCAAGGGGTGCAACAATTGGCAGGGGGTGAAGTCCAGAATCATGGGCCCAACAATAGTTTCAGCAGCGCTTCTAATCCTGTGTGGTGAGTCTTTGATGGTGCACCATGGGTGTCACGCTCTGGAACCTTTAGATATAGGCTTGAGAGAATCCAATGGCAGCAATCTGGGAGTGCATGGTGCGCGCGCGTAGCTTCATCACACTGAATCTGTCAACAAGTTAGTTCAAAAATAGGTGATAAAAATAAACTGGGGGCCCTGGGGATCGAACCCGCGTCTGGATGGTGAACGGATTACTCTCCTTGCCATTCTAGCTGCGCACATTAATTCATCATAACAACCAATGAAAATAAATAAGTATGAAAAATCATAATGAATAGAAAATTCAAACCGAGTCAAAGTCTGGGCCCACGAGGAAACATGTTCATCCAATCAGGGTAGGAGAGAGGAGGCGACGTCTTTGACCAACCAATCACGCCTGCACTCAAATCCATCGCTAGAAGACAAAAATAATGGACCAATTGTATGATGACACGCGGTCATATTCCTCATGGGAACAAAGCTTGCATCGTGAACCATCAGCAAACGCAGGATTTATGTGACTTTCACCCAACTTCCAATCAATATATCTCTCTCATCTCTTCATGAAATCACACGATATAAAAACCAAAATTGAAGATCACCAAAAGGGGAACAACACGGAACCAATTGTTTTCATAAATATGGCATTTATATTAGAGAAAACAGAACAGAAATGTGTGGCTCTAAACTTTTGTATCCGCACAAACAGTAAAACCTGCAAAACTTAAATCCGTAGAGTTTGATTAGAATAAACACACAAAGTGCCCAGATTACCTGTTTTGGCCCTCACAAATTAAATGGTGCGGTTTTTAGGTACTGAAACTGGCTGTAACATGCTACCCGAAGCTTTGCCATCATGATGCCCTAGCAATGGCGTCTCTCGATTTGGCCATGAAAAATCTTAAAAGATGATCCTATCCTGCTCTAATTGACTTCATGAACACGTTAGCACAGTTATTTTCATTCAAAACACGATGAAAATTCAAAAACGATAATTGAGAAGTGTATCAAACCGATGCTCATGCAAGTGATGATTCAGTACGTATTAGTCATGGAATTCAATATATACTCACCCTATTTTACCTCAGGAACACGTTTGAGTGATTGGTATGGATTAAAAAAGGCTGCAACTTGAAACTTGATGGTGCAACTTTTTTTTGAAACTTTTAAGTGTAAACCCTAGTTCTATGGCTGCCACCACCTCTCTTTTTCGTCCTCTCTTTGGCTGCTCTTGATGAGTATATATATGAGAACATATTAGGGTTTTTGTTTTGGAAAGAATCAATTGCTTGATTGAAGAAAAATTTGTGAGAATATTTGATTGGAAATATGATGCAATCTTTCTATTTTAGCTCCATTCTCTTTCCAATCTCTTTCTCCACGAATTTGGGATGGATTCTGACTTGATTTGGTCAATGAGACATTCACATGATTTTATTTGGGTTTATTTTGATTTTATTTGATTTAAAAATGAATTTATATGAATAAATTCAAACATAAATAAAATAAAAACCATAAAATATAATCCAAATGGTCTTTGGGCCAATTTTGATCTTACAATCACGTGTGTAATTTATAACCCATGGCCCATTACTTAAAAATGTGAATTTTGCCTTTTAAGATTTCAAGCATTTCTCAAAAATAGTCCAACTTGCACTAATCATAACTCTCTCAATATTTATCATATGGAGATGTTATAGGACTTTTTAGAAAGCTCAAAGAGTCCTCTAAAGGCTCCTTTTGGTTTCATGTCAATTGAGTCTACCAAGTTCAAGTTATGAGCTTTGAGAAAAAATGACTTTTTGCGATCTTTTAGAAGAACCTGTAATGTTTTGGCCTATATCTCTTATGCGGAAGCATTTCTGGATCTTGGACCCAAGATCAAAGTTGTAGAGAATTGAATTTCCTTGAGAACGAGCTTTGGTTGAGGAGTTTCTGATAAAGTATGAGAGAGATATGATCAGTCAAAGTTGGGTTGACTTTTAGTTCAAAACCCTAATTTAGCAACTTGGACTTTTGTGGATTTCTGATCTTTCATTGATGAATCATGATCAAATCTTGATCAAATGATGAATGTGCCTTCAAAATATTGATGTTGACCAAAAATCAGGAGTTTTGACTGTGATTTGACCATAGTTGACTTTTAGGTCAAACTAGTCGACTGTTGATCGTTTGAGCAGTTGACTGAGTAATCTTTTGAATCAGGGCTTGACACTTGGCATGAGGATGCTTTAAGGCATATGAGAGGTTATGAGGTCCTTTTGAGGTCTTGTAACTTGATTTTACTTTGAAGAGATCAAAACCCTAGTTTGAGGGTTGTTGTTTAGGAGAGACTGCATGTTTCCTTTTTGTGTATCTTTGAGCATTTGAAAGTCAAATGGACTGAGATATGAATAAATATGTTGGGCAAATTTTGGGGTATGACATTAGGCATTTGAGTGTGGTATGGAATTGGTTTTCAATATAGGCTAAGAATTGAATAAGGCTGTTTCTGGTTTGGTCTTTGGTTTTAAGGAAAATAACCTAAGTGTGTCTAGTATAGTCATGAACAATAGTTAGGAAATACTTATGACCTAAAGTAGAAATAGTGGAGAAAGGCCCCCATAAATCAGCATGCAAAATAGTAAAAGGTGCTGAAGAATATGAAATGCTATTAGGAAAGGCAATTTTCTTTGTTTAGCAAATTGTCAAGAGTCACATGGTACATTATCTTTATTACAAGGAATGAAAGGAAAAGTTTTGGAAACAACTTGTAAACCTGTATTGGATATGTGGCCTAATCTTAAGTGCCAAAGATTACATGAATTATAAGCAACATAAGGATTTGCCGATTGGTGAGTTGTGGAGTCAAGGACATATAGTCCTCTTTACAAGTTAGCTATACAAATCATTTCCTTGGAATGATTATGCAGGATATGACATTTATTAGCATTGAATTGTACTAAACAATCATTGCTATCTATCAATTTGGCAATAGCGATGAGGTTGACATGGAAACTTGGGATATAAAGCACATTATGCAGAATTAAGGACGGGGAGATTTTAACAGTTCCATAAATAGAGGTTGTAACTTGGAATCCTTCAGGTAAACTAACAGGAATAGGAACTATGTGTTTATATTGAGTAAAGGAAGCAAAATTGAAAGAAAAATGGTCAGTAGCACCTGTATCTAAGATCCAAAGATTAGAGTTCTTATACAATGGATCTGAAATTGGAGGTTTGGTTAGGGTTCCATCAATGAACTTATCCTTGTTCTTGGAGATTAGAGCGATTTGCATCGAACGCACCCAAATGTGATAGTTCTTATCGTTAAGTGGTGGGGTAACAAGAACAAGAGCTGGATTTTCATTTGGATGGAGGTAGTAAGGGTTTGCAGAATTGGTTGAAAAATCGGCATAGCTCTGGTTTGTCATTGAAGCTAAAACAAGAAGGAAGAAAGATCGCGAAGAAAAAGGAAACAAATCACGAAGAAGAAGGTAACAGAAAAATAATGGCTACCAGAGCATTGTAAGCTCTAATACCATGTTGATAATGGAAGATCTCACACAAGGAAGCCGAGCAATGCACATAGACTGTAACATAATGCATTGGAGAAGAAGAAAATGATCGAAATACTGTTACATTGATTGATTACAAAGAAGATACAATGTTGCTTTATATACAAAGATCAATAACCAATCTAGAACTGCCACCTAAGCTAGCTGAAATACACTAAGTGTATACCTTAAATATATACAGAAAAGTAAATAATACTAAATACTATCTATGTATAATCCAATAATAACCAGCATTTCCGTACACAAATTAAATTTTCTAATCGAAAAATAATTATGTTAAAACTATCTTTAAAATAATTAACTCTGATGTTGAATTCTAACTTTGGCTGATTAAGAGATTACAAATATTTTTTTAAATAAAAATTCACTATTTTTTTTACTTAGTAGAAACTAATTCCTCGAGTATCAGAATAACACACAATAGAAGACAAAACTCTATCTTTCTATAGAATTTAACTAGTGTGAAACCCGTGCCTCTGCACGGGTTCTGGTGTGGACCGGTTTTATATTACCAGTTAGAATGTGGAATTCAAAAATAATAGAAAAAATTAAAATAAATTATAAAAAAAATGATAAAAAAGAAGTCTAAGATTAATATATAAGTTAAAATTTAAAATATTAAATGTGTTCCAATATAATATAGGAGTTTTTTATAAACCACTAATATTTAGGTTTTTGTCGGCCACCTTGAGTAATTCATAATATTTTTAAAAAGACATTTTTTTATTTATACAATAAAATTATTATTTTTCTATATACAAAAATATGTTTTCCTGTATTTATTTCTCGTATGTAAATATTATTTTTGTTTTGACATTCTTTATAAAATTATTGGAATCAATAGTAAATTTATTCCCGTATATGAATTTTAATTTTTTGAATTAATAGTAAATTTATTCTCGTATATAAAAAGGGTTTGCCAAACAGAACCTTATATATTACAAAGAAATGGAAAAAAAGTATGTTCAATAAATTTATTACAATTATTTTATTTATTGATAGATTAAAAATATAATTAGTTTGATGAATGATAATATCTGATAAAGTATTTGAAATATTTATTTTACTCATAAAGTCTAATAAATAAATAAGATAAATATTATTTCTTATCAAATTAAAAGAAAGGACTACAATAATAAGATAATATTATATGGTACTACTTTATAATTACATCAACGTGCATTACTTAATTACTAATAAATTGATTATGGGTTAGTTTTAGCCTTTTTCAACTGCAAAGTTTTTCTCCCATTTAACCTCACCATAAAATTCTCACCACTATAACTGTGTAGGAAAAGAGCTATAGTTATAGTTATATTGCTCCATCTCAGTGTGAAGTTTCTTCATCCAGCCAACCTTAATGAAGAAGTTGGTTAAATTCATGCTTTCTACATAGTGCAGTTGTGCTAACTTTTAAATACATTCTTGAAAATAGCTTATAATCCTGAGTTTTGCTAAGATCAATTAAATATCAGCTTATAAACCCAGTAGCATATTAAACAAACAGACATTTTGAAAGTTCTCCATTCTTACACTTACTTTGGACCAGTTATGAGGGTGCCAAGGTTAATACTCAAACTTTCCCAAAATGACGACAGTATGGTGAACTCTCGCTACTGTGATAATCTACTCATGGATCTTGAATTTTTGAGGAGCTACCATGATTTAAACTTATTAACAATATTGAACATGTTCTTTTCAATTTGGAAATATAAGATGCAACCACTAACAAAGAGGAGCTACCAGACTTAAGGCACACCTTATGCAATCTTGAGAAATTGAAGAGCTTCTGAAGGCAGTAATGTGACTGATCTCAACGATTCCAATGAGAAAATAATCCCAACAAAATGAGAGAGAATTGTGTTTGCCGAAGCCTGTAAAACAAAGAATTATACTAAAGTTAAGACTTGAAGCCTGACACCATATATATTGCATCCAACACAGATAATATTAGTCACATTAGTTTATTGTTGATGAAGTATTCACTTAGCATTTGATATGTTGATGAAGCATCCAAGCACAATTGTTGTGGTTGTCTCCAAGAGTCGTCGTTATCTCCAATTGTAGTAACATTTTCGGAAATTACCGTAACTGGATTTTTACTATTATGAACATGTGCCTTCACTGACAATATTCCTCGGTGGCATTTCATCAAACAGTAAACATGCATCAACTCAAACCAATAGCAAAACCATGAACCCAACCCTGTATTCTTACCAAACACCTCAAAACCAATAGCCCGCTGCACAATTCAAAAGCCCCACACTTCGAAACCGTAACTCTAGCTAACAATGCCGACATAAGTTGTCAAATCTGCACTATATCAGGATGATACTACACCAATATTTATATATTAAAGTGAAAAGGTAACTACTGTTGCATCCATAAAATGTTATATACCTGCTGCAACAAAAAGTATCCTCTTTATAGAATCCAATGTGATTAATTCCAACAAATTGTTGAAATGCCATTTTGTGTCCATTTTATGGGATGTTGTTCAGTATAAAATTGTTTAGCTGCAACAGAGAAGAAAAAGTTAGGAGACAAATGCGACAAATTTTCATTTCTATGTAGAAACAATATGTAAACACTATGAATTATAAATGTAAACACTATCAATTATAAATTTGTGACAGGTTTCGTATTCATACGGCATTTCGAAGCTGAGCTTTGCGGAACCATGATAGTTCTTCATGTAGAAAGCTTTGAAAGACATGTTCTTTCTTCGTTTCAATATTATATCTGCATCCAAAGAAGATACAATGTTGCTTTAGACTATTTTCAATGGTTTCCAAATTCAACACCCTACTTTTTCACTTTTTATATTCCACATCATCTTCTCTCTCTTCCACCTA
Source organism: Vicia villosa (assembly GCF_029867415.1). NCBI lineage: Eukaryota > Viridiplantae > Streptophyta > Magnoliopsida > Fabales > Fabaceae > Vicia > Vicia villosa. The sequence continues at coordinate 188,089,714 of NC_081181.1, read as the reverse complement.
ATAATTCAACACACATTCAACTTTTACTCGCTACAATAGTTTTGTTTAATAAAATTCAACACCCTACCCCACTACTTTTATTTCATATTCTTATTTTCTTTTATATTTTTGTTTTATGATTATATATTAAAATTAATTATATATTAATATTATTATCAATTAAAATTATGAAAAATGATGAATTTTAATATTATTAATTATATATTAATATTATTATCAATTGAAATTATGAAAAATGATGAATTTTAATATTATTAATTATATATTAATATTATTATCAATTGAAATTATGAAAAATTATGAAAAAAAATGATAGACAAAAAAAATGATGAATTTTGGTGAAAATAAAAAAAAATAAAAAATTTATTTACTATAAAATAAATGACATTAAATAATTATCATGAAATAAAAATATAAACACTCACAACAACCAATAATAATTTGCCAAAAATATTATGTGGCCCCACTAATTTCTCATTCAACATGTTGAATGTTTTCAACACTAAATAATCCAATCACTTTCAACATATGATTCAACACACCATTGTACCAATTCAACTATTGAAAAAAAATTCAACATCTCCATTGTAAATAGTCTTATATACAAAGATCAATAACCAATCTAGAACTGCTAGCTGAAATACACTAAGTGTATACCTTAAATATATACAGAAAAGTAAATAATACTAAATACTATCTATGTATAATCCAATAATAACCAGCATTTCCGTACACAAATTAAATTTTCTAACCGAAAAAGAATTATGTTAAAACTATCTTTAAAATAATTAACTCTGATGTTGAATTCTAACTTTGGCTGATTAAGAGATTAAAAATATTTTTTTTTTAATAAAAATTCACTATTTTTTTTACTTAGTAGAAACTAATTCCTCGAGTATCAGAATAACACACAATAAAAGACAAAACTCTATCTTTCTATAGAATTTAATATGGTTGGGTGTTTAGAATTGAGTTTTTATTGGATAAAATATTGAATATTCATTATTCATAAATAGTTGTGAATATAATTTATAGTTTAATGTGCTTTTCTTGAACAGCTATGTATAACTATAATAATTAGAATGTATAATATTTTGTTATTCTGGTAAAAAAAAGTTGTTCATGTTCTTAGAATAACATCTGAATTTCTTGTATTCTGTAATGAAGTCTTTTGCAAAATCTTCAAGTAGGTGCTTTTTTCTTGTTGATCAAGATGAAAATTTCCTCCAATCTCCAAGTAAGAAAGAATCACATTTTTCCTTCTGTTTCTTTCATAACAAATTGACATGATGATTTCTTGTGGGATTATTGCAGACAAAGAAGATTCAAAGAAGAATACAAGAAGGGAAAAAAGCAGTTTTGTAGACAGAATTCATGAACATGGTAATTCATAATTCATACATTGTGATTGCAGTTGTATCCTTATCATTGATTTTGTAGTTGCCATGTGATTGCAGAAATGTAAAAAATCTTGCTTACAATGTGTTTGTGTTATTGTTGCAGTGAAATTGGGTCCTAAGTTTTCTGAGACTGTGAAGGGTAAGTTGAGTTTGGGTGCTAAGATTATTCAAGAGGGCGGGAGAAGGAATATTTTCAACCATGTTTTTGGTTCGCAAGAAAAAGAGAAACTGTTGAAAGCTTCTCAGTGTTATTTATATACCACAGCTGGTCCTATTGCTGGAATTCTCTTTATTTCGACAGTAAAAGTTGCTTTTTGCAGTGAAAGGCACACAAGCTTCTCTTCTGTAGATGGGGAATTGGTTAAAGCACTTTACAAAGTAAGCTTGAACTTGAAACCAACTTTGCATTTACTCAAATGATTTAGTCACTTTTTGGATTAACTTATTTGAGTTTTCTACTAACACACTTTGTGAGACTATTTCGAAGAACTTATGTCAATAGTTTATGGTATATCTATAATCTGTTTTCTAACTTATTTTCATAAGTTTCGAGGGTAGTTTATGAAAAACAATGTAGTTTTTTTTTTTTTTTTAATATTTTGTTAGAGAAATTTTTTATGCATTTGTACTTATATGATAAGCACTTATGTTATAAATGTTTAATCAAGTTGTTTATCAAAGTAGCGCCATATGACCTGTTGCCATTGACTTATTTCATCTTATTTACAAATATAAGCACTTGTAAGACTATTTGTGAGGGCTTATAAAATCAGCTTATGACATGTCCATAAATTAGGGTATTGCCGTTGCCGTTGCCATTGCGGGTGTTGCATTGCGGTTGCTGCGATGCACATTGCGGCGTGAATTTAAATTAGGAAATATTTAAAATACACCATTAAAAAAAACTTAATATTAATATTTTACATTACAAATCACATGTAAATAGAGTTTATGGGTTCTCAAATGTTGAGTTGTGATGAAAATATGTGAAGAAACATAGGCGAAGGTGTTTGACGCGAATTCTTGTATTGTTGGACGTGTAATTACAAATCACAGTGCAATTGTGGCCCGATGCGGATGCGGAGGCTACTGCATCAGCAATATTGATGTCGCAATTGCGATTGCAGACTGCAATTTAAAAGAGGTGAATGAAAGGTATCGGAGTGTTCACCATTTTTTTATTATGATATTTAGGATTTTGTTATGCAGGTTTTGATACCAATAGAAAAGATAAAAGAGGTGAAAGAAAGCATGAATGTGAACAAGTTAGAACAGAAGTATATAGAAGTAGTGACTAAAGATGATTCTGAATTTTGGTTTTTTTAAGGTATGAGAAAGCTATTAAGAATCTCAATAAGGCCATTTCCTTGACCAATAAATTCTAAAAGGGAAAACTGAACTTTGTTAAGTCTCTAAGTTTTTTATTTTTTTAGCAGAAGTTTGATTATTATAGGAGAAGTTTTGTAGAGTGAATGGAATGTTAAGTAATCTTTACTGTTTATCTTATAGTTGTTGCATGTACTTGATCCCTTAATTCTTGGTGATAAAGAACTGATAACTAAGTTTCATGCCATGGTAAGAGACATCACCTGTATTATAATTAACAACTTCTTTTTGCTTTGTTTGGGTATAAACAACTTATTATTGAAGTGAAATACAAACAACAATAATAACGTAGAGCACAGATCAGTGAGATTATTCCTTCAACATAACCCATATGGTATGCACAAGTGCATAACATTTATGATATTCTAGTGTTGTTTGTTTCACTTAAGCTCTTTTAAACACAACCCTAAATGATGGAACCTTATCACTAAGAGCTAAGTGCTTAATCCCATTATCATCAACATATAACCCTAATTCCCTACATAAAGTCTGACACTTACAAACTGAAGGACAAAAAGAAAACACATAATCTTTATCAGCTTTCTCAATCTTGAACCAATTCACAATTGTATTAATACCTGGATTACCTTCTTCACCCCAAGCACTCAAAAACCACACCCCTGACAAAACCTTACGAAGCTTCCAAACTTGTGTTTGAGGACATGTAGTTGTTACATAGGATTTAATGTTGAGATCAGTTGAAGTTAGAATCACACCTTGTTTAGCATTATAAGGTGTGAAAGTAACTGGTTCACCATTCTTTACTTCAAGCTTCTCTTGAATAGCAAAAAGGGGGCATGTATCATTGTTGCTGTTGAGGTTGCTTACATTTGCAACTGTCAAACCACCACCACTGCCTCTTATGACTGGTAAAATGTAATATTTGACACCTGCTATGACTTTCTTACCTGAGATGTCTAGGACTGGTTCAGGTGCAGCAATAGTTTTGCAAATGAAAACTAAAAAAACGATGCAAAATGCTAAGATTGAAGGCTTCATGTTTCTCTATTCTCTATGAATTAGAAGAATAGATAAGATGAGTGTGTTTTGTGTATTGATATAGAAAGAGTATGTCTCTATTTATATGACTTAAAATAAGATTATACAAAGGAAAACGTTTTACATATGATATATAAAAGCTTAAGCCATGTCCAAGGAAAGTGGCGGTGGGCTAATAGTTGTAAGCAGTGCTATCCACACATATTAGCACATAAGCCTCATGTGAACATGTCAGCGATGACAAAAGTAATAGCTGTCAATAGCTTACCACTAAGTATGTGGTCCTTCAAGTACGACAAAAAAAAGAAGAAGAGATTTACATGGAATTGAGATCTTTTCCATTTAAAGAGACTTTACGAGGACATCAATGCGTTATTCCAACATTCTAACATAATATCTCAAGAAAATAGAATGAAATATACATGATATAATTTTTTTATGGGACTTAAGGTACTGTAAAGCATGCTCTATAAGTACAAACATATTTAGGCCATATGTTACAATCAATTGGTGATTAACAAAATCATTAGGAAATACAAATGCTAGAATCTTAGCCTCTAAATAAGCTACGATGCCTGAGGAAAATGGTGAAGCTAATAAATTGGTATAAGAAGATTCAAAATATAAGGAAATCCTTTAAAAAAATCCAAGAACTGAACCGAACTGTCAAATTGAACCAAACTAAAGTTAAAATAACTGAACCGTTATGTTTGATTAGTTATCCAAACCATTTTGTACAAACAATTTTAGAACCGAATCGTAACAGAAACCGAATTCCAACCAAACCAAAATGAAAATGAAAAATGTTTTAAACAAGTTATTTTTCTTTTAAAAGTTGAAAACTAGTTAATGGTTTGGTTATTTGATAAATGAATCTGTTTAAAAAATTTTGTTTTCTAACTATTCGGTTTAAATTTTTTTGTCTTCTAACGATTCGTTACCAAACTAATAATTTGGTTAAATTCAGTTCTTAGTAAATTAATACGGTTCAGTTCAATTCAAATGATTATTTACTATGATTTGATTTAGTTTGCTTTAGTTTTTCTCACAAATTATACCTTGAACCGCCCTACTGGTATCCTATATCCTATGGAAGGACGCGTACACGTAGTTGATACATGGACTAAATAACTAGTTAATTAACTATTTAGAGAACTCAACCACTCCATACAATTTTAAGTGGAATCAAAGTTCACTTGATTACATGATAGTGGATTGACATTTGTATAGGATATGGTTCAATGACTTGATTACATGATAGTGGATGGAAATTTGTATAGGATATGGGCAATGATGTTCTCGTTAAGTGTGTGGGAGAGACAAAATCTCTCAAAAAATAATGGGAGAGGTTTTTGAAATACTTTGTGATTCCACAAGACAGTTCCCATGACGAAGTGGTTAATAAAAAATTAAAGCATTGCTATGTTTACACTGAAATTTGTACACCGTACTTACACCATCACTATTTCAAATCATTTTTAGTGTTATACAAAATCCAATACACAAAAAAAATTATTAAAAAAAGCAAAGGTAAGGAGAACCGTATATTTATACGGTGTGAGTGTAACATTTGATGTACACTTAGCATTTCTCAAAAAATTATGGATACTATTGGCCAACTATAAAAAATGATTGCTTCCAATTTTTTAATTATTATTTAGAAAAATGCAAAAACTAAGTTTAAAATAATGTTTCAAAAGTCTAAAGAGTTTAAACAAAAAATGCAAAAATAAATTAAAATGATGAATGCAAAAGTGTACGAATTAGGTTTAAAAGTTGAATATAACATGATCATTAGATGAGAAGTCAAAATGTTGACTTTTATCCAACGCATGGAGAAGAATTCAAATAATATGAGACAATGGAATGATTATGACGTATTGACATGCAAAAGATTAAATTTGAAAAAGTTGGACAAAACTTAGGATAGGACAAAAGAGAATCTATTATCTATTCTATTATAATATATAAAAATTAAAGTATCTGAAATTTACTTTATAAATCTTATGATTGAACAACTAAATTTTTTCTTATTCTATAGGAAAAAAAGACTTTTGACAAAATAACTAAATATGATTGATTTGGCATTAATCACGGGTGATGTGGCATCACCCAAATATTTGTTGTATTTTATATTTTTTTTATTCCACTTATTAATTGAAAGATTTATAATTGAAAGAATCATGGACTGCATTTTTATGGCAGCCGAAATTGAAACGATTCATTACAATAGGTTCTTTGAAAAGCCCAAAGCAGCCAATTTTTTTTTTTTTAACTTCCCATTGAAAAGACACACAATATTTAAATGCATTCACCCTTTTCCAATATTCATTCAACCGATTTTTCTTCTGAAAAATCACATTGAAAGTCTATAAAATGAAGAAAAATTGGAACTTAGATCCCATCCCTTTTTCCTTCCAGAATTCATAAATTCATCTCCATACCTAAATCGATTTTCCATCTTAATCGATTTTTCTATGTTCATTTTAATGGATTTTTCTATGTTTTGTTTTTGCCTTTTTCGTTTCACCTAAGAACCCTAATCATAAGTCGATTATGATTTTCACCTCAAAATCAAAATCGATTCCGATTATGACACTTAATAACAAAATCAATTTTGATTTTCGCCAGAAAACCCAAATCAATATCTACCCTCACAACCTAAATCAATTTCGATTTCACTACGAAAATTGATTTCTACTTCATATTAATATTGTTGATGATTTTGATAAACAGAAAACACAAATTGATTTCTAGGAATATTGATTTTCGGTTTATGAATTTGTAACGCCTTTGTTGATGATTTATGATTATCTTAATTTCCTTTTAAATATGATGTTGTAGGTTGCAGAAGCAGGAATAAACTGCTGGTGGTTGGTTGCTCGGGAAAGTACGCTTTTGTCTGGGTTACTCTGAAATGATGTATGTGTTGTCGTTGATGTTGTTTTTTTGTTAGATTCAGTGAAGGTTTTGAGTTTATAGATTCTGAAAGTTACTTTTTATTTGTATTTTGTTGTTTTTGATTTTGTGTCTTTATTCTTTTCGGCATCCTTGAAATCTAAAGTTCAGAATAATCAATTGTCCAATGCTGAAACGACTCTGTCAGAGGTATTTGATTTTTTCCTAAACTATTTACTTTAATTAGTATGATTTTTTCCCAATGTTTTTTCTTGCAAACAATTTGGACATTTTGCTTGCAGTTGCAGTAAGAAGTTTTGCAACTATTGCAAACAACAGGGTCATATCATCTTTGACTGTCCCACGCGTCCTCCCCGACCAGCAAAACGTCCAGCCCATGCATTCCATACCACTACCAACTCTATAGTTGGTCCTCTCAGTACTAGTGCATCTAATGGTGGTTTTCTACAACCTAAAATGATTCAACAAATGGTACTTTCTCCTCTTTTAGCCTTGAGAATTCAGGGTAAGTCTTCTAGTGATTGTGAACCATGGTTCTTGATTCAGGAACATCCAATCACATGACGAGTTCCTCTGAATACTTGCAAAATTTACATTCCTATAATGGCAATCAGCAAATTTAAATTGTTGATGGCAATAAACTCTCTATCACTGATGTTGGTGACATAAACTCTAACTTTCGTGACGTGCTTGTATCACCTGGACTTCTTCCAAATTATTATCGGTTGGTCAATTGGTGGATAACAATTGTAATGTTAATTTTTCTCGTATTGGTTGTCTTGTGCAGCAGCAAGTGTCAAGGAAGGTGATTACGATGAGGCCTAAAGTGGGAGGATTGTTTCCGCTCCAGTTTAGTTCTAGTCATTTATCTTTTGCGTGTAATACTGTTTTGAACTCTTATGAGGATTGACATAGAAAATTGGGTCATCCAAATTCTGTACTTTTGTCTCATTTATTTAAAACTAGTTTGTTGGGAAATAAACATGCTTGTACTGCTTGTATTTTATGTTTTGTTAGTAAATTGGCTAAAAGTAAAACACTTCCTTTTTCGTCAAGTGCTCATCGTGCTTCTATTTGTTTTGAGATGATTCATTGTGATGTGTGGGGAATGTCTCCTGCAGCATCTCATGCTCACTATAAATATTTTGTCACATTTATTGATCATTACAGTCGCTTTACTTGGATATATTTTCTTAGATCTAAGTCTAAAGTGTTTTTCATGTTTCAGCATCTCATGTTCACTATAAATATTTTGTCACATTTATTGATCATTACAGTCGTTTTACTTGGATATATTTTCTTAGATCTAAGTCTGAAGTGTTTTCCATGTTTCAGAAGTTTTTGACATATGTTTAAAATAAATTTCAAGCAAGTTTTAAAATTTTCCGATTTGACTTGGGAGGTGAGTATATGTCTCATGAATTTTCATAATACCTTCAACAAAAAAGGATCTTGTCTCAACGATCTTGTCCCAATACCCCCCAACAAAACGGGATGGCCGAGCGAAAGAAATGTCATTTGCTTGATGTAACACGCACCTCACTTCTTCAAGCTTTTGTGTCATCCCGATTTTGGATAGAGACTCTTTCCACATCCGTATTCATATCAATCGTCTTCCTTCTACGGTTATTAATTTTGATTCTCCTTTCTTTCGTCTTTTTAAAATTCAGCCTAATTATAGGAGACGAATTGTAGATTGAAGGGAGTGGTATGCAATCTTTATCTTTTATCTTACACTTGTTGTATGTACTTCATCCCTTGTTTCTTGGTGATTAAAATCTGATAAGTAAGTTTCAAGCCATGATAAAAGACACCACTTATAGTGTACTTAACAACTTCTTTTTTTGCTTTGTTTGGGTATAAACAAATTTAATTATGTGCTTATAGGGAAACTGTGGGTAGAGTGAAATACAAAGTCAAACTGTTATTAATTATTATTAAAGTGAAATACAAAAACCATAAATAAAGTAGAAGATTGATCAGTGAGATACATAAATTAAAGTATAACACTGATCAGTGAGATTATTCCTTCAACATAACCCATATGTTATGCATAAGTGCATAACATTTATGGTATTCTAGTGTTGTTTGTTTCACTTAAGCTCTTTTAAACACAACCCTAAATGATGGAACTTGATCACTAAGGGCTAAGTGCTTAATCCCATTATCATCAACATATAACCCCAATTCCCTACACAAAGTCTGACACTTACAAACTGAAGGACAAAAAGAAAACACATAATCTTTGCCAGCTTTCTCAATCTTGAACCAATTGGAAATGGTATTAATACCTGGATTACCTTCTTCACCCCAAGCACTCAAAAACCACACCCCTGACAAAACTTTAAGAAGCTTCCAAACTTGTGTTTGAGGACATTTAGTTGTTACATAGGATTTAATGTTGAGATCAGTTGAAGTTAGAATCACACCTTTTTTAGCATTATAAGGTGTGAAAGTAACTGGTTCACCATTCTTTACTTCAAGCTTCTCTTGAATAGCATAAAGGGGACATGGATTATTGTCGCTGTTGAGGTTGCTTACATTTGCAACTGTTAAACCACCACCTCTGCCTCTAATGACTGGTAAAATGTAGTATTTGACACCTGTTGTCACTTTCTTACCTGAGATGTCAAGCACTGGTTCAGGTGCTGCAATAGTTTTGCAAATGAAAGCTAAATAAATGATGCAAAATGCTAATAAGATTGAATGCTTCATGTTTCTCTATGCTCCACAGAATTAGAAGGAAAGATTAGATGAATGTGTTTTTGTGTATTGATATAGAAGGAGTGTATCTCTATTTATAGGACTTAAAAGAAAATTATAGAAAGGAAAACGTTTTACATCTGATTATAAAAGCTCAAGGCATGTCCAAGGAAAATGGTAGTGGGGGTAACAGTTGCAAGCAGTGCTATCCAGACATATTAGCCCATAAGCTTCACGTGTACATGTCAGCCATGAGTCCATGATTATTGACTAGATGAGCGACAAAAATAATAGCTTTTAATAATTTACCAATATTTTAAGGGGAAATTGCATCAACCACTATGTGGTCCTTTCAAGTATGACAAGAAAAAAATTTAAATACAATTTTTTTAATTGGGTACAAGGATATGGATTGAGATCTTTTCCTTTTGAAGATTCTTTAAGAAGACATCAATGACTCAATGTAATCTCCCAACATTTTAACGTAAATATCATAAGAAAGTAGAAAGAGATTTACATGGAATTTTTTTAATATTGATAATGATTCAGTGGAACAAATTTCCACCTTTAATTGCTTAGCAATTTTCATTTTTTGTTTATTTAAAATAATGATTAAGTTTATTGACGGTATCAATAATTTTGACAACTAGAAGATGGGGGTATTTCCATCCCGATTGGACCTGTTCCGCAAAAGTCGGTAAAAAATATGGTGTGACAAGGCTGAAAGAACATCGTTAAGTGTGCACGCGTAAAACCTTGACCCTTGCGCACTAAAATTGAGGGCAGGCGGGGCGGACTCGCACTACAAGAAAAGTGTGATATAGCCACTTAATGTTGCGACGTGATTATCACGTGGCTCAAAAAAGTGAGTTGCGACGTGATAATCACGTCACTATAGGTTGTTTATATTAAAAAACTAAAACCAACGTTGGCACATGGGGTGTCTTTAAATATTATTTAAAAAAAAGTTGCGAAATGAAAAACACGTCGCAACCTTTAAATAAAATAAAAAAAATTGAAAACAGATAAAGTAGTCTGACAAAGGGGGGAATTTCAAAGGGGAATTTCAAATTTTCATTTTTCTCTGTTGCGGCGTGTATTTCACGTCGCAACCTTTTTTAGTATACCACGCCATAATTAATGCTGAACGTTGACTGACACATTTATTGCTTTAGGAAGTTGTGACGTGATTTTCACTTCGCAACCTAGACACGTGAAAATCACGTCGCTAAACTCTTTATTACCTTTTGCCAAAAAGCTTCTTCCCCTCTCTCGTTCCAGAACCCTTTTCCCCAATTTCTTTCTCTTCTTCCTCATTTTCTCCAACCTCTCTTCCCCATTTTCTCCAACCCTTCTTCCAACATTTTCTCCCAAAATCTCTTCCCCATTCAAGGTAAGTATGAAATCCTTTTTGATTTTTTCTTCTTATACTGATTTTTTTTGTTCAGATATTTCATAATATGGGTTTGTTTTTGATTAATTTGTTTGTTTTGTAGGTACTAATATTCAAACTAATGAAGAAGCTAAGTTGCAATTAAGCTTGTAAGTTTTGTTTATCTATTGTTTTTGTAGTTGGAAATTTTTTGGCTTTGGTTGCGTGATAGTGTTAGTTAATCTTAATCTGAAATGAAATGAGTTTAAGGAGAGATGATTGTGTGTGAAATTAGTTACTGCTGTTAATTTTATGCTAGGGATTATGATATGAATTTTGGAAAATTATCATTACATTTGCTTTTGGTAAACCAGAGATGGAATAATATTATGGTTTAGAAAATTATCATTTCATTTACTTTTTGCTAAACCAGATATGGAATAAAAAAGAAGTACCATAATTTGATGGTATCAAAATAAAATAACCAGTATATTTAAAACAATAATTTCTATTAAAATTGAGAATATTATTCTATTATTGGTTTGAATCTACAAATGGAATTGAAATTGAAAACATAACCGTGATTTTTTAGAATCTCAAACGATATGATGCCATGAATGAAAATATTTTCCATGTTAAGCTTAATTAATTAAATGTCATAATGCCATGAATGAAAATATTTTCCATGTTGATTTAGTTTAGTTTTTATTTTGTTGTTATAACTTTTAATTTTGAATTTGTGTAAACTATTAATTAAATTATAATTACTTTATTTAGTAATATTAGATTTATAATTTTAGTTTCTTAATTTTAATATTAGATTTATATTTAGTTTATTGAATTAATTTATAAATTTTAATATATTTAGTTTATTAATTTAATTTTATATATATATATATATATATATATATATATATATTTGGTTTTTTCAAAAAAAATAATATTAGTGACGTGATTTCCATGTCACTAAGTAGTGACATGAAAATCACGTCGCAACTTTACACATATAATTGCGCTTTCCCAACTACTCTAGGTAAATTTAGTGACGTGATTTGCATGCCACTAGGCAGTGACATGTAAATCACGTCACTAATAAAGATGCTTTTACTGACCCAATCCTGCTACGTCTGCTCTGACTGCAAAAGCATTAAACTCTGGTCCAAATGTTGCGACATGATTTTCACTTCACTAAATAGTGAAGTGAAAATCACGTCACTAAAAGTTGCCACCTTGCCTCCTGCGACGTGAATTTTCACTTCGCAAATATTGGTTTGTGATGTGATTTTTTGGTTAGTGGCGTGATATTCACGTCACTACTGAGGCTTTTTTTTGTAGTGTCGTTAGAACTTCATCTTTTAAGTCTAAAAATAAAAAATTTATGTTAATTTTTGTGCCCGTAAAAAAATTGGGCGAGTCAGGACAAACGCATTAGAGAATTCGGTCCTAAATTCTTGATTTGTTCCACACTAAAATGCAAGTAAAACAGTCATGTTCAACGGGGTTGACGTGTTTTGTTACCCTATAAATAGTATGGAAAATTTAAAATAATCTTTTGCTTTTGGAAATTTTCACATGTTTTCTCAATTAGAGGAAAACTTATTCAAAATATGTGCCTTTAGGGTCAATTAAACCTTGTCCTATCAAAAGGCATATTATTATCATCGTATAGCTAGTAGCTTTTTTTTTTTAATAATCAATACTAAGAGTTCTCCAACCTATTACAATTAATGGGACAAAACGCTCGCTTTCACCAACGAAGAAAAAAAATTACAAACCAATTGAAGTTAGAAAAAGAAATAGAGCGTATCCTTTACAAATTTATAAAAACTACAATTGAAATTAGTAATATCTCCCAAAAAAAACCACCTCCAAAGATAAATGTAGGGCAAAAGAAGATTAACAATTTCTTAAAGCATTAGATCATATATAAGTTTGGTATACTTAAAAATTTTATAACTCATCAAGAAACAACATTTAAGGATGATTAAATAATTTTCTTTAAGATAAGATGAGGTCGTTTCACATAAAGAGAGAGTTTGAGATTTAGTTCGTTTAGAATTTGCTTCTTAAGTTTTCTTAAAGATGAGTTTCTATCAATTAGGTCGCCAAATATGTATTATTTCTCAATGTCTTCCTCTTTTTTCCACTTTTTAATTTCCATATGTTTTTTTTTTCTCTTTTTCAACTACTATCTCATATACTACCTTCACTCAATTTTTCTCTTCACTCCTAGGATTTGTTATTGTGGAAATTACTCTATCTCTAACTCAATGACATTGCAACTTTCATTTTTAAGATTATTGAAAGTATTTCTGTTGAAATCTCCACTTGTTTTAGATGCAAATTGTCTAGATAACTGTCCAATTAGCATTTCCGAATTTTTGATCGATGCCTCACGATTCTTGATCATTGTTTCCTAATGCTTACTCATTGACTGAAAATTACTTTAGGACATCTTCGTGAACCGAGCCATAGACTTTTATTTAGCATGTCCTTTTGGTATACAGTTTCCATTAGCATGTCCTTCACCACAAAAGTCACACAATAATAATAAACTTGATTGACGTAGGTTGGAATGATGATAGCTCTAACTAACTGTTTATGATAGACTTTCAGTTGAGCTAACAAAGTTGAGATTAAATGAAAGTTTGTGAATGAAAATGCGATTTTAAACGCCACATTTGATATTAATAAACAAAAACCAATAAATTATATGACTTTTGTAACCGCCATAATATACTGAAAAATATGTCCACTAAAACTGTCGCACTTTCTACCAGAAATAGTTTAAAAAATTATTTAAATATTTTTTTATTGATTTTTTTCACAAAATTGTTGAACCTATATTATTGTGAAAACATTTAAAGGACATAAATTAAAAACACAATAATTTAATAAAAGCATAACCGCTTTAATTAATTTCACCCATTCCAAGCTCCATACATAAAAATTTAATCAAAATGGTGTCAACATGTAAAATAGAGAAATTACACACCAAAAATGGTAATGAGTCAACAAACTCTTATAATGAAAATCACCACATGTCTTAGAAGTATACCACTAAATTCATAGTCACTAAACAAAACATTACTAACACCATAATCTTCACTACTAAAAAGTCAAGCAGCAACAAATCCTTCGATTATTTTAACATATGATAAGAAAATTTCTTTACCCACCTCCCTATGGGGGGTTACCCCCAGCGAAATTCCCAAACTACCTCTGCTTCGGAAATGAACTTCCGAAGCACTTTTTTTTTTAAAAAAATTTCCTTGATTCGGAAGTTCATCTCCGAAAACACCTCATGGGGGGTGCGTTCGGAGATGAACATCCGAAAACACCTCATGGGGGTGAATTCGGAAGTTCATTTTCGAATTATGCAGAAACTGTGTTTTTTTTTTAATGTTTTTTCTTAAACGCAACCGCATTTTAATTAAACGTTACCGGCAAATAAAATAAACAATAGATAGACTGAAAACACTAATATGATAAATAAACAAAAAAAAAATACTAATATGAAAATATTATATACAAACTGAAATAAATAAAAATAGTGTGCTAAATATACAATCCAAAATCAAAAAATGAATAAACCCCACCACTACTGGGTGTGCCTAACCCGCTCACCCTGGGCCCTCCTCTGCCGCCTGTACCCCGCCGCACGGCCCGCATCAGTGACGATGATCTCCATCACGGCGACTGCCTCTGGTCCGCCCTGATGAATGACACCTCGATCCAACGCGTCCCGCCCAAGCATCTCTATCCGCCGGCAGATCGGCATGAGATCAATGGCGTGGTCATCATCGGCCTGCCGGTTCTCCAGGATCTCCTCGTGTGCTGGCCTAGGAGCGCCGGGAACGTCGGGTCTCAGCAGAGGATGGGACACCCGGTAGAACCATGTGACGTACCCCTCCACACTGTGCCAGTCCTGGGTGACCCGCATGCGACGGTACTCCTCCGGTACCACATGATGCTGCCACTCCTCCCATATGGCAGTGAGCTGCACTCTGGTCACTGTGTCAGGAGCAGCCTCGAAGGGTGACCTGGGTATGATCTGCACGAACCCAAACTGCCGCATGCACCGCTCCGGGAGATACCGGACCATGATGTCGGTCCCGCATGCCAACCAGCCTGAATATAGAGCAACCTCGTCGAAGGGGACAACCTGAGCATAGTCGGCGAACGGCCTCCAGGTGACGTCGTCGTGCATCGTGCGGTCCAGGTACAGGCGGTATGGTCCCACCGCATCGTTCCCCCTCTGGAGGGCGTATCTGGCGGCCCTGGGCATGGCGTCAACGTACGCAGGATCGATGTGGAAGCCGTGGATGCGGGAGAAGTAGGAGATGATCCAGCTCTGAAACACAAATACGATAATGTATTAAAAATAAATACGAAACATAAATAAATAAATAAATACGAGAATGTGTTAAAATCAAACGTACCGTAAGCAGAGTGCAGGATCCGACCAGCTGCCTCGTCCTCCAGTTGGAGGCCTCATTCAGCTTCTGGTAGAGATATGCCAGAGTAGCTGCCCCCCAGTTCCACTGGTGAACGGTATCCAGGTCCATGAAATAGCGGAGGTAGGTCACGTCGACGTACCTGGCGCTCTTGTCCACAAAGCATGCAGCGCCTACCACATGCATGTACCAGCACCGAAGAGCGCAGCCGCGGTGATACTGTGTGAACAGCTCGTCACCCGCAGCCTCAGCCTCGGCAGCCGCGTCCAGATGGTGGTCAAAATAAGTGCTTAGTGTGGTGAACCGGACATGAGGCCCAGAAGTGTGACGCACTCAAAGTGAGCAACCTCGTGCTCCATGCCTAAGTAGAGCGTCATCCACTCAATGGCCTCCACCCTCTGGATCTTGGAGTGGGTCAACAGCGGCCCCCTAATCGGCAGGTGGAGAAGACACTGCACGTCATGCAAAGTGATCGTCATCTCCCCAACCGGCAAGTGGAAAGAGGACGTCTCCTTGTGCCAGCGCTCCACAAATGCCCCCTGCATGCCGGTGCTGATGGTGGTGTACCCCGTCATGCAGAGCCCGCTGAGCCCTGAACCTCGCACATGGTCGTTAAACCACTCAGCTGCTGGTTTAAACAGACTGAAAATCTTGCGGGCGTGGTTCACCATTTTCAGCGGCTCTCTCTCCTGTTACAAAAAAAAACAAATAAGCGAGAAATAAACGGTAAAATTATAAAAAATGGTGACAAATAAACGGCTAAGTTAAAAAAATACCTCTCCCTCCCAGATCCGCCGAGCGACGTGATCCTGGTAGTGAATCAGCAGGGAAGTGTCAAAAGGCCCTCCCGGAAAGCTGTCCACCTCCTGCTCCTCCTGCTCCTTCTCCTCCCCGACTGGAGGGTCAACATCCGGTATGACCTCCTCCTCCTCCTCATCCTCATCCTCCTCCTCTCGCTGGCGGGAAGAAGATACCCGAGCCAGCCTACTCCTAGAGCCTGAAGCAGATGAACTCTCCACCAAGTCCTGTGGAACGCGGACACGGCGTCCCCGTCCCTGCCCCCGTCCCTGGGTCGACGCCAGATGCGCCGCCGCCCGCTCGCGTCTAGCCGACGCAGTCTGGGACTCTCTCCCCTGTCTGATGCATGCTGGCTGGTCTGACATGATCCTGTAAACAATCGAAATCGATTAATATGCGAGACAAATGAAAAAACAAAAAAAAATGAACTTCTGGTACAGTTCGGAAGTTCATTTCCGAAAACTGGGATGGAGGTGTTTTCGGAAATGAACTTCCGAAACACCCCCACGTAGAGCTTCTCTGCAAATGGCAGACCCAAAAACCTAAACCAAATCCATTTTTTTGCCTACTAAACATCCTAATATCAGTACTAAGCTATCTTAATGTCATTTTTTCAGATTCTAAACACCATAATATAGTTTAATCAAATAGATCTAAAACTTGAAAAAACAATGATAAACTTACCAATTAGTGTTTAATGATGAGTTTGGTTGAGTTTGGAAGAAGAGTTTGGCTACTTCACACTTGCTTCTACAGAAATTTCGCCTATGGAAGTGTTTGATGATGATTAGGGTAAATGATTTGGGGGAGGGGGAGAGTTCTGCTTAATCTGCAGAACGCGTTTTATTTCGGAAGTTCATTTCCGAAATTGTAGTTTCGGAAATGAACTTCCGAAATAAGACATTTTTTTCAAAAAAAAAGGCGCTTTCGGAGATGAACTTCCGAAAACACCTTTTTCATGCATTTCGGAAGTTCATTTCCGAAGTCAGGGGTATAATGGAGTTTTCACCAGAGGTGGACTAGAAGATAGGGAGGTGGCCAAAGAATTTCTCTATGATAATATAATCATAGGTCTTTCAGTTATTTACACAACCACATAACTACGACATCTGCATATGAAAAATCAATTGATTTTACATTGTATAGAGATGGATTCTCTTGATAGACTATCTCAATGCCTTTGTCAATTATATTTTATATAATACTCAGAATTATGGTACCACTAGTAATGTTGTTGCCACTAAATCCTTGTCATTGAGTGTTCCATCCACCACATTGGTAACCTAGATTATAAGCTTGACTTCCAACAAGTATATTTTGAATCCCTTTTAGAAAGACGAAGTAATGGCTTATCAACATTTTTACCATTCTTTAATATTACCGATGATTTTATCATGAAAAATGGTATTTTGACATCAAAAAATAACACTACACTGTTCACCCAAAAATGAAAGTGGTTAATGAATTATAAGTTAAATAATTGGTTGATAACATATATTTTTGGAATTAATACAATTGTGAAGTTGATTAATGACACGGTCTTATATTTGTATTATAAAATAAATTTTAAAAATAAATATATTTTTTCAAAAAATATTTTTTAAATATAATATTAATTTATCTAAAAATACTATTCACTGTATAAATTCTATAAAAACAATGTAGGTATTAGTGTAGGATATTGGTGTCAAGATATCCCCGTACTTCCCTAGCCAGATCTCTATGTTCCAGTCAAATTATGGTTCAATTATAGTTTTATCATTTTGGTGGGACTAAGTAAAGTTAAGCCATATTTAAATCGCAAGTGGTTTGGACCCAAAGAGCGTGAGTGAAAGCTCAAGTTTGATTCCTAAAAATAAAGAGAATTTCTTTATCCATCCTCCTATTTTTTTAGGAAGCGAAATTTTTTAAATGCCTCTATATTTTGGAAGTGCATCTTCGAATCTATTTTTTTTTTTGGAAAAAAAGGTTGTTTCGGAAGTGTATATCCGAAAATACTTTTTTTAAGAAAAAATGTGACTTCGGAGCTGCACTTCCGAAAACACCATTTTTTTTTGGAAAAGAGGTGTGTTCGAAGGTGCATATCCGAAATATTTCAATTTTTGGTCTGGAAAATTTTCAGATATGCATATCCCGAAAAAACTCAATAATTATTAAAAATTAAAATCAAGGTGAATCAATACAATTAATAGTATAATTAATTGTATTAATTAAAATATATTATTAAATAAATATCATTATAATTAAGATATAACAATAATATTAGCCTAATAATCATTTACATTAACACAATATTTTCATATATAAAATTAATAATAATAAAGATGTTTATTTATTTTTTTTATGATACATAAAAAAATCATTTCATAAATTAATTTTCAAAAATAATTTTATAAACAAAATTTCTAAAACAATTTTAAAGTTAAAAATTATTTTACTAACTTTTATATATATATATATATATATATATATGAAAAATATTCTTATTATATTTCATAAGTAAATTTTGAATTATATAAAATTAAATACGTAATTTATTCACTAAATAAAATTAAGACAAAATCTTCTTGTAATTTTTTAAAATTAAAAGAAAAACGATTTTTTATCATAATTAATTATTAAAATAATTTTTATATTTGTGATTTTTATTTATTATTTTGAAAAACTATGTAATTCGAAATTTATACTAAAATATGAATAAAGTAGTAAATAATTTTATTTTTACTTAATCTCTTTTATTTTAAATTTTTGTTGAATAATTATTAATGTATTTATTTTTTATATAATCATTTTGTATTAATTATAATTTTAGTAGTTATTAATAAGAAATTTATCAAAAAATAATTAAATTTTTTGTGAGTTTTATTTTTTAATTTATAATTGGAATTAGAATAGAAAACCATATAATTATTATTATTATTGTTATTCATAACTTATACATTATATCAATTTTATGGTATCTGAATTAATCAATATCCCAAAATTTTCAATTTTTTGGAATTTGTTCGTATATGCATTTTCGAAAAAAACCTCTAACCATTTTTGGGGGGTTTTTTTTCTGAATATGCATATTAGAATTAACCAAAATCCCAATTTTTTGAGTGTTTTCGGAGATGCATCTCCGAATTAACAAAAATTTCAATTTTTTTGAAGATGCATCTCCGAAAGGTATTTTAAGATTTTCACTCCATAGGGGTGGGTGGATAAAGAAATTGTCAAAAATAAAAATAGCTACTTAGCTAAAAGAAGACATTCATCTCTTAACCTTTCTTAGAAAGGTGGGTACTTCGTAATTTATACCCATCTGTTTTATCATGTACACCAAAAGATAAAAATATTCAATTGTATTTACCCATTGTACTCGCTTGTTAACAAGGAAAGAGACCGTTTATTTATATCTGCCCATTGATACCATTATTCCTTTGGTTAACTAAGTCAACGAGACTATATTCAAAAGTGACTCCCATAATATGATAGATGATAGATAATTTAAAACAATGAAGAAATGAACCGATGGGTTTATACATGTGAGTTTTTAAATGGAATCACTATTATAATAACTTGGTGGCCAATTGTTTATGTTAATTTAAGTGTGGGATCTCATCCCATAGATAAGAAAAATATGTGTACTATATCCTCTTTAAATTCATACTCTTCAATTGTTGAGGCTCCATCCATCACAAATCAACTTTTAACTATTACTTAAAGCATACAAAATAATGAAAAACACAATGCTAGCATTTATCCTTCTCTTTGCCTTCTTGAGCTCACAACCACTTTTTGGAGCAGCTGAAGCTTCAAATGATCAAGTGGTTGACACATTAGGCAAGAAACTCCGAGCCGATGCTAATTACTATATTCTTCCGGTTTTACCGATTTACAAATGTGGACCTTATGACAAATGTAGAAGCAGTGGTTCAAGTCTTGGCCTTGCAAACATAGGAAAAACTTGTCCATTTGATGTAGTGCTTGTTGATAAATATCAAGGTTTGCCACTTACTTTTACACCTGTTAATCCAAAGAAGGGCGTTATTCGCGTCTCTACGGATTTAAACATTAAATTCGCATCCCGTCCTACTTGTCTACACCATTCCATGGTGTGGAAGCTTGATAGTTTCAATGTTTCTAAGAGACAGTGGTTTGTAATTACTGGTGGTGTTGTTGGAAATCCTGGTTGGGAAACCATAGATAATTGGTTCAAAATTGAAAAGTATGGTGATGCTTATAAGTTGGTGTTTTGTCCTAGTGTGGTGCAATCTTTCAAACATGTTTGTAAGGATGTTGGAATTTTTGTGGATGAAAACGGGAATAAGCGTTTGGCTCTGAGTGATGTTCCTCTCAAAGTTAAATTTCAACAAGCTTGATCATATAGTTTCTTTAATAGTATCTCTAAAAATAAATGAATAAATGAATATATGTATTTCTTTTAAATAATGTTTAATGGGATCCTCAAAGATAGGGTCCCTTGTTACAAATAAAATAAAAATGAAATAAATGAATTATATTAATGTTTATCATTTTATTGCCCGTTTTTAAATAATATTCAGCAATGCTTCAAATTGAGAACACAACAATGCAAATGCAAGATAATCACAATAAAAGATGTGACAATATTCTGAGTCGACTCGAGTCGTCGACTTGTTATGAACCGGTTAAGCTTAAATCTTGGTTCGAGTTTGACACAAACTTTTTTTAATTTCAAGCTCGACTCATTATAAGTTTACTACCAACTTGATTCAACTCGTTAGGTTCATATTGTTAGATTCAGCTCGTTTGCTTCACACACTTAAAAGTCATTTTTTTAAAGTCTATTTTTTTTTATGTATTCCGCATTTTAAATTAATAGTTTTTAAATAAAAAATATAAAAATAAATAAAATTATAAAGTTGGAATTTTTCTTAGAAGATACTATTTTAAATGAAAAGAAATCTAAAAGATATAATTTTTTTTTTAAAATTACAGAAATTTAGAAGATATTTTTTAAATTAAAAAAATATATGTTGGTTTTTGAATTATTTTCTTAAAGTTTTTTTACATGATGTTGATTTTGTTTGTTTAATTATTTTTAAAAATATTTTATTTATTTGAGAATATAAATTATCAATTTAACCATTAGATTAAAATAAATTATAAGGCTAAGATTTGGAGTAAATCTTTAAACATACTCTTAAAGAAAATATAATTCATCTCATATATAATTAAGTTGGCTCATAAACCTAATTAATCGAACTATGTATAGTTCAAGTTCAGTTCATTTAGTTAACGAACTTAGTTTTTCGCTCATATTCAACTAATTTGGTTCATGAACATAGTTCAACTATTTAAAGGTCGAATTGAGTTCTGAACTATTTTCGAGTTAGTTTGATTTATTGCCAACACTATCCATATATAATCAAGAAAGGTGAAATATGGTCTGTTTGATCAGATGGTAACAATATCTATTTGATCTATTTTCATGTTTTACCATATTTTAATTTTTTTTGTATTTTAAGTCACTCACAATTGCTCGCACTACTGCCAAAGCAGTATTTCACCTCGGCTGAAAAAAGAATTTAACTTCGATTGAATGTTCGAGGTAACATGGGGTGTCATAGAAAGTTTGTTATTTTTCCCCTTAGACCTCTAACCGAGATATAAAATTAGAAAGACACCATTTTCTCCTCGGTTTGACCTTCCAATTGAGGTAAAAAGTGTCGTAAAGGGTTCGACTCCAAACAACAAGATTTTTACATTTCAAAATGGAGCGCTGGACTAACTTTCCCCCTTGGTAAAAATAAGATTCGAGGTGAAAAAATACAGCACTCATCTTTTCCCCTCAGTTGGGACCTTTAATCGAAGAGAAATTTATATGATGCAATTTCAATTTTCAATAAAATAAATAATATATTTTATGACAAAACTCTCACCTGAGCCAACATATAACGATGAAAAATTTCAAAGTGCGCCGCATTTTAATATCTTTTTTAAAAAGAAAAACCATTTCTTCCTCCATGTTGGGAACCAAATGATATAAAATGTGGCTCAGGGATCACGCTTCGAATCACAACTCTTACAATTTTTTAATTTCTAGATAAAAAAATTATTTTCTTAGTTGTATGAACCAAACTTCGGATCCCACCTTTTGCATTTTATTTTTTTTAATTGACGCCTTTCTTAGTTTTTATTTAATTTTAATTTATCTATTATTTTATTTGGGTGTTCCAACCGATATAAAATCACAACTTTGCATTTCAATTAGAATTTTATCTTTCTTTTTTTCCTTTAAGTTATCTATTCCTTCGGTTGGGAATTCAAACCGAGAGAAAATCTCAGCTCTGCATTTCAATTGGTGTTTTTTTCTTTCTTTTTTTTTTAAATTTATCTATTCCCTCGATTAGAAGTTCCAACCGAAAGGGACTCCCTTTTCTAGGTATTTTTCAGAACTAAACTCTAAATTTATTTCCTGATAAGTATCATATTTATGTTTATTATGTCGGCATTTATTGTCTTATTTAATAAGAAATTTTTACAAACCCCCCAACTTATCTATGAAAGAGGAAGAAAACACCAGTTTGAACTTTTCTTGTATGCATTAATCAAAAATAGGTTAAAAGAACTAGAAAACCATAAAATAGCATGCAGAAAACTGGAAAAAGAAAAACCCTGAGGAAGCAACGCTTAATAGGCCCATGCTATAGGCACAGTAGGCGAAGTCATGGACATATGGCATGACTAGATGGTTGTACTTCACAGTGAAGAAATGGTTAGTATGTTAGTTTAAGGGGTGGTGCGCTGGACGAGCAAAGGCAACAAATGACACGTGGAAAACATACAAGTGTTTCTGGTTGAAAAAGAAAAGCTAGCTGGTCAAAGTGGCAGAGCACGATAGGCATGTTTAACGCAAGGACATTGTGCCCAGCGATACCCTCAAATTTTTGCCGATAAATAAAAGTTTTCCAGTTCAATGCAAAAGGAGTTTCGGAGGATTGGAGTACATAATTGGAGTAGCTTTACTTAGGTCTACAACTCAAGAATAAGTAAGTAATTATGAAGACAGAAGTGTTGTTTAGGTGATAGGGAGGATACCATTTCCAAGGCCAACTTCTTTGGAAAGACCAACTGTTACGCTAACCATGAGTAAGTGTAGCTAAAATTTTATTGTTGGGATTATATGTTGTCATTATATTCATGTACTAAATAGGTCATGGTGTTTTGCATAAATCTACACATGTTGTAATATTGGCGACTCTTTAATCTTAATATTAATCTTACTGTTTGTTTTCCTCTTGTAACATAAAATCTATATTCATGGCGTGACCTGACATAGAAAGGTGTTTGTTATTATAAGATCCAAGATAATCGTTTGTTGAGTATGAGGCCTATAGAAAGTTGTAGGCTCAATATCCACATGTATTATAGCAGGATCGGTGTGGAGTCTCGCTAATTTACGACTTTTGGGACTTAACTATCTGTGTTGGTTAATAGTCTGATACATTGGCTATTGAGTAATACACCGATCTCACAACATGGAGGCCGAAAAGCAATACATACGGGGTAACAGGTAGTAGTATTATACACTGAGTAAAGGAGCATATTACTAACCAATGGATGTGCATGATAAATATGTAATGATGAAGTCTATACCCAACAAGCATTCTTACTTTTAACATTGATATCTCAAACTTTACTTTCTATCATTTATTTTCTGTCATTTAATTTTACAAATCATAACAAGCACAAAAATATTTCTTGATGAGAATAATAAAACACTTCTAAATTGTCTT
The DNA here is from genome assembly GCF_029867415.1 of Vicia villosa. Lineage (NCBI taxonomy): Eukaryota > Viridiplantae > Streptophyta > Magnoliopsida > Fabales > Fabaceae > Vicia > Vicia villosa. The sequence goes on along the minus strand of NC_081181.1, from coordinate 188,065,917 downwards.
TGAAACCACCATCCTTCGTGGATACGATAATTGTAAAAATTACTTTTGTTGCTAACACAACATTTATTTTGCAACTTTATTTATGTCTTCATTGCTCCAGCAAAACCGAAGGATACCATAGACGATTTTTATCTTCTTCTTCTCCGTTGAAATTTTATAAACTTAACTATAAACTCAACTTCCATAAACGTGTTATAAACTTCATATCTTCCAACACACGCACGTGTTAGAAATTTTATTTTCTCCCTCCAAACACCATTAACGCCATTAAAGCTCCAATGAAATTTGAAACGAAGGAAAGACAACTAAACTCGAATGAAGCTTCCTCCACCACTGTCATATCTTCTTCATTACGTTTTCTGTACATAAATTAATTTATTCATGCATATAACATAGAAATGTTAGTTTTTCGTTATTTTTATTTCGGGAATCTAAAATTAGGTTATTCCTGATGAGTTTATCTTAGGCGGTGGATAGAACTTGATTATGGAGGAAGCCTCCTTGCTATTTCAAAAGATTGTATTAGTGGAACTTTCAAGAAGATGCCAAGAGATCGGTCGAACCTCTATAAATCCTATTGTAATTTCTCTTAACTCTCTCTCTCTCTCTCTCTCTCTATATATATATATATATATGTATATATATATATATATATATATATATATATATATATATATATGTATATATATATATATATATACACTTTAAATTATTTGCATTCTTTTACATTTATATATCTTTCCATTTTCAGTTGCTATCTTTGTTTTTAACTATAATAACACAAATTTCAATTTTTAGTAATTAATCTTTAATTAATTGCAAATTTTAAATACCACAATTCACTCCCCCTCCCTCTCCCCCATCTTGTTCTTGGAGTGACTTGCTCAATAGTTTATGGAGAACATGTTTCGCTTAAGTTTGTGAACATACATCATATTACGTACATGAAACTCACTTTCATCAAACATATTTTTAGTCAGATGATGCCAATACCATAAACTTTTCATGCCTTATTTCTTTTGAGTAGAAGTTTTAGTTCCAAAGTCTTAAATATTATTTCCTTAGGGACACATGTGATAAGAGAATTTTGAGTCCATAACCCAACTTGTCCATGTCTTCAAATTTGTTACCACTAGTGCATTTACACTATCTTGACCTTCATCATCTAAGGAAACCACAATTTGAGTAGAACATCTTTGCTCTCTCTTTTGGAATAATTGTTCTTGAATTGACCTGTAATTTTCTACCAAGTGAAGCATTTAAACTATGAATTATAAAAAACCATGGACTTGAATTTGGACTTTGATTTGGATATCTTCCCCTTCAAATTTCCTCTATTCTCACTCCTTCATCTTGAGATACTTAATCCTTCACCACTCTCAACAATATTTAAGTCTTTCATCTTTGATAATTCATTTGATCTTACGACTTCCTGAATTTCATCTAAAGTGATAGTATCTTCCTTACTATAAAGAGGAGAATTCTTTGTTGAATCACTACTATGAATAACACATTTTACCTCGGTTGAAAAAGAGTTTTACCTCAGTTTCATGGGTGAGATGACGAAGGTTGTCGTAAAAAGTTGACACTTTTCCCCTCGGTGTAGTAAAAATCGAGGGATAAATTGTACTACTCATATGCTCGAACCACACCAACAACAATTTAATATTTTTTTGAAAACACTCCACTTACCTATCGGTTTATAAAATACCCAGGGTGAAAGATATATATATATATATATATATATATATATATATATATATATATATATATATATATATATATATATATATATATATATATATATATATATATATATATATATATATTTCAAATTTTTTCATTGAAATATAAATTTTCATAATTTTACAAAAAAAAAAAATTAACCTACAAGTACAATTATCCTGAAACATCTTCATCATCCTTGTGGATTTTGATGAAGATCGAATGCTAGAATTTGTTGCATATTTGTATGTTATAGAAAAAGATTCAATGGGTTCTCATTCATTTATTTTTTAATATATTAAAATTAACAAATGTTAGATAAGAAAAAACATTTATCATGTATAAAGAAAAAATATTAGGTAAAGAATACAAAATTTGAACCAATACTATTTTCTACTCTTACAATTCATCAAAAAGATTGTTTCCACACTCCTTTTAGTTTCACTTTTTTCATTCCTAATGTTTTCATTACCAATGTTTTTGATTCATAATGTATATGATTCAAATATATAGTGTGGCATTCACATTCTCAGTGGTTGTCATGACAGTTTCTCGCAGATCACTAATGTTTCTTGTGAATTAATGTGTTGGTAGTATGAGGAGCTTTAATCCTCAATAAATGGAGTGCAAAGATTTGTTGATAGACGGCAAAAACTAGATTACTTTTCTCTTCAGTTGAGACTTAAAACTGAGGTTAAATGTTATTTCTTTTTAAATAAAATTAAATAAAATAGAGACTTTTTCCCTATTTTTTAAAACAAATGAGGTAATAGATTATTTATATTGCAAAAAAATTGGCTAGTACAAAAAATTGAAAGAAATATGTATTGTTTCCTTTTTCAGTTTTTTATGTTTCACTAATTTTTTTGTATGTTGCAATAGTCAAACAGAGAATTATATTAAGACAAATTACATTATCACAAGGTATAAATTTCTCAAATGTGTCAAAGAAATCAATATATTATAGAGTGTTTTCTTTGATTGACAACAGGATCGGCCCTGGGACAGGGGCAAGCAGACCCACAATCCAAGATGGCCTCAATTTTAGGGTAGTTAGAAAATTATAATATTGAAATTTTAAAATATATATTATTCAACAAAAATAATAACCGAATTGATAGCCTAGTGGCTTGTCTATGGATTTGGAATCTTAATGTCTGCGGTTAAATCCCCAACTCTTAATTTTTTTTCAAAAGATGCACCAACAACATATATGTATCAATATGTCAACCAAATTTTTAATTATAAATTAACTTTTATATAATCAAATTTAACTTTTGTTGGCAAATTAATCCTTATAATTTTATTTTAATTTATTTTAGTATAAATTTTAGAGACTATTTATAAGTAATAATTAAATATTTAAAAATTTATGATACAATTAACTCATTTACTATCAAATTTTTATCATAAAATCTAATCTATTATCATTTGTACATTGATTTTTTTTCTTTTGATTATAGAGTGATATATTGTTAAAATTTATATTATAACAATATCTTAACAAGTTAACAATTTTAGTATTATTTTTAATTAAGTTATCAAGATTAAATAAATAATAAAGAATGGGTTTGTGTGAATTTCTTAATCGAGACCTATGCGGCAGAAGATGATTGTTTATGCACATTCCTTATTTATAAAAAGATATGTTATCATTTTATTTTATAATAATGTATTAAAAAATTAACATTATAAGTATTATTTATAACTAAATATTTTGATTGATTGTTCGATTTTTTGTTAAGGGTCCATTTTTATTTTTTGCTCGGGGCCTCTAAAAAGTTAGGACCGGCTCTAATTGACAATATTGGGAAGTTATTCCAAAATCTAACAATGTTTCCTTTTACCATTAAACATCGGCAAGAGGTGGAAACACCAACAACAACAACAACAACAACAACAACAACAACAACAACAACAACAACAACAACAACAACAACAACAACAACAACAACAACAACAACAACAACAACAACAACAACAACAACAACAACAACAAACAACAACATTGTGCGAGATAGATTGCAAAAATCAAAAAACATTTTGTTCAAGGTTGGTGTTAGAAGAACAATAATATAGAACCAAAGAATTTTTTTATCTTTTAATCCATCCTAAAGAATGATTTTTAAGAGTATGGAGCGGTTGTATATGAGTTAGGTTTAGGGTAAAATTTAATGAACAAATCATTTTATTGAGATTCGAAGCATGTGCCTGAATTAGTTTACCCTTCGGTTATACACTTTAACCAAGAGAATATATGTTGCTTTTTTGAAGGAAAAAAACGTGGCACATCTATGTATTGTACCTCAGTTTTTCGTTGGGTTAGGTGAAAGGGTGGTCATAAAATATATTATATATAATAGTGAATTAACATTGTTTGCATCTTCACTAATTTCCACACAACAAATCTTTTGACGTGTGAAACAAAGGATAATTGGCAATCAGTCAAATGTCTTTAATACAATAAAAATATAAAGGGCAAAAATAAAAAGAAATTGTTTATCCAGTTCGATAATTTAACCTACACTAAGGAAGAGAGCCGCCGTTATTCACTTTACGTCAAAATTGTTACAAAAGATTATAATATAAATTACAATAAAGTAGTTTCAAAGTTCTGAATAACTAATGAGATGATAGATGATGTGAATTTTTTGTATTGTGTTATTGATGTATTCTAGAAAATAACAAGAGATGATAGATGATGTGAATTTTTGTATTGTTTTATTGACGTATTCTAGAAAATAAAAACAAATGAAACGTTTTGTTCCGTAATGTCCCGCATTTGTATGGCTGCGCATTTGTATTTACCCACTGTTCTCGCTTGTTCACAAAGAAAAAGACCATTAATCCTTTGGTTAAATATAAGTCAATGAAACTGCATTCAGATCAATTCTATTATATTCAAAATACACATCCATAATATAATAGAAAATTGAAAATCAACAGAAAATAGAAAAACAATGAAGAAAACCTCCGGTTTATACATATGTGAGTTTTTAAAAGGAATCAACTATTATAATATGCCAATTTTTTTTTTAAATAGGCAAGAGATATATTAGACCACGAGAACCCAAGTTCTCAAGAAACGGTTACAAGAAGCACGGAATGAGTACCGGCCAAAGAAGATTAAGCACCAATTGAGCCTTACGAAAGGTAACCCAAGGGATCCCTACTAAATTCATAAAAATTACAATTGGTGTGCATAATATTCCCAACAAAAGACCATCTCCAAAGTTTAGCTTATCCATAGTTAAGCAATAAAATTGGTGTGGGAATAGTTTAGCTTACCCATAGTTAAGAAAATGTATGTATTATATATCTTCTATAAATTCATACTCTTCAATTACCCTAAGTTCCATCCATCACAAACCACTTACTTTAAGCATACAAAACAATGAAAATCACATTGCTAGCATTTCTCCTTCTCTTTGCTTTCATGAGCTCACAACCACTTCTTGGAGCAGCTGATGCTTCCAATGATCAAGTGGTTGACATATTAGGCAAGAAACTCCGAGCTGATGCTCATTACTATATTCTTCCAGTTCTACCCATTCACAAATGTGGACCTTATGACAAATGTAGAAGCAGTGGTTCAAGTCTTGCCCTTGCAAGCATAGGAAAAACTTGCCCACTTGATGTTGTGGTTGTTGATAAATATCAAGGCATGCCACTTGCTTTTACACCTGTTAATCCAAAGAAGGGCGTTATTCGCGTCTCTACGGATTTAAACATTAAATTTGCATATCTTCCAACTTGTTTACACCATCCCCTGGTGTGGAAGCTTGATCGGTTTGATAATTCTAAGAGACAGTGGTTTGTAACTACTGGTGGTGTTGTTGGAAATCCTGGTTGGGAAACCATAAATAATTGGTTCAAAATTGACAAGTATGGTGATGCTTATAAGTTGGTGTATTGTCCTAGTGTGGTGCAATCTTCCAAGCATATGTGTAAGGATGTTGGAGTTTTTGTGAATGAAAACGGAAGTAAGCGTCTGGCTCTAAGTGATGTTCCTCTCAAAGTTAAATTTCAACAAGCTTTATATTAGCTTCTCTAATATTATGTCTATATAAATGAACACGTGTATTTCCTTTTCAATAATGTTTAATGGATTAATCCTCATAGTTGGGGTTCCTTGTTACAAATAAAATAAAAATTAAATAAATGAGTATATTAATGTTTATCAATTTTATTGTTTGTTTTCAAATAATATTCAGCCATGCTTCAAATTAAGAACACAATAATGCAAGATAATCACAAAGAAAGATTATCTATAATAAAAAATAGGAGCATCCCTTTTGCTCCCTTTAATTTTATTGCTTATTAAAAAAAAATTAATCAAAAATAGGGATGTGCATGGTTGTTGTTTTTTTCAAAAACCAAATCATATTTACTAATCTGCTCTGTCGGTGAAAAACCAACCAAGGGTCACTCCAAAATGAAGTGAGTAGGCATGACCCGACTCATTTAAGTAGAAAATCACGAAATATATCCGATGGATCCTTCATTTTGACCCAAAGAGGGAGACTCTTCTCCATAAAGGCGACATTATTTAAAGGCACCAAACTCTACCACCCATGGGAGATGTTATCGATATATAGTCCTAAAAGAAGGCACCACCTTACTTACATAAGTGATCAAGGTTGACCATCCTAAGTTCCCGAGCATCTAGACCACCCAAACTCTTAGGCTTACACACAAAAAACCCATTTAACCCAAGCGACCTTAGAACCCCCTCTGACACCACCTTAAAGAAATCTCCGTTTTCACAATCTTCTTCCACACTTTAATATGCATCTTTAAGTCAATCAAAAAGAAGATAAGGATTAAATTGAGATGGATCACTCTCCCTCCAAATGACGCATACCTATGCTTCCAAGAGAGGAGTCGTCTTAAAATAAGGTTTACTAAGGGTTCCCATATAGAGGATAAACGAGGGTTGGCTCCCTCCACAAGGTTAAGATATTTGAAAAGGAGAGACTCTTGCAACCAATTAAGGAAATTATAAGCATGATTTAGAAGGCACTGTCAAAATTTAATCCAACAAAAGTGCTCTTAGAAAAATAAACCCAAAGCCTAGAGGCTAGCTCAGAACTTTGGAAAATAGCTTCGATGAACCAGAGGGTTATTAATGAAAGCTTTTGCCAAAATAATGTGTCATATGCATTCTAAAGATGAGAGAGAACCAAATATGAAGCTCCCACTTTAAAACTAGAGAACACATGTAAATCCACCGCCCTAGAGAACAACCCCCTGAGGTCTTTTGCCATCAAGAGAAAAAGAAAAGGTGTCAGGGGTTCACCTTACTTCAACATCTTTTGGATACTTATTTCTTGGGTTGATACCATAAAGATGCCAGAAAAAACACAAGCATGGATCCAACCTCTCCACTTTTCATTAACTACTTAATCAAAAACATGATCACTGAAATCAAAAATTGTCCTAGTCAATATTTGATGCAATAAGCTAGCTAGGCTGGGAGTAATACCTGAACTATGGGAGGAAGGCTTCTAATTTGCAACACCAATTTTGTAGAGAACTAGTAAGATATCTGTGTTCTAGCACGGGTAAATTTATTTGATATTGTATAAAATATATTTAGACACGTGTAAGTTTGAAATCAGTAACTCAATTATAAATGAACAATGTGTTAGAAAAAGATTTGGTTCTGCATTCAATCTTTAGTTTTGACGATAACCATGCATATATTTTATATGCAACAATTTTGTACTCTAATAGTTCCTTGAATATGCAGATTCACCATTTTGATTGATTAATGATTGTTGTCTAAAAGATCATCATAATTAGCGCTGACACACCTCAAAAGAACTTTTCATGCATTTCTGAAGTAACATCAACCGTTCTGAAGAATGTCGGATGTTTACTAGAAAAGAATTTTCAAAGTGTTTTTAAGATAAGTTACTCTTTCAGATCATAAATCAAGATTTAAAGGCTTAGATAAGCTTTTGCTTCCAGCTCAGAAATCAAGATGTGTCGTTCAGATAAGCTGTTGCGTTCAACTCTGAAGACTAGGTTCTGACTCCGAAGACTCAATTCTCTTGGAAAGTTTACGTTACTTGATCTCTTCCATGCTCTCTCAACTCCAGATCAGAAGTTCATTTTAAAGAAGAAATATCATAAACTTGCACTAGAAGCTAAATGGTACAATAGTACACTATCTTCTCCACTACTGCAAGGACGTATGTACGAACTCGATTTTGGTGTGCTCTTTGTCTCCCACGATTATACTAAATAACTATATATAAAAAGGACTAGTGAGATGGAGAGAAAAATGAAAATTTAATATTTAAAAATAAAAATTTTCTTTCAAATAAAGGTAGTTGTTGATTAAAATAAAATAGATATTAGGCTAATAATGACCCGTGAAATAAAAAATTGTTTGATGCGATATAAAATGTATTTAGATACAAATGAAAAATTTGAAATGATTTACTTAACGAAAAAATAAATATTTAAAAATAAGGATTTTGTCTCCCAAATTAAGGTAATGGTTGATTAAAATAAAATAGATATGGTGTTGTTAATGACATGTGAGATAATTAAAAAATTTAATTTTAATAAAATAAAAAATAAATTATTAATATGTTTGGTATGGTGAATTAATTGGTACATTTATTAATTATCCATTAATTTTTTATGTAGTATAAATATTTTTAATAGAAAGAGTAAAATAGAAAGAGCATGCAATTGTTTTTCTTTTTATATAGATAGATACATACATAACATATTTTACACCGAGGTTAGAAGCACCTAGCAAGCCATTAGATGGCCAATTGTCATGAATACTTCTAGTGATTTCTTTTGCAATGATTTTTAGGGATGGGACAATAATCAATGGTAACTATCCTTCCTCTTTCAAGATATTCATGGATAACTGCAGGCAAGAACCCAATGCAATGACCTCGAACATGCACCTTCCTATATTCCCTTCTTCCGGCATCATTAAGCCCTTGGATAGTTTCACAATAAACTCCTATATTTGCTAGTTTATGACTTTATGTTTTTAAGAAAGTTGAATTTATATTTTTTTATTGATATATTCTACAAATTTAAATGGAAACAAATGAAATGTTTTGTTACGTAGTATCCTGAATATGATGTAAGTATGACTGTGTACTGTTTTATCAATATATACACCTAAAGAAAAATTATTAAATTGTATTTACCCACTGTACTCGCATGTTCACAAGGAAAAATACCGTTTATTTATATCTGCCCATTGGTAACTAAGTTAACGAGTCTGCATGAAAAATGTAAAAAAATAGGGGACAACTTCTCTACCCATCACAAAAAGTTGGGTAGTGTACCTTCAACCAATCACAAGTTTACATTTATTTTTAACTCATTTAATTAATTATAAAATAGTACAATTGTTTGTTGTTTCCAAGACATTTTACATAGAAGGTAACTTTACCCAACTTTTTGAGTTGGGTAAATAAGAATTCACCAAAAAAATATATATGTGCCAATTGTATTTCATTGATTAAAGTGTCTGAATTGTTTAGGTTACCCATAGATAAATGTATGCATTATATCCTCTATAAATTCATACTCTTCAATTACGGTAAATTCCATCCATCACAAACCACTTACATTAAAAGCATACAAAACAATGAAAATCACATTTCTAGCATTTTTCCTTCTCTTTGCTTTCATGAGCTCACAACCACTTCTTGGAGATGCTGAAGCTTCATTTGATCAAGTGGTTGACACATTAGGCAAGAAACTCCGAGCCGATGCTAATTACTATATTCTTCCGGTTCTACCCATTCACAAATGTGGACCTTATGGAAAATGTAGAAGCAGTGGTTCAAGTCTTGCCCTTGCAAGCTTAGAAAAAAGTTGCCCACTTGATGTTGTAGTTGTTGATAAATACCAGGGCTTGCCAATTACTTTTACACCGGTTAATCCAAAAAAGGGTGTCATTCGTGTCTCTACTGATTTAAACATCAAATTCACTTCTCGTCCAACTTGTCTACACCATTCCACGGTGTGGAGGCTTGATCGTTATAATGTTTATAAGAGACAGTGGTTTGTAACTACTGGTGGTGTTGTTGGAAATCCTGGTTTGGAAACCATAAATAACTGGTTCAAAATTGGGAAGTATGGTGATGCTTATAAGTTGATGTTTTGTCCTAGTGTGGTGCAATCTTTCAAGCATGTGTGTAAGGATGTTGGAATTTTTGTGGATGAAAACGGGAATAAGCGTTTGGCTCTCAGTGATGTTCCTCTCAAAGTTAAATTTCAACAAGCTTGATCATAGCTTCTATAATATTATGCAAAAAATGAATAATACTTGTGCTTCCTTTTAAATAAAGTGTATGGAAATCCTCATCAGAGTTTGGTTTCCTTGTTAGAAGTAAAATGAATGAAATATATTAATGTTTGTTATTTTATAATCACCTTTAAAATTACATACAAAGAGTTTGATGTGATCCACATGTTTCGAAAATGATGTTCATCAATGCTTCAAAATCACAAACACAACAGCTCAAGAACGATGATAAAACCAAAGTTGTGAACATCTAAATATAATAAAATACAAAGTCTAATATAAATTTTTAAAAAGAAAAAAAAAGAAAAAAAGAGAATAGTCAATAATTTAGGATAATTTTATCCAACTTTTTGTGTTACATAGATACAAATTCACTTTAATTTATAAGTAAACATGAGGTGTGAGATGACATGTTATCTATAGTGATTTATTGTACTCACTTAAGCTTAAAATCCCCTAAAATTCAACAGGTTTACGAGAAAGAGCACGAGCAATAGAAACAAATCAGGTTGATAGTGATATGACCTAGCCCTATTTAGAGAGTGAGTGATCCTCGATTTACTCAAGTTCATAACATTATTTCAGCCGCATTTCTTGTAGCCGCATTTGCATTGTTACATTTTTATGCATTAAAAATTATTTAAAAATCATTTCTTCTTTCATAATCTATGTAAAAGTGACTCTTGGCTCTCTGCTTAAAATATTGAATTAGAAATCAATCTTAGATTTTAATTTTTGTTGATGTTGTACTAGCTTCTTATCAAATAAAAAAACACATTATTATAAAATATACTTATCGTAACGTGTTATTAATTCGGTTAATCAATCAATCAAAGTAATAACTTTTAATAAGGCATGTGTATGTTTTTACTTTATTAAAAGACATATTACTACGGCCTTAAAAATCACAGCATGAATATTTTTAATACAACAAAGGATTCGTCTGTTAATTTCTATATTTAAATAGAAATAGAAAAAATTTCACCATGGTTGTATTTGTCAATCATCTTATATGTCACGTAAAATTAATATTTATCACTACGGTTGGTCTTATCAACCGTGGTAAAATGTGTTTCTTTGCAATTAAAACATATCAGATTTAGTTTATTTCCATAACACAAGTGCCCCTAGCGAAGAACAGATGAATGTGATAGCGAAACAGACTTCCAAACTTCTTACCTCTCATTCATTTCTTGGTCAAAACTTTTTGTTCATACGACAAGAGCGAGCACGATCATACACGAAGGGCGTTTCTTGGTCACAACCTCTTCTTCAATTTACAGTACTTTATCTATTTCTTCATCTTTATGACCGTTCATGTTTAGCTATAGATTTTGTGTTGTTAAATGTTATATTGTTGTGATTGAACCATATTCTTATCTAGTGTGTGTATGAACCTTTAATATGTTGTGTGAATGTTAGGTAGTATATATGTAAAAGTGTTGTTGTATATATGTGTAGGCAACATATTAGTATATCAGAATGTTGTGTGAATGTTAGTATGTTGTGTGTTGCATTAGTGTAATAGTGTACCATTTATGTTGTTGTAATTGAGTTATACTGAGATTGTTTTTACGTTGTTGGGAATGGTATATATTATTGTGACTAAATGATATGAAAATGAAGATTACTTTATAACTTATTGTGTTGTTCCATCGTTAAATGATTTTACAAGCTTTTGATATAAATTTTAGAATTTATTATGAATCGTAGTTGGATGAAAGATGAAGTATTAGGTCCAGTGTATGAGAAAAGAGTTCTTGAATTTCTTGAATATGCGGAACAAAATCTTCCTAACAATAATGGACTATATTATCGCCCTTATGTTGTATGCGGGAATATCAAAAAATTTCCAATGAAAGAAATATTTCATCACATTTGTTATGATGGGATTTATCAAAATTATAAAATATAGAAATGGCATGGTGAAGTGGATAAAAATCAAAATGCGGCAGAAAGACATAAAATTGATAAAGCTATGGATGATTATTTAGATGATATGATTCGTGATATTGGAGAAGATTCTTTTTAGAAAGCCCATACTTATGATACTTTTCGGAAATTAATTTTGAATTATATCAAAATACATGCATTCCCTAATGATTGCATATTAGACATGAATGAGTATGAAAAATTGAATCAATATCCAAAATATGGTGAATTGCACTGCAAGATGAAGAGCAAGACGGTGTTAGCAAGAAGCGTCCATGGGCTAAAGTGTTATGGTACTTTCCAATAACTGCATGGTTCAAGAGACTTTTTTTCTAGAGCAGGTGACACAAAGAATATTAGATGGCGTGCAGATGAAAGAAAATATGATAGAAACATTCGCCATGTAGCTGATTCTTTGCAATGGAAGAAAATTGATTCACTGTTTTCAAATTTTGGCCTTGAGCCAAGAAACCTTAGACTTGGGCTTGCCACAAATGAAATGAACCTCTTTAGTAACATGAATACTAACCATACTTCGTGACCTGTTCTTCTCACAATTTATAACCTATCTTCTTGGTTGTGCTTGAAGCACAGGTATATCTTGTAATATATGATGATTTCTAGAGCAAAATAACATGGAATTGACATGATTTTTTTATCTTACTCCATTAATTGAATATTTAAAAAAATTTGTGGATGAAAGGCATTGACATTGATGATGTGTATTTAGGTGAAAAGGTGAAGATGTGTGCAATGTTATTTTGCACAATTAACGAATTTCCAATATATGGTAATTTGGCTTGATACATTGTCAATGGACATAAAGTCTCTCCTATATGTGAATCTAATACCTATGTTCACCCACTCTAGTTTAGAAAAAAGACTGTTTATCTTGGGTATCAAAAATTTATAGAACCCAACCATCCTTATCATAGATTGCGTAAGGCTTTTAACAGAGAACAAGTGGTTGAAATCACTCATAAACCTTTAACATGCAATGAAGTTTATCAACAAAAAGAACACCTTATTCTTGTCTTTGAAAAGAATAAAAAAGGTCTCGTTGAGAGAAACATTTGGAAAAGATATTGTTGTTCTTTAATCTTCCATATTACTCTAGCCTCGATATAAGATATTTTCTTGATGTGATGCATGTGGAGAAAAATATGTGTGATAGTTTGATTGAAAGACTTCTAAATATATCAGGTAAGGCTAAAGATAGTAAGAATTCCCATTTAGATAACATTTGGCTCCAGAAGAAAGAAGAAAAAGAAAATATTTGCCTTCGTAATGTCACACTCTATCTAAAAAGGAAAAGATAAGTTTATGAGAGTGTTTGCATGGTATCAAAGTTTTGCAAGGTTACTCATCAATAGTCAAGAAATTTTGTATCAATGAAAGATCTCAAGTTAATTGGCTTAAAATCTCATGATTTTCATGTCTTGATGAAACAACTTCTACCCGTGTTATCTGTGGCATCCTATCAATAAATGTAAGAGTAACTATAATCATATTGTGTTTATTCTTAAATGCTATATGTAATAAAGTTCTTGATTTTAAAAAAATAGATGAATTAGAAAATGAGGTAGAAATAATCTTGTGGAGATTGGAGATATATTTCCCTCCATCATTTTTTGACATTATGGTTCACTTAATTGTTCATCTAGTCAGAAAAATAGATTTTATGATCCAGTTTATTTAAGGTGGATGAACCAATAGAGAGATACATGGAGATCTTTAAAGCATATACGAAGAATCGTCATCGACCGAAAGCTTCGATCATTAAAAGTTGTTGAGTTCTATTCAAAGTATATGTTGGAAGAAGAGTCTATAGGAGTTCCAAAGCCTCGTCATGCAAATATATATGGAGGTATATGTACTCAAGGTTTAAATGTTATTTCAATGTCTCAAGATATAGTTCTTCAAGCATATTTGTATATGAATAATGTGAAAATTCTAAGAGTTATATTTTAGGGGTTTGGTAGCCTTTTGGGGTTATCATAGGGATTGGAAAATACTTTTAATACTTTGGATTTGAGTGATTCATATATCGAGAGTTGGAGAGGTTAGAAAACACTTGGGTAGAAAATAAGGGTTTGTTCTTAGGAGCCTTCAGGGTTTGTTCTTGGGAACTCTGAAGGCGAATGCTATTTTCTTGTAACTCGTCTGTAATCTCTTGTAACAACATTCTGAATATAGTGAATTGAAGAGTTGCTCTCTCCCCCAGACGTAAATCATTTGATCGGAATAGATAAACAATTTTCTTGTATACTCGCCTATTATTATTTTTATTTTTTGAGGTCATTTGTTTGATTGTCATCATTCTTTGCCTCCACATATTAAAGTATTGATTGAAATTAAATCTTGTCATTATTACAACATTATTCGATTAATAAATTTTAAAAATGTATTTTTCCACTAAATCATTATCAATATTAAATAGAGAACCATACTAAATGATATTCAACTGGTGTGGGATACTATGCTAATTAGTAGTAAATTTAAGATGAAAGGTTTATACAAGGCGATGTGTAATGATGCTTTACAAGTTATTTGGAGGAATGTGTTTCGTCATAATGCTGCTAGACCGAGGGCCCTGGTGACTATGTGGCTTGCTTGTCAGGGTAGATTGGCTACGAGATAACACATCTTCCAGTTTGGTATGGTTGCTGGTAACAGGTGTTGTCTGTGTAATCGGGAAGAGGAATCTATTAATCATCTCCTTTTTGTGTGTCCTGAAACAATTTGTATTTGGTCCAAGATCCTTGTTTGGATTCAGGTTAGTCACATCCCGCAATCTTGGGATGTAGAATTGTTATGGTTGAACAAGAATACTAATGGTAAAGGATGGAGATCATCCATCCTGAAGTTAGTTGTTGCAGAGACTGTCTATGGTGTGTGGAAATTTCGTAACGACGTATGTTTTGGTAATATTGTAGATAAGACTAAAATTGTGGACAATATTATAGATATGATTGTTTATAGGGGCTAATATAGCAAGAAACTTAAGATACATATAGCTACGTTGACGGCGTTTTAAGTTTTATTTTATTCCCTTGTTGTCTTATGTGATGGCTGGGTCCGAGCGATTGCCTTGTAATCCATTGCTTTTAGAATTAATTCAATCTTGGTTGATTAAAAAAAAATCCATGTAACTCTCATTCTACTTTCTTATAATATTATGTTAAAATATTGAGAATATACATTGATCTCCTCCTAAAGTCTCTTTAAATGAAAAAGATCTCAATCCATTTCCTTGTACTTAATAAAAAAAATTGCACTTAAATTTTTTGTTTTCATACTCTCTGTGAGAAGAAATTGAAAAGAGAGAAAGAGATGAGAAAGAGTGAGAGAAGAGTGAAGTAGATGAGAAATATAGTAGATTTGAGTGACAGTTTGGTATAAGAGAAAGATAAAAGAAATAGAAGAGAAAGAAGTGTTATTATTTTAAAAAAGACAACAATAGCCTTCAAAATAAAATAAAGTAATAGAGAAAACACACATTATAAAGGGTAATTAATGGAAAAGAAATACAACAGGCTTTCTCTCTGCACTTTCTTCTCAACTTTGTGAAGAAAGAAAAAGCACGTGGGTCCCACCATATTAAATCTCTCTTCCATACTTCTCTTCTTGACCAAGCAGGGTGAGTTTCATACTTCTCTTCTCTTTCTCTCTCTCATACTTCTCTCTCCTTAAAATCACTTCAACCAAGCACATTGAGTGCAATTTCTCATTAAAATATTGGTAAACTAATGACAGCTATTATTTTTGTCGCCCACCTAGTCAATAATCATGGCTGACATGTACACGTGAAGCTTAGAGCATCTCCAATGGTGTAACCCATTTTTGGGTTCTTTATGGGTCCCACTAGCCACATCATCTTAAAATAATTTTTATAATTTTTATTTTAATTGTATAATTCCAAAAAGTTATTATTGGACCCACAACTTTACCTCATAAACTAATTTGATTGGGTACCACAATTTTTTCATAGTTGCATTGCAATGCAATGGTACTATGATGTGGCATGTCTAGGTGGAGAACTCAAAAGAAAATACCACCATTGAAGATGCTCTTATGGACTAACCTGTCTGGATTGCACTGCTTGCAACTGCTAGCTCACCACCATTTTCCTTGGACATGCCTTACGTTTTAATATTTCACATCTAAAACGTTTTCCTGCATAATTTTATTTTAAATTATAAAATAAATATGAAATTATCTACAAATGCACAATGATGACTTTCTTGAACCATTTTTTCACTTGAATATTTTAGATTTAAAATATTAATAAATGCTTTTGATTTTTCATGGCCAACAATCCACTCACGCTTCTGCAAATTGATCCAAAACACACAAAACTCATGTTTCCTTTTAAGTCCTATAAATAGAGACATACTCTTTCGATATCAATACACAAAAAACATTCATCTAATCTTTACTTGTATATCCAAAGAGAAACATGAAGCCTTCAATCTTAGCATCATTTGTTTGGCTTTCATTTGCAAAACTATTGCAGCACCTGAACCTGTGCTTGACATCTCAGGTGAGAAACTGACAACAGTTTGTTAGAAGTTGCAACTTACCAACCTTACTTATGTTTGCACATGATGTTTATTGTTCTCCTCTTCTGTCGAGGAGACTACATTTCGCTAAAGGCTTTCAACAGATTCTTGTCTTCAGGGATGAAGATAAATAGGTCTAAAAGCAAAGTTTACTTTGGTTATGTTGAGATTGTGATACTAAGAATGGCATTTTTACTATGTCCTCTTTCAAAGAAGGGACTCTCCCCTTTAAGCATCTTGGTGTTCCTTTAACTTGTAAAAAGTTAGCTATTAGCCATTATATGCCTCTTGTGGGGAGGATTAGTCATTGGTCTTCTAAATTGTTGAGTTATGCTGGTAGACTCTAGTTAATTAAAAGCATCTCCTTTGCTTTGGCTAACTATTGGCTGATGTGTTTTCCTCTACCTAAAGTTGTTCTCACGAAAATTGACTCCATTCGCAGATCATTTCTATGGACAGGTAAGGATGTAATCAGTAGGAAGGGTCCAGTTGCTTGGACTGATGTTTCATGAAATAATTATTATTATTATAAAGTAAAAATGATCTTTTGAAGGCCTATATAAGACTCTTAATTTAACTTATAAAAACATCATTATTATATTATTATAAAATAAAAATGATCTTTTAAAAGCCTATATAAAACTTTACCTTTTTCCAATTCTCATAATTTATCTTCCCCATGTATTTAATTTATATAATACTGTAAATTTATAAATAATCTCTATTGGTGACACAAAATTAATTGTGTTTTTTCAATTCAGTATGAAATGTCCAAAACATTTTAAATTTTTGAACGGGGGAGTATGCAATTAGACATTATTCCATATAAATGTCAATATATCGATCATAACTATCAAATTATTAATCACTTGGTTTGTGACGATGTAAAATACACTGTAAAATTATTTTCTGTGATGAAGTGATGTTGACCATATATAGTATATTTGTAACCCTATTTTGTGTAATGGGTTTGAATATTCCTTATACTCATCTATCATTTTTAATATAGTATTTTGCACACAGGCCAAAAGTAGTTGATACATACAAGCATAGAGAACAAGTTGGCATAAGTAATTAAATTGAAATGGCTAATGACATTAGTTAGTGGAAAAGTTGCGTGGTGGTAATCAATGATTCTCCAACCCAGAAATAACAGAGAGATGGTGTTCAAGACTTGGGTCAGCACTGAGTTTTATTATGTTTGAATGTTTAATTTACTCTTACTACAAAGCAACACATCCTTTCTACCTCACTTAAATACATTCAATATGATTTTCTTAGGCTAAAAAAAATGTGATAAACAACATTAAAATTTAGGTTTACATGGTTCCCTTAGTAAAATACACATTGATTTATTTAAATATACATAAATTATTCCTTGGTAGAGTACAAAAATGGGCATGAGCAACAGAAACTATGAAGAGCTGAGTGAATACCTATCTATGTAGTAATTGAAAGATCTTTCAGCTGCTGTGGATCTACTTCAGATGGTGACCTTGTGAGTGCACACTGTGCAGTAGTCGTTTTCGGGAAAGCAATGACATCCCTGATAGAACTAGCCCCAGCTAGCAACATAACCAATCTGTCCAAACCAAAAGCTATGCCTCCTGCATTTGTTTCATATATAATAACAACCCATCAGCTACTGAACATATTGAGAAACAATCGGTGTGATTCGTGTTTTTAGAGTTGTGCTCGAAGAAAGCTACGGCAATTAAATTGCAACTTAATATTAGATGTTACTTTTATTGAATGCTTTGAATGCTTTCAGTTTAGTATGCCAAATGAGGCAACATTTGAAGAGAGTAGTGTCGCATCATTCCAACTACACACCAAGTTTTTTTCAACGCCAATAGAATTAGCAAATTGCGAAACTATTTTCTGTTTCTGCAACTCCGGTCTCAACATAAGTTTAGTTTATATTAAACATTTGATGTCTAATTTATAAACATATCTATTGCCATAAACCATTTTAGAAGATTTATAAATATACATACCATGTGGCGGAGCCCCCATGTCAAGCGCTTCAAGAAGATAGCCAAACTTTGCTTCAGCCTGAAAATAAATTATAAAGCATAATTCAGATCAGTCAAAGCCACACACATGCCTTCGAAGCAATTATTACAAATATAAGCATAATGCCCTATTTCCAAAATGGAAGAACCCCTAAGATGAGTATAACAGATTATATAAGAAAAAACAAGCCAAAACTGTGTTCACATTAGCTTCACACTGCAATGCCAGGAAAAAAAAGATCACAAGAAGCCAATAAACAATACTTCTAGTCAAAATACTTCTAGCCAACATCAACTCATTTATTAAATAGGAAAAGACAGAGACTAATCGAAAAAAGTAAATAAGGCTAGGAATGGAATCGCATTTACTAGCCTGCTCCATTGAGATGCCTACAATCTCCAAAACCTTTTGTTGTATGTCGCGTTTATAAATTCTCAAACTTCCCCCACCAATCTGACAGAAAATATGATATTTTAGTAATTTATGCAGACATCCGTTGTAAAATTGTCAATCTAAGAGCTTCAAGAGAGGAAAGTAATCCAAACTAAATTTCAACTACCTCCACTCCATTGTAAACCATGTCATATGCCAATGCGCGAGCAGTGGCAAGGTCATTCATGTCTTCAGGATTTGGTGCAGTGAAAGGATGATGAAGAGCCTGCATTCCATAATAGAATAATGAAAGGAACAACAACAAATATAACCAGATTAACTGAAATGACAATCATAATATTTTCAACCAAGAGACATGTTATTATATATTGAGAAAAATACATTGTTGGATGATATTAAAAGAAAAAACAGACCTCAAGCCTCTGCTCTGAATCATTCCACTCAAACATTGGAAAGTCGGTAATCCACAAAATTGAATGTCTGCCCTAAAATTCAAACAAATAACCAGATAGTGTAAGTGAAATGAATCATCAAGATATACAGCATTTATTTTCCTTTAAAAAGCAAATACCAACTTACATGGTCGATTAAACCTAACTCATGTGCCACGTAAACTCTAAGACGATCTAGAGTTTTATTTACAGATGCATGATGACCAACTGCAAATAAAATCAAATCATTCGGTCTAGCAGAGCATCGCAGTAACAAATCCTCTTTAGTTGCAGGATCCATACTTGATACTAAAGCAGATATTCCCTCAATATCCCCTAAAAACAAAGGTTAGCACAATAGATAATGGAATATAAGAAACATGTCTCAAAATATCATAAAATTGAGTATTGATATTGAATTCCTTATTTACCATTCTCCGTGATCTTGAGAAAAGGTAAACCCTTTGCACCAGATTTGAAAGCTTCATTGTAAATATCACCTTTCTTAAGAGTTGAATTTGAGTACTTTTTTGCACCATTAGGTACACACAACACTTTTATAATTCCTCCACTCTCCAAGGAATCAGAGAAAACCTTGAAAGAAGACCCTGAGAAAATGTCAGATACCTGCAGCCAATAGAAGTTATATCTCAGCAAGATGAAGCAAGTATAGGTAAGTTACTGCAATACGAAACTAAAACACAAAGTAACAGTGATTTCCAACACGGGACTGCAGCAAGCTATATCAAATGAAAAAATGTGAGCACATAAGAGAAGATCAAAATAACTACCATATGCTAGAAACCACAGAAGTACTAAGAGGAGGTGAAATACAGAGCATTACATCTTTTAATTCGAGATCAAATCTGGTATCTGGCCGGTCTGAACCATATCTATTCATTGCTTCAGCATAAGTAAGCCTAGGGAAAGGATTTGGTAATTCCACACCCTTAATTTCAAGAAAAACCTGCAATAAACACTTCTTATTTTTACACCAAGCAATGAGTGTGTATTCTATCTAATCTAGGAGATGAACAAATTCATAATAAGCATACAATATTTGATCCCCTCAAATAGTATCCAACTTCAAAATAGCCTAACATACATGATTCAATTTTTATAGTTTTCCTTGTGTAAAACCAACCACATACAAAAAGATCTTTATCAAACAGATTTACCACATTAACACCTTCCCGTTTCAACAATTACCTTTTCCTGAAATACTTGTGATGTTGATTGGGCAGCAAATCCTGATGGCAGAAGATCCACTTCTATTGCTGCCATCTTTCTTGATTCTAACTTGATCTCACAGTGGTCTCAAAAGCAAACTGTAGTTGCCAGGTCTAGTAGGTACCAAAACTGAGTATCAAAGTCTTGCTCTAGTTTACTGCAGAACTGTTGTGGATACACACCCTAATGAGCTAGCTATCTCTGCTCAAGTTCCTCCGGTGTAGGGTTTAGGGTTTTAAGTGATAATCAGAGTGTTGTTGCTCTGGCCATCAAACCAGTTCTTCATGCACCACTATACACCAGGAACTTAACTGTTCTTTGTCAGAGAGGTGTTAAAGAAGCAGCTAATAGTTCAACATATTCCTGGACAAAATTAACAACCAGATCTTCATACTGAGCCTCTATGCCCTGCCAGGTTTTGTTTTCTAAGGGACGGGTTCAATGTATCTAAGCTCATTAAATTCTCTCGCCTACCTTGAGGTTGTGTGTATGTGTGAGAGAACAAATTTCTCGGATGTTAGCCTATTTAGTATATTTCTGGTTATTTAGGCTTCATAGTTACAGTGTCAGTTATGCTTAGCTGTCATCAGTTTGGGTATGCTCAGTTGTCACAATTAATTAACCTTATTCCAGTCGATAAATTTTGTTTGTAAGTCTCTATTATGGAGCTTTTCAATTCAGATAATACAATTGAGAATCACCTTCTATCTAATAGTGTATGGAGAGATGAAAGGTGTTTCTCAATCATCATTAAGATTCTCCACACTATTAATGCCATTCCATCGAGAAACAGAGGAGCTTGATAGCTTTGTTTTGAGGAGTATGTCAAAAGATTAGAGGAAGAGAGACAACTTATGAAGCCAGCCATTTAGTTTCATGCTAAAAAAGCTTGGAAAAAAAGTAAGTGGTACATGCATGATCTTGGCAGAAGATCAACAAGCGATGGATGGGGATTACCAAGATTTAGAAATGGGAAACACAGTTGAATGATTATAAGCGGGAATTCTCGTACAATAAGGATCCCCATTCCCACCTTGAGGGTAAAGTGAACTTTTATGGGGGAATATATTGTTAGGATGTGACAATAATGACAACTGTCATGTTAGTCAATTAGTCCATTTAGTCAGTTATCACTTATTAGTTATCTTAGAATTTGGATTTGACCTAATTTAATCCAAAAAGGTAAAATAGTTTTATTATTTTGAATCTTCTTATCAACTTCCCATTTCAATTGTGTTTCTAGCATTATTGATCGACCATATGTTATCTTTCTTTGAATTAGTTTACCAAAAGTGCATGTTTCTTTAGTTATCCTTTATAATTTCTCAACCAATCTCAATACCTGCTTCAGACACTTTATTCTTCCATTCCAAAAACTTATCTAATATATGTTTTCATTATTAGTGTTCAAAAATTTTAATTTATGGATAAGATAACATGAATATATTTAACCTGTTAAGTATGATTATAGATGGTATAAACTAACCTTTCTGATCAACTCTTCATTAAGAGTCAACATATCCTCTAAAGGAGTAAACGCCATTTCCATATCTAGTTGTGTGAACTCCGGTTGTCTATCAGCTCTTAAATCTTCATCTCGAAAACATCTGGCAAAACGTAAATTGCATTTAATCCAAAAACAAACATGGTGACTTGCATCAAAAATCTTTTAATTGTAAACCACACAAATCAAATGCTTTTTTATAGGAAAAAGGGAAGAGTTTTAGAAATCCTCCATAATATAAGCCAAGATACAAAGAGACAAAAAATAAAAACAATATTATACCTTGCTACTTGATAATATTTATCAAAACCAGCTACCATTAGCATTTGTTTGAATAGCTGAGGGCTTTGAGGCAAGGCGTAGAATGTTCCTGGCTTCATAATTCATGAGATAATGAATCAACAAAACATGGCATAAATTACGTATCTCACAAAAAAAAAAAAAAGTAGATAAAAATATCACATTGCATTATATCTTAGCATTGCTCCACACATCAAAGATGCGATCCCGATACAATAAAATTATTTAGTGACATAATACAGATAACTCACTTATGGGAAATTACAACAGTATTTGCAGTCATTTTTACAGTCAAAACATAACAGATAAATATCAAACGACAGTGCTTTCTAAGCTTAAGTATAAGGAAAAGGGTCAATGATGTGTCTACTAAGGATGCACAATGCAAACCTGCATAAGCTACATTAATGCCATTGAGGTATAGCCATAGGTAAGGTAATAGCTTTCGAA
The DNA here is from genome assembly GCF_029867415.1 of Vicia villosa. Lineage (NCBI taxonomy): Eukaryota > Viridiplantae > Streptophyta > Magnoliopsida > Fabales > Fabaceae > Vicia > Vicia villosa. The sequence continues at coordinate 188,043,081 of NC_081181.1, read as the reverse complement.
GTTGGGATCATAAACCCTGTCAACTCCAAAATTCAAAATAGCAATATCTAATTGAACAATTAATTGATTTGATTATGCCAAAGATAAATTTAAATTGCCTGATTGAACTTTTGACGAAACTAATTTTTTCAAAGTCTGTTGTGTTGACTTATTTACTCTATTTTATTTAAAAGCCATACTAAACAAAGAGAAAGAAAGACTAACAATATATTAGAGAAATATAATAAAATTAGATCTCATGCAATAGGTGGATAAATCTTAATACCTGGACTCTTGATGGAACTAAATAATCTCGGGCACCTTCTGGAGTGGATCTTGAAAGTATTGGAGTTTCAATCTACCTTATGAATAAAAAAAAAGGTAAAAGATCAACACAGGACACCAACTACCAAAGTATGGTGTGCAAGAGACTCAATAACTCAAGGGAAGGGATGAACCTAATGGACAGTACCTCCACAAAACCATGTATGTCTTCTAGATACCTTCGTATGAGTTTAATCACTTTATGCCGCAGCAATATGTTAAAATTCATTTGCTGCCTTCTTAGATCTAGACATCGATACCTGTAAATAAGTATATGTAAGCAATAAAACTCTCATATGCTTATATAATACAAAAATGAATATGTATTATGATGGAACCCGTGAATTCATAATGGAAAATCTGTTTGTATTGAGAATGAAAATGGAGCAAAGGTCACATACATTGACGAAAGAAAAGACAAACTGGAGTTCAAGAACTGCTAAACAGAGCTAAGCTCCTTAACAAGAGAATACTTTCTACAACATGAATACTAACAACTTCTCGGAATGAGGCTCTCACTCTCACCTCTTTCTCCTATAAACCCTTGAACGTCCTAACCAACTGCCACGCCAAATCAGCAGCTCTTTTCCTAACTCTTCCATTCGGCTTGGTTATTAGGCTTAGGCCCAAAGCCAGTGTCCTATCACTACCATCCACTAGAAAAATAGCCTTGTCCTCAAGGCTAAGATAAGGACACTCGTGTGTTGAATACTTCTTATCGCTTACAGTTGGTGGCATGACCATACCATGAATAACTTGCAAGAGATCAAATGAAATTAGGCAAGCAGTGGCCGCCAAACAACCAAAGTATTAATGCTAGACAAGGCAATTTCAAACTATCGGCTCATCCACATAGTTTTACTCCCATTTCAATTGGGAAGCATGCAGTGAATTTCTTCTATGTTTAGAGAGACCACTACTTCAGCAACCATAGCTTGAGAAAGAGAAGCGCGAGTGCATTTGAAGCATTCAACATATCCATTGGCATCTCTTCTATGATATCAAGAAGCATGACAAATCATTAACTGCATCCTTTGTTGAGAAAAAATCTATATGAATAACAGACAATGCTGGTGCTATTTCTTTCCCTCTGTTCTTGCTGTCCATGGCAAGAGTTATGAGCTTTTTCAAACAGATTGGTTTATACTCAATTGTACCTGTGTCTTCAAGACATTGGATGAGCTCAAGTATGTCATCACAGCGAAAATATTCATACCTTGACAAAGCATCCGTCAAAGGTTCATACTCATGTTTACATCCTGCTTTATTAACTAGAATCACATCTAAACTCTTATATGAGGCCTTTAGAAATGCTTCCTTTGCCACAGCAGAAGGATCTTTGGCATAACCATTCTTTAATATAGATCTTTGAAATCTATTTGCATGTTTCCATAATTGTTTAATAGTCCCTGATTGAAATTGCATCACAAGCAGTTATCATGACTTTATTATTGTGTTGTTTGAGCCAGCAATCAATCTTAATTAGATTAATAGACTTTCCAACTCCACTAAACACAACAACATAATGTTTGCTTAGCTCCTTGGTAGCATGGATATCCTTTAATGTGTCAACAGAATGATTAGGAATGAAAATATAAACAAACCTTTCTTCCATTGCAACGTGAACTGCTGTGACTTGTGAGCATCATCATAACTGAAGCCAACTTTTTGCCTCTAAAACTTGTTACCATAGATTCGCATATTTTCTCATCTATTTCCTCAGCCATAATATGGCCCGACTCATTAATTCCTGAATTAGCTTTGGCTGGCACCTTCGCAACCCCCGCTCTGTTTGGTCTTGGACCCAAATGTTAATCTCAACTTGGGGCAGCTTCAGCGGCTCTGCTCCTTTCCAAGTCTTAATTTCTTTCACCAACAAATTAGAATAACCTTGCACCAGGCCCATTTTGTCTAAACTCAGACCCGATGTAGAGTACCAAATCAGCCCCTATTTTCTTTGGAAACCTCCCAATTGCAACAGCATCAAAACATACCACATCGGCGTGCAAACAAGATGGCTCATCTAAGATGGAGTCATTCCCTGCTACAATGAGATTGGTTGTCGTCAGTGTCAATGATTGGGGATGAGCCTCTGCCTGTAACTGGTATTCGGTGGTTCTTATTCTGAAGGATGTGGGTTACAAACCGCTCCGCTAGCTCCTCTCAATAACCCAGAAGGTCGGACCATTGATGGAACCCGTGAATTCATAATGGAAATTCAGTTTTTTTTGGTATTGAGTATGAAAATGAAGCAAAGCTCACTCACTATTGCGAGCATCATCCTAACCAAAGAATATTTTCTCCTAATTAAATGCTAACAACATTTCTGAAAGAGCCTCTCACTCTCACCTCCTTCTCCCTAAAAATCTTTGCACATCCTAACCAACTACCGCATCAGCAGCTCTTTTCCTAACTCCTCTATTCAGCTTGGTTATTGGCCTTAGGCCTAAAACCAGAGGGCTATCATATTATGAAAGTCGCACAAAACTCTCTCTTTTCCACCAAAGTTAAAGATAAGTCTGAAATGATATTTACTAAATAAATAACTTCATAAAAAATAAACACGGACAACAACATTAATAGGAAAATTCTAAATATAGTGAGATTATATATAAATAACTTGATAACAATTACAAGTATCATACAACTATCGATGGCTACTACCTCAAACGGATTTCCTCTTTAAGAGAATTTTTTGCATCATCTCCTGTAGTAACTAAGAATGGTAACTTTGAATTCACAGAATTTAACACTTGAACCTCATTAGCAGCAACCTGCACAACACAAGGACGAATGTGAAATTTTGGTAGACAGGGAGAAAACAGTAAATAAATCAAACATTTAAACAACAAAAAACATATCTTCAGATTGAAGACAACAACCAGTTAAATACAAGGCATATTTCTTGGTAGAAAAACAAATTTTAACCACCTCGATGAAGCCCGTTTTCATCTTCTTGTTGATTGATTCATTTGGACGAGACCTGACTACACCTTCAATGGCAACCACATACTCCAGTCTGAGGTCGTTGATAGCGGAATGCGCGGCTGGAAATTCATCAGGAAGAGTTGTAACCTGAATTTCAAGCTTAATTAGAATACACACAATGTTCAATTATAAAACAACACTGATAGTAAAGTAGTCGATACATGATGAAATCATGAAAATGGAAATGGAATATAATGTAACAAACAATATGTTATGAGGACTAACAAGGGAGTAGCCATTGAGAATGATGAGTTAGCAAAATACCACTGGACATGGACATTTAAGAGATCAAGCAGTTAAGAAATCACAAAGCAGGGAACCTAGAAGGAGTAATAGGCAGAAGATAACTAAATATAAGTGGAGTGATTATGTGAGAGGTAGTTGAAGTGTATACGAGGGGAAAACTGAAAGTAGTTAGAGTGGAATTTGTGATGTAATTCTTCTCTCTTCCTAATTTCCTCTCTGTCGCTGTCTCTGAATCCCTCTCTCTGTTGTCTTTCTAATTTGATCATCTTGTAAATGTTTACTTTTCCTATATCGAATACACTTGGAGTTGATTTCATAGTTGTTTTCATTGAAACAGTAACCTAGATTTACATTTCCAATTCAGTTCGATTCATAATAGTACATGTATGCATAAGATAAACACAATAGCAAAGCAGCAGCATAGTTTAGCTGGTGGATACATCATACAGGGGTGTGGTTATTTACGTTGATTGTTACTCAACACTTGTGCTGGCCACATTTGCAAACGTACTGTCCCCTTACAAGTCATAGTAGTAGCCATGGATGTAAGCTTACAAACAACATCAGTTTCATTCTAAATTAACATCTACAACTCAAGATATGGCCTAATAACCTTTACATAGTGTCAACATTATATTCCAACATCCTTGCTCGTATACATTTCATCTTCAATTTTTGTTAAGCATTTCAACAAACATTAAAAAAACAACATAGCATAGCAAAGAATGTACCTGAACAATCCCGGTATGGTCTCTAAGATTAAGAAAAGTGAGTCCACCATGGACTCTATGAAGTGCAACCCAACCACAAATCCGAACCTTTTTACCAACATCATTCAAAGACAATTCACCACAGAAATTCGTCCTTGAAACCCATTGAAGCGATTCATTAAAAGGTAAAGACGGTGGCGGTGGTGGTGGTATAGCATTGGAAGTAACTGTTTCAGAAGCAGAGGAAAGTGGTTGAATTGAAGCAGAAACAGAAGAAACGGTTCTGATTGTTGAAATTAACCTTGGAATTGTAGTGGAAACCCTAGAAAGTCTGGGTCGGAGAACCATCAAAGGCATTGCTTTAAGGAGCAGAGACATGTTGAATGAAAGATTGAAGCTTGATTGAAAGTAGACAGATTGAAAACACGAGAATTCAGAAATATTCCAAGAATCCAAGAGAAGCCATTGATGAATGAAAAGGTGAGAACAGAACGCGACGGTGAATGGGAAAAGATAAAGGATGAGTAGAGTGATGCTTAATCCTAAACCATTTAAAAATAAATAAAAAACTGAACTTCTCAACCGGTTTCAAACTCGGTTATTAAACCGGTTTTTGTTAAAAACCAGATATCACGCTGTTTAGGTTTAAAATCCAGTTTTTTTTCCTTCAATCTACACACGAAAATCGGTTCAATAACCGCGCGTTAATAACCTTTTCGAAGTTATCAAAAATAAAAGAAAATAATTACCAAGATCTTATAAAAGAAATACTAAGTTTTGATTGATTGTATTTCTTATAAAACAATTATCAAAAATTAAATAATTTATGTTTTGAATATGATTTTTAAAATAGAAAAAAATATAAATGTTTAAACATAATAAAATTTAGATGAAGTAAAAAAATACTAAAAATACTGGTCCTCAAATTATTGGTATAAAATTCTCATTAATATATGCTTTATTATGTTTATATATAAAAATTATAATTCAAAATATAATGATTGAATATTATTTAAAATATAAACAATACCAACTACTAATATTACAGGTTTGCTATATATACACCACATTTGTCTATACCGTACATGTACACCATATAAGACAAGCAATAAATGATAAGTTGCACAAAAATTAACAGAAAATAAATTATTAAAAAAATAAAATTGGTATATTTTGGGTATAATTCTATGATGTGGGTGTAAAAATGAGTGTAACAACCTTAATATTATTATAGAAAGTAAAATTAATATTATTATAGAAAGTAAAGATAGATATTACATCACAATATCATAAACTTGTCAGAATAATTAAAATTCATATTTGACCTAAGATTTGGCATTGGAGCTCTAGAATGCTCAGCTTTACAGGTAGATATCAGTTGATCAAAAGTGTCTTATTTGATGTTAATAAAAATTGGTTACAATGCCTCCCGATGCCAAAGAAGGTCCTGCAAATAATTGGTTAGATCTATAGAAGTTTTCTCCGGACAGGTAAAGAGACGATATCCGGGAAACCCCTTATGGCATGGACATCTGTGTGCTCTCCAAGAATAGTAGAGGTATAGGTTTGATTCACCTGACAGACTGGAACATAGCTAACTTGATAAAAAATGTTATGGAATATCAGTGGAAAAATAGACAGCATGTGGATCAGATGGAACCATGTGTATTACATCAAATCTACACTCAAGCAGAGACTGGTGGTTGATCAAAAAACTTTTCGAATTGAGTGCTCAGTAAACAAGAGGTTAAGACTAGAGATATCTGTCTTGAACTTCTTGAAGAGAAAGAGAAAGTATCGTGGAAAAAATTGTTGCTTGACAACATGGCAAGATCCCGGGCTAAGTTCTTCCTATGGATAGCATGCCATGGTAAAATTGCTAAAAAAGAAAGATTGAAAAGTTTTAGTATGGTGACTGATGATTACTGATATTTCTGTGATACAGAGGAAAGGTTACAGCTGCAACATAATCCTGGGAATTGGAAAATTGGACGCAGTTAGCTGGTGAGGAGAAGTGGAGGCAACTGTTGAAAGGTCGGATTGGTAAAGCTTGCATACATAGAAACTTTATATGAATGTTGGAAGTATAGAAATGACACTTGTTTTGAAAATATTATAAGTAATACGGGTATAGGGGATAAAATCATTAACACTGTGTTTTATCGGGCTTGGATGAAGCCTGAGTTACGTAAACATATAGGCCAATTAATGATGCCCTAAGTTAGTGTCTGGTAGTTTTTTGGTTTGTAGGGTGGCGGGATCTTGGGATCGCCTTGTAATTAACAGTTTTTTTGGTTTGTAGGGTGGCGGGATTTTGGGATCGCCTTGTAATTAACAGTTTTTTGGCTAATGAAATTATTCTTTGTTAAAAAAAATTGAGAAAATTTGGAATGAGTTCACAAAAATTTCTTGTTTGGAGAAAAAATATGGAAAAGTTTTATAAAATATTTTATTAAAGTTAAATTTAAGGAATTTCAAATGTTAATAATAAATAAAGAATTTTAAATTGTTCATTCACTTTATATAATATGAAAGTTAAATTACTTATTATTAATTTTTCAAATTTTGCAAGATAGTTCTTATATTTTATAAAATTATAAAAATTTTAAAAATTATAAATAAGTCCTTGGTAATTTTCAAATTTTATAAATTAGTCTTTTCAAAATTGCAAATTGATTTCTATTTTTTAAATTTTATAAAAATGATTACAAAAATTTAACAATGAGTCATTTTAATATTTTATCTAAAAAATAATTTAAAAATAATTGCGTTTTAATTAAATCATTTAAATTATTTAAAATTTTAATTTTTTTTAAAATTTTCCATTATCTCGATCAAACACACTATTAATTTAATCAAATTTAGTGTTGTTAGTGTCGTTATTTATGAGTCTTGTAAGTTAGTCTTTCCATGTTTTAAATTTTCAAAATTAACTCTAAAAGCTTTTAAAAATGGTGAATCAGTCTCTATTTCTTTAATATTAAATTTCATCAAAACTTTTTAATTTAAGAAATAACGTAAAAAAGTTAACAGTACAAATTTAAAATATATTTTAAAAATAAATTTACTAAACAATTTTTTTCACCTCTTTAGTAAACATATTCTTTTTTCTGTTTTTAAAATTATTTTATAAAACAAAATTAAAAATAAAAAAAACAAAGATTAGCCAAAACTGTATATTAGAATATGAAATTAGGGAGAATGTCGATGTCATGATCATTGCAAATCATATCCCCTAAACTAATAATATTATGTGAAAGAGAAATAAACAACCCTTTCTCCCACCGAGTATAGTACAGAGTATCCTCTAAGCCAGCATGCATAGTACAGAGTGTTGTTTAACTACTAAAGTTGTGTTTTAGATGTGAATTAATAAACCAACTATTATGATTTGCACAATATTAACTTACTCAAACAAACGAATTTACACCCCAAAAATTACCAAACAGCAAAAAGCCTCTTTGGTTAAAGATTGTGGTGGACAATGACAGACCTTACAAACAAGTTTAATTATCAAAAGTAAAAAAGCAAATTTTGGTCGTGATAAATGAAACTGCCAAACCAGACATAAGTCAAAACCATTTCAAATCAAATTAAAGCACACTTAACCATCATAAAATTTAAAATAACCTTTCAACTATAACTCCTTCTAAAATAACCACAACAATTTAAAAACTCACTACCTTCACACAATACATTAACTACTAATTCACATCTTCACAATTTTTAATTGTGGCTATTTTTTGTTTTGTTTTTATATCTGCACTCTATTCTTGATTTCTTGCACAGAACTCATGTGAAACTAGCCACATGCCTTTGTTTTTTTCTCACTAACAACAAAAACTAAAACCAGAACCAAAATTTACATTGAACATTCACATGCACACTGCACTTTTGCATACACAGTAATAATAAAAGTAAAACTATTCTTTAATCGAACAATTCTGAGATGGGAAAAGATAATAGCCAAATCCAACGGTTACAATCTCACGGCATTCCTTTACTGGCGTAACCGTTAACCAACGCCAAAGCATTGCTGGTGAACTTCTTCACCTTCGTCACACGATTGTTAACGTCCGTTTTCATCGGACAATTCTCCACATCTTGAAATCCATCGGTACACGTTTCTTCATCGGTAAGCGCCGCGCTCATCCACGTCTGGACGTTACTCATCTGAAAAAGAAACGAATCGGCGCTGGTGCTGGCTCCGGCACCGGCGGATCCTATCTGGCGCATCTGTTTAATCGAGCCGCGGATTTCATCCACCGCGTCGTTGAGGTTAGAGAAGCAGTCATGGAGAGCGAGAGCGGCGCGGGAGTTTCCACCATAATCGGCGACGCGAGTGAGGTTGGAGAGGTAAGAAGCGGTGCGGTGGACTTTGGAGAAGCTTACGGCGATGGCGATGCGAGCGAGTTGGCCGGGATTCTGTTGGACTGCATTGGCGTAACGAGAGAGGGAAGTGTAGCATATGTCAGGGTAGAGTGTTGTGTTGCAGCTTGAACGGATGAATTCGATGTCGCCGGTGGTTCCGGTGGTTGGAGATTGTTCTCCGGTGGCGGTTACTGATTGTAGATATGAGAATGTAGATGCGAAGATGATGATTGATAATAGGAAGAGTTGGTGAGGGCGTTGGGTTTTCATTGTTATTTTTTCTTTTCTTGTTCAGAGTTTGTTTCTTTCCGTTTGAGAATTGTAACTGTGCAGAAAGAGAGTGAAAGGGAGAGAGAGGGTTTTGTAGGCAAAGATTTGTGTCGAAATTACTTTATTGTTACTAGCTTTTCTTGTAATAACGATAATGCCATTGATTCATTTTATATTTGAGCATTGCTATGCTTACACTCAAAATACTTACACCATGTTTACACCGTAGATATTTCAAATCATTTTAGTGTTACACAAAATCAAAATACAAAAAAAATTATTAAAAAAAACAAGAGTATGTATAATGGTATATAAATAAGGTGTAGGTGTAGCTTTTTGGTGTACACTTAGCATTTCTCTTTATATTTTTACTACTAAAATTATTATGATTAATTAAGATTTTTTTTGGGAAATATAATATTTTAGTACGTAATACTTTAATATTGTTACTTGCTATAGTGTTAAGGATGAGGCACACAACTTTACTACCTCGTCTTAGGATGCTTATTTGTGTTTTTGAACGTACAATTTTCTACGTCTCTTGCCCTCTGTTAGTCTTGTCTGATGCAAGGGAAGCGTCGTCCTTCACATATTTTCTAATGTGTTTCTCTTGGATTAGTCTCCCGATTTCCTTCTTTAGTAGGTAAAAATCTTCACTATAATCGGATCTATGTGACTATTTTGTTTGAATTTGTTCTAAACACACAATGTAAAAATTGGATCCTATCATACTATTTTGATTTCAGTCCTCTCTCATATTTCCAATCCAATGGTGGATTATCATACTACCACCAACAAAATAATAATATAAAGGTGAGACAGAATAATAGATCCAATAATTGATAATAGGACGTGATGGAAATATGAGAGAAATGAGATGAAAGGATTTAAATTCCACAATGTGTCACAGAATTAGGGGTGACAAACAGACATGTCTTTCCCGTTTAGGCCCGCTCTACAAAAAAATAAGGCGGGCATAGTTGAGTTTGCGGGCCAAAAACTTAGGGCCACCCCACAAAAAGATGAGGGCGGAGCGGGGAAAGCCCGTGGACACTACACCTTTTAAACCTAAAAACACAAAAAATTATTAAATTACCTTGCCCGCAAAAGCCCGCGAAGAAAACAAGACAGAACGGAGTAGACACATTTGAGGATGAGGACTTAAATCCTGAATTCGCCTCATACTAAAGTACGGACAAAAAGACATGTCCAACAGACCGGATTCGTTTAGTACCTCTACACAAATTCTCATTTTCGTTAATATATTTATCTAGTGTTTTAAAAAAAAATGTCAATCTCATCTTGCATTCAAACATGCACGTATTATGAAACAAAATTGATCTCAATATATAATACCTTTGAAAGATTTCACTAATTTATCCGGGGCGAAATATGAATTGAAAAACATAAAGTATAATTCTGTTTGGTTAAAAAAAACAAAAGAAACAAAGTGGCAGACATGTGTAAGTAATAATAGTCTACGGAGAAGGCCACTCCTTCCTTGGCGTGGGGACTCAACTTTTTAGTACTCAGTAATCAATAAATAAATTTAGTGGAAGCAAAGAAAGTAAAGATAATGTTTTCTTTAATAGAAACAATAATAATATATGTCACAGAAACAAAAATGAAAAAAGACATCAAATTTGATTTTCTATCCTTGGCATAGGCATGCACAGTGTCCACTTTGATTTTGCGGCTAGTGCAGAATCACAGTGTGTCATATTCTAGTCCGTGACAAAATCAACGGCGCACATTAACATTATAAAATTAAGGTAACAACCCTTCATCACTATTGAGTACTTGTGTTGTGTTTTGAATATATATTAATTATTGCTTTCACTCCACTAAAAACAACTTTTGACTGGCTTTGCTTATTTGTAACGTTGAAGAAAGATATGAAGTGTTAATGTAGTGTCAATAGTAGTTGTGCTATTGTTGTTCTATTGTGATTGGGATTGCTTCACTACTATTTTAAAATATGAATGAGCAACAACCCAATACACAACGATAAGATTCTCTATTCTCACACAACTTGTATTATTGGATAAACATCGGAGGTTTCACATTTCATTTCGACCGACTAAAATAGTCTCACAATGTTTGTAAATCGAAAGTAAATGATACTCTTCAAGGTTTCACATTTGATTGCGACCGACTAAAATGGTCTCACAATGTTTGTAAATCGAAGGTAATGGATACTCTTCAATTCAACAATACGTTTTCTCTAAGAGTGGGATGGAGCAGACTCATCACCACTGCAGCTTTGAAGTCTAAAAAATTATAAAAGAAAATTATTTTAATATTTGCGCGTAAAAATTTAAAAAAAAACATGAAATAAGACATACACAATGCAGACATAAAACATTAATTCGTCCAAGCAAAACGGATTTGTGCTAAGGGCCAGATTCATTTTGTCACCTATAAATATTTATAGATTCTTACATGCACGTTACCTTGATAAACTTAAACCTACTATTTCATAAACCTAATATTTATATCTCCAAATATTTTTGATTGGAAGATGTATAGGGATAAGACTTGTTTCTTCTTTTGACTGCATGTATGTGGGCCCACATAACAGACTTAACCATGCATGTGAGCACTTTTTGGCTAGGTCGGTTGAGAAGTTGGGGTTGTTGGTTAGGAAATAAGAGAAGAGAATGGTATAATGTTACTCACACTTGCCCACTATTCTCCATGCGTGACACTTTTGATAATACTTTCTTCTAAATAATGTATTGCATTCTCTTCTATACACACTATTTGTGGACAATATCATCATTGTGCTCATTGTGGGAGTTAACCTTCTCCACTAAGTAATTTCTCCTTTGGGCTAAACCTAAGCTATTTTGACGTGAACATCACTAACTAACACATTGGAGGAAAAGGTCAGCATTAAATTATTTAAGGGTGTGTTTGGTTGTGAGAGGGAAATAAGAAGAGAAAAAGGTGTGAGAAAGAGTTTGAAAGGAGAGAAAGAGATGAGAAATATAATAGATTTGATATATTGTTTGTTTTAAGAGAAACAGAAGAGAGAGAAGTGTAATTATTTTTGTAAGGACAAATATACCTTTAAATTAAAAAATGAATACACAATAATTTTTGAGATATGTTTGCTAACAATTTTTTTAAAATATTTAGAGATTATTTTCTATCAATATTTATTTTTTATTTTAGCACAAAATCAATAATTATTTTTGGTTAATTATTTTATTTTTTCAGTTATTTAAACTTAGTTTATTTTATTTTAATTAATTAAATAATAATAATAAGTTTCATTTTATAACAATTCAACATATATGCAATTTCTTATCAAATTTAATTTACTTTAGTTAATATTATTTTTGTTGGTTAGTTAATTGAAATGAATAAATTGTTTGACACAAATTTAATTTTTAAGTTAAAATAATTTATTTCGTGTTTCGCTATATTGGATTTTATATAAAAATTTGAATATACTAATAAAATTCTTTATTATTATTATTATTATTATTATTATTATTATTATTATTATTATTATTATTATTATTATTTTGTTGGACTATTTTTTTAAAAAAAATAAACTAATAAAATAATTTATTTCGTATTTCGATATATTGGATTTTATTTATTTTATATAAAAATTTGAATAAACTAATAAAATTCTTTATTATTATTATTATTATTATTTTGTTGGACTATTTTTAAAAAAAATAATAAAGTTTTTAGTTAAAAGTATGGGTATATGATATAAAGTAATACAAATATGTGAATTTAAAAGATTTAGATCAAATTTGAAATATCTAAAAGTTGAGAGATAAATTTTAAAATGTAGGGAATAGTTTAAATTTTTTGGAAATTTTTCAAATATATATTATAAAGATCAGTTTGCAAAATTAAAAAAAAAATAACATTAACGTAAAATTTTTTTAACATATAAGAATTAATTTTAATATTTTGAAATAATCATAAGGACCAATTTAAAATGTACATTTTATAGATTAAAGAATGAATTTCACATTCTTGTATTGTAGGCATTATTTAATTTTTAAAATAACTATAGTAATGACAAAATATTTCATAAATTATTTTCATTTTAAAATTTGTTATCCAAACAGTGAAGTTTGTGTTAAAGAATTTAAATTACCCAATAAATATATAATTCTTCGAGAAACTTCATTTATAATTTGTTTGAATGAGTGAATATTATGAGGTAATGTAATTTTAAATGTTAACTCAAATAATATAAATATTTTTCTTATAACTTTAGAGAAATTTTAAAACGAAGAATTTTTATGAATTATTTTGTCAAACTAAATTTAAAATATTTTCAAATACCACCTAAAAAAATAATGATTTAAAATTTCATTATTCCATATGATGTGAATCTCTTAATTATAATTCATGAGTAGTTTTAAAATTGGTATTATATATTTTAAATATTTTTCAAATTGGTTCCTATAAATTTTTAAAAATTATATATATATATATATATATATATATATATATATATATATATATATATATATATATATATATATATATATATATATATATATATATATATATATATGTTTATAATTTTTTATTTTATCAAATTAATCCCTATTTCCATAATTTAAATTATCGGTTCCTCCAAATTTTAAAACTTCATAAAAATAATCCAAAATAAACCTCGGAATGAAGATTTGTTTTTACTATATTCATTAAAAATAGAAAATGAGGAGAATTTAATTTAAGTAATTTAATTGTATAAAATTTTTAATTATCATATCTAGCTACATAAATTAATCATTGTCCATTCCTGATAAAGAGAATATACTCTATTCTTTTAAGAGTATATTTCTTTCCTTTTTACATAATTAAAAAGCGAAAAAAATAGATAAATGTATAATCAACATATTTCACATTATTTCACATTGAGAAAAAAGAAAGAAGAAGGAGAAGCAACATGTAAAATAAATACAGGAGTGGCCCGAAGCACGGGCTGGTAGGGCGGGAGCCCAGGCCCATAATTTTAGGGGCACCCAATTTTTTTTATCCCTATATATTTTAAAAGACAATTTTCTATTATAAAAATATTTGTTAAATTTTTTTTTTTGAAAAATACTGGCTAACAAATATATAAGGGCACTACAGAGTCAAAATTAATAAAAGAATGTAGAGAATATGGATTTGTAAATATTTAGGCTAGTGTTGAAAAGATTGAGAATGAATGGAGATTGAATGTGTGTTAACAACACTATGATGAAAATTCATCTCAACCCACACAACTGAATCTTGAGTCTGCTGAAGAGTCTTTTCGAAATCATAATTTCTTATATATTATAGATCGAACAATTAGCTCACTTGATAGAAGATTTGAACAGTATAGCACATTATGAAAATATTTTTGGAATTTTGTTTAGTATAGAAAGGCTTAGATCATTATCTGATAGGGACTTGAAAACATATTGTAAATATCTTGAAACTTATTTAAAATATGACGATTCTCTTGATCTTAATGGTGAAATTTTGTTTGAAGAAATGAAAGTTATTAGAGAAGTTTTAACAGTTGAATCAAAATCAAGCTATATGATATTGAGTTTTTTAAAGACTTAATGAATGCATAACTTATAGAATAATATTGACTATTCCTATCACTGTTACATCTACTGAGAGAAGTTTTTCTAAATTAAAACTATTAAAATCTTATATGAGATCTACTATGTCACAAGATAGATTAAATAGTCCTGCGTTGATTTCAATTGAATTTTTTTTAAAGAACCTTGACTATGAATAAACTATTAATGATTTCGCAACAAAAAATGCTAAAAGGATGATATTTAAATAATAATAAAAAGAAGAAGTCTTTTTATAGTGGTTTATGTTTTGATGTAGTATAAACATTGATTTAAAGATCCATACTTGTATTCTTTTTGCCCAATGTCAAATGAAAATGTGTTTTTTATCCAATTATTTCTTTTATCCTTATGTAGTTATTGTTAAAAAAATTATAGGGGCACAACTCATTTGATTCGCCCAATGCACACAAATTCAAATGACCGGCCCTGAATAGATTAATCAATGCATCATTAGTTTACAATTTCTGTTCTGGACTGGGCCAAGGCTAGGCCCAACACCGCTTTCGGCCCAATAAGCCTCAGAGGCCCATGTATAGTTCATGGCCTTCCGACACGCCTTGCTCGGCACCAACACCGCGCTCGGCGTTCATTCTCCCCCGGACATCATCCTTGCCGAGGACCCTGCTCCGCGCAGGGCTCCTTCATATCCAATCCTCCGAACAGCACGGATCCCACGTGGCTCCTAAAAGACCGCGTCTTCCCTTGGACTTCGGAGCGGTTAACCAGGACAGAGGGCGTACACGCACCTCCGATATTTCCGCTCAGGAAACCTGGCAGTCTCCTAGTTGGGCTTGGGAATCCAACCCAATAGCGAGATCATGGCCCAGCGCTGGGGGCTATATATACCCTCTTTAACTAGAGGGTCAGGTATTCAATTCTTACTCACTCTTAGCTAGTACTTGCGCTCCTTTGCTCGTCAACTTACTTTGGCATTGGAGTACCTTGCAGGTACACCCCCCCTCCTCCTCCTTCCTAGAAGATCCAGTCCGAGCAGCCTACGACGATTCTTCTGATCAGGTACGATCAGTGGCGCCGTCTGTGGGAAACTTGCTTCCCCATCTTTAAAGAACAAAGATCAAAGCTAATCATCTCCAATCGTCATGGCTGACAACAACAACATCCCAAGCGCTGACCCTTTCCTCCTTCATGAGCTGATCGAGGAATCCTCCCGCGAGCTAGCTCATCATCGTCGGGGGGATCGTCGGCGACAAAGATCCGGGCATGAAACCCAGGACACCCAGCTGTTGCAGGTCCTACAACAGGTCCAGAATGTTGACCATGTTCCCCCAGAAGGGCACGTTCAGAACGGTGAGCAGATCAGAACGACCAACGTGCCGGAACATGCCCAGAATGTGAATGAGACCGACCCCCGAGACGGGCAACATGCTTCCTCATTCACCCACACCTCCGAGAGGCGGAGAGCCCGTCATGGGGAAGAAGAGGAACCGCTCAACATTCCCGAGGATGCTGACCCCATCACCGTCCGCTTACTCAAAGAAATACAATTGACGAACAGCCTCCTCAGAATTCAGGATGACCGAATTCACGAACTGGAAAGACAGCGGCGACGTCGCCCTTCTCCACGGAGGCGCTACAGGTCACGCTCCTATTCCTCTTCACGCTCGCCGCCGAGAAGATACCGTCGGCGTTCCCCGTCCTCTTCAAGGTCTCCCCCGAGAAGACACCGCCGCCGGAGGACTCGTTCCCGTTCTCCACACAGAAAGAACAGGAAGAACCAGAAACCTGAAACCGCTGAACAAAGAAGCCCCTCCCCCGAA
Organism: Vicia villosa; assembly: GCF_029867415.1. Classification (NCBI taxonomy): domain Eukaryota; kingdom Viridiplantae; phylum Streptophyta; class Magnoliopsida; order Fabales; family Fabaceae; genus Vicia; species Vicia villosa. Next base: position 188,026,812 of record NC_081181.1, on the reverse strand, counting down.
CAGGGCCGTCGGGGCCCCTCCAAAGCTGCGACGGGTAACAACCAAGAGGATCCCCGACGAAACAGGCACTACAATTCACCAGGACCGAGCGACGAGGAGGACTTCCGCAACCCCTTGTCCGCCAGTATCCGGAGAGCCCGCCTCCCTCGGGGGATGGAAAAACCGCCAGTGTTGGACCAATACGACGGAACCACTGACCCCGACGACCATATCCGGAGCATCGAAGCGGTCATGGACTATCACGTCGTCAGAGGCTCGATCAAGTGCCGCATTTTCCCGACCACCCTCAGGAAGGGAGCGATGAATTGGTACAGGAACCTCCCTTCGAACTCCATCCATTCTTGGACCGAGCTCAAAGAACTCTTCTTGAGCCACTTCACAGCCTCCCGACGGCAACCGAAATCGGAAGCCAATCTCGAGGCCGTAGTACAAGGACCCAACGAACCTCTTCGAGATTACCTTGAAAGATTCAACAAAGAGGCCGTCCAAGTACAGACAGAAGACTACATGAAGAGGTACATCTTGGAGCGAGGACTTCTCCCCGGCAGTGACTTCAAAAAAGCTATTAAGATTGAGAAGGTGCACTCGATGAATGACCTCCTTAACAAAGCAAAGGCATTCATCGATTTTGAGGAAGGCGAGGCAGCCGCAATCAGAGCCCCGAGGGGCAGTGGTGCCTCTCGCAACTCAAACCTCGAAGACCCGGGGTCGCGCCGAGGACAAGACAAAAGAAGGGACGACCGATCCCGAGATGTCAAAGAACGGCGAGGACCAGCAGGGCGTTTCAACGACTACACTCCTTTGAACACCTCCCGGGAGAAAATCCTGGCCGACTGCCAGAACGCCGAGTTCAAGAAATCCAACATCAGGCCCCCGAAGTCAAATCCTACAAGGCCGGGGACAGACAAGTCCAAGTACTGCAAGTACCACAAAAGCCACGGACATATGACTGACGAATGCATAAATCTCAAGGATGCCATAGAGACCCTGATCAAAGAGGGCCACCTGGCAAGATACACCAAGAAGGGAGAACCCCCCAGAAGAGGCATCCCTCGAAACTCGGACGAGGGGAACTCACCAGACAGCAGACCACTTCAAGTCGCACTGTCCGTAACCCGACCGGAAGACTTCATCCCTTCGCTCGGCGTGACGACCGCCCTCAGCACCTGGGAACATTTCCCCACCGCTATGGTCATCTCCAACGGCGGGGACCCCGGCTCTCTCACTGTCAGTTCAGTCAAGAGAAAGTTCGACGAGCTACTCAGCGCCAATGCCGATCTCGGCCCTACTCTTCGGAAATTCCGAGGAAAGTCAGAGCCAATCACTTTCTACCTCGAAGAACTGCCCGGCGGAGCTCCAAACGCCACCATTCCCCTTCTCGTCCGAGCCAGAATGGCAAACTTCGATGTGCGACGGGTCCTGGTAGATGAAGGCAGTTCAGTCGACATTATGTACTCCCACCTCTTCCAAACACTTCAGCTGGACGACTCGCACCTCACTCCCTATGTGGGTTCCGACCTCCAAGGTTTTAACGGAGCCACCACCAAACCATGGGGCTACGTCGAGCTGATTGTCACCTTCGGGGAAGGGGAAGCGTCCAGGCAAGTCAAGACCAGGTTTTTGGTAATCGACTGCAAGACATTGTACAACTGCATCATCGGGCGCCCCACACTTGCCGAGCTAACCGCCGTACCCTCCACGGTCCATCTGAAGATGAAGTTTTACACGAGGACAGGGAGAGTGGCCACCATCAACGCCGACATTGAAGCCGCGAGAAGGATCTTCGATGCGTCCGTCAAAGGACTAGAGCTGATCGCTCCTCCGGCCAGCTCCAACAAAAAACCAAGAGCCGAAGACAAGCATCCTCGGGAAGATCAGGTTCCAACGGCCAACGTCAGCTCAGTCGACCTCGACGCGAGGTTTACACAGGAAGAACTGAAGACCGGGGAAGAAACACAATCAAAGGCCCCTCATCCCGTCCGGCCTGTCCCCGACGGAGACTTCGAGCTGATCCCCCTGGGAGACAACCCCGACAGAGCAGTGAAGATCGGCAAAGGCATCCCTGACCTGCCGAAGAAGCAACTCGTAGCCTGCCTTCGAGCCAATGCCGACCTGTTCCCTGGAGCGCCGCAGAGATGCCCGGACTCGACCCTGAGGTCGCCTGTCACCACCTCTCCATCAATCCAACCGCCAAGGCCGTAGTACAACGTAGGCGTCGGCAGTCTCCCGAGAAAGCGGAGGCTGCCGAGAAAGCTGTAAAAGACCTCCTAGAGGCAAATTTTATTTCCGAGGCCAAGTATTCAACTTGGCTCTCAAATGTTGTACTTGTTAAAAAATCTAATGGAAAATGGAGAATGTGCGTTGATTATACTGATGTTAACCGGGCATGTCCAAAGGACGCCTACCCTTTACCTAATATTGATAGACTGGTCGACAACTCGGCCGGCTATAAACTGTTGTCCTTCATGGACGCTTATTCTGGTTACAACCAGATTCCCATGGCGAAATGCGACAAGCAATGCACGGCTTTCATGACCGAATCGGGCAATTATTACTACAACGTAATGCCCTTCGGACTCAAAAACGCCGGAGCCACTTACCAGCGGATGATGAACAAGGTCTTCCGAGGAGAAATCGACGACACGCTCGAGGTCTATATGGACGACATGATCGTCAAATCTCGAGAAGACTCCGACCACACGCTACATCTCGAGCGGGTCTTCGAGCAGGCCAGGTCCTGCAGGATGCGCTTCAATCCAGAGAAGTGCACCTTCGGAGTGCGGGCTGGCAAATTCCTCGGCTTCTACTTAACAGAACGAGGAATAGAAGCCAACCCTGATAAATGCCGAGCATTCTCAGACATCCCTACTCCCACCAACAAAAAATCCATCCAGGTACTAAACGGAATGCTCACGGCATTATCCCGCTTCGTCGCGAAATCCGCCCAGCATGCACTTCTATTCTTTAAGCTTCTTCGGAAGGAAGCAACTTTCGAATGGTCCGAGGAATGCGAACAAGCATTATCCCACCTCAAACAAGTGCTCTCCAAACCCCCGGTGCTATCCCGACCAGACAGCAACGAGGTTCTCTATCTCTACTTGGCCGTATCTGGCGAGGCGGCCAGCGCGGCCCTGATCCGGGAAACGGAAGACGGGCAGAAGCCAGTGTACTTCACTAGCAAAGCCCTACAAGGACCCGAGATCCGCTATCAACAGATAGAAAAAATCGCGCTGGCCCTAATAACGGCCGCCAGGAGACTGAGGTACTACTTCCTCGCCCACACTATCATCGTCCGGATAGATCAACCGATCAAACAGCTTCTCAGCCGACCGGACATGGCCGGAAGAATGCTGAGATGGTCCCTCGAACTGTCCGAGTTCGACATACAATACGAGGGCAGGAAAGCGCTAAAAGCCCAAGCACTCGCCGACTTCGTGGCCGAGATGACGATGATCTCCAACTCCCCAACACCCACTGAGAATAAGTGGACCATCTACGTTGATGGTGCCTCAAGCCACGCGGGCAGCGGAGCCGGTATCATCTTGGAGAACGACGAGGGGCTCGTCATCGAAGTATCCTTAGTCCTCTCCTTCACCACATCGAACAACCAGGCCGAGTACGAAGCCCTCCTAGCAGGCCTGCGCCTTGCCAAGGACGTAGGCGCTCGGGAAGTCGTGATTTATACCGATTCACAACTGGTCGCGTCGCAAGTTAGCGGCGATTACCAGGCCAAAAACGACACACTAGCCGAGTATCTATCGCTCGTCAAAGAAAAGATGAAAGGATTCGCAAAGGCAGACGTCGCGCACATCCCTCGGGAACACAACTCAAGGGCCGACCTCTTATCCAAGCTCGCAAGCACGAGAAAGAAGGGAGGGAACAAATCGGTGATACAAGAAATCTTGTCCGACCCGAGCGTAGGCAAAAACGAGCAGGCCATACAAGTGTTTGCCATCGGAGACGACCATTGCTGGATGACTCCGGTATACAATTACCTCATGAACGACGAGCTCCCCGATGATCCAAAGGAAGCTTCAGCCATTAAAAGGAGAGCCTGCTCGTACACAGTCATCGAAAATAAACTCTATCGGCGCGGCTTCTCCATTCCCCTTCTGAAATGCATCGACGACTCACAGGCAACGGAAGTACTGCAAGAGCTTCACGAAGGGATTAACGGCCAGCATCTCGGCGGCCGATCTCTGGCGAGGAAAGCCCTCAGAGCCGGCTATTATTGGCCGACTATGCAGCAGGACGCCAAGGAGCATGTTCAGAAATGCGACAGATGTCAGCGGCATGCCGACATGCACCTAGCTCCCCCCAACGAGCTTAAATCCCTCTCCTCCCCTTGGCCTTTTTCCACCTGGGGAATGGACCTCCTCGGACCGTTCCCGGTCGGCTCGTACCAAAATAAATATCTCGTGGTCGCCGTCGATTACTTCACGAAATGGATAGAAGCCGAGGCGCTTGCCAAGATCACATCTCAAAACGTGCTCCGTTTCTACAAACGAAACATACTTGCCCGGTTCGGGGTCCCTCAGGCCATAATCACCGACAATGGCACCCAGTTCACTGACAAAAAATTCCAAGAGTTTGTGGCCAAGCTTGGCACGAAGCAACACTTCACCTCAGTCGAGCACCCTCAGACGAACGGGCAGGCCGAGGCAGCCAACCGAGTCATCCTCCGAGGATTAAAGAGAAGACTCGGCGAAGCCAAAAAAGCCTGGGTCGAGGAACTACATAGTGTACTCTGGGCGTATAGGACGACGCCTCATTCGAGCACAGGCGAAACTCCTTTCCGACTAACCTACGGCACCGAAGCCGTAATTCCCGTAGAAATCCGAGAGCCTTCTCGGCGCACCGAATTCCCCCTCGAGGAAGAACTTAACGACGAGGCCATGAGGGAAGAACTCGATATGGTAGAAGAGATTCGAGCAGGGTCAGCCCTCCGAGAAGCTAAACTAAAACAGCAAATAGCTCTTCGCCATAACGCCAAAGTTATAAAGCGCGAATTTGAAATCGGCGCCCTAGTACTTCGCAGAAACATGAAAGACTCGCGCGAAGGCAAGCTAGCCCCAAACTGGGAAGGCCCGTACCGAGTTTATGACAAAACCGAGAACGGCGCCTACTACCTCGAGAATCTTCTCGGTGAAAAACTTGCTCGACCCTGGAATGCTGAAAAACTCAGACGTTATTACAGTTAAACATAAGCTAAAACGCCCGGCCTCTAACCCAAACTCAGGTAACGGACGGGCACGGATCCACGTCGTCGGTACGGACGTGAGTGTTCCACGACAGCAACGATCGATTCCTCTCGTCGGATAGATGGACCGACCCCTCGGCGGATTCTACACCTAGACCCCCCGTGGAAGTACCTGCATGGCAGAACCCCAGCTCGCGATGGGATCGTTCACGCCGCGAACGCTTGGCCGCAACCGCGGTCTCGCGCTTGCTAAAAGCGCATACCTGCTCTGCGCACCCGGCCCGTACTCAACACGCCCGGGCAATCAATCTAGGTCGAGCATAGCCCACAAAACCAATAATATCACAAGTATACTGGTGACTCTCCGGCATGTCCGAGCATAAGTCATCAGTCACCTAGAACAACCGCAAAATACTCTAAGTATAGAGGAAATACCTCGTCATACAAGCACGGCGGGAATGTTATCAAAAAGAACAAACATACAGTGATAACGCCGAAAGTGAAAATAAACAGATATAAGCAAGCAGAATTGTAAGACATTAAAATTGCCGACCAACTTGGCCGGCGATGTCAAAGGTTACAATCATTACCGGGCATGCAGGCCCCAAAAATTATCCGGGCATAGCCCAACAAAAAGAATGGCACGCAGGCCGAGAAAAACGGACACGCAGGCCCGGAACTACACTTTCTACTCTTCGCTCCCCGGGGACTCAGGCACCAACACGCCATCTACGATCCTCGAAGAGAGCCCGACATTATCCTCCTTCAAACCAGGGTTCAGAAGCCTCAGCTGGTTAAGAGCACGCTCGAAACCGACGTCGGCCATGTCGGCCAGGCTTATCTTCAGGCTTTCTATCTTCTCCGCAAACTCAGCCCTAGACTTCAGAGCTGCCACATCCGGCGACTCGTCAGCCGAGGGAGCCCATTCAAGTCGAAGGTCAGCCAGCTTCTTCTTCTCAGCCGCGACCTCCGCATCTTTCTGCTTCAGGGCCGCGTCGACCTTCTTCCTCAACTCCTTGCGCTCGACCTCCATGGTCTTCACCTTGTCCTCGGCCACCTTCTTAGCCGCCTCGGCCTCCTTCAGGGCCTCGGTCGAGCCCGAACCTCCACTAGCCAACACTTGGGCCATCTCCAAGACCCTCACCACGGCGGCACTGTCGCACGCCAACTGTTTCTGAAGGGACGGGGGATCCATATCACTGATCCGACGAGCTTCATCCGGTGAGGTAGCCAAGGGGAACTTCTCGAAATAGCCTCCATCCTTGTAGCAAGAAGGCAACACGAAGGCGCGCCCGGGACCTAGGTTCGACTGATCTGGACGTCCCCCCTCGGAAGCACGAGGTCTCTTGGGTAACCTCTCGTCGACATGAATCTTGTGAGGAGAGCCTGCCGAGCCTGAGTTCTCTCCAGCTCCGGTACCCTGGTTCTTCTTCTTCTGATTCTTCCTCGCATCCAATGCCTGTTTCAGGATATTATCCTCCTTCTCCGGCATAGCCTCTGCAAAGAAAAAATAAACGAGTTAGCAAAATACCGGACAGATATCACAAAGCAAGGGGAATGGACACAACCTAACAACGCCCAGGTCTCCTCGGGAGTCCGACAAGCTAGCAAAGCCTTGGTATTAATAGGCCGCTGCTCCGTGATCGGCACCCCGTCCTCGTTCAGTATGGGATCTCCATTCCTCGTCACCCAACGAGACAGGGTAAAGCTATCTACGTATTTGCAGAGGACCGAGTATGACTCCCGGTCTTGATCATCCAAATCATCGTCCTCCCAAGCGTAGTATTTCGGAGGAGACGCAAAATGACCCTTCCACCAGAAAAACGGAAACGTCGTGCAGAACTCCTTTACCTCCTGCCCATGTTCATCCCTTACTATCTCCCCCTCGGCATCCCGCTCGGCCACCATATCCGACACCGAAGAATAGGCCGTTGGACTTAGGGGGCGGACAACGAAGTATCGATCCTTAAAACCCTTCACGGAATCAGTATACATTCCGAAGAGTTTACGCTCGGCGTTCCTGAACGAAACCCAGCTGTACCGCCCGTTTGACGCCTGCCGTTGAACACGAAAACACCTTCCGAACAACGCAGACGTTGCGCCTATACCCAAATAATCACAAACAATCTCGAATGCCCGCATAAAAGCAAAGGCATTCGGATGAATTTGGGACGGCGCCAGAGATAGAAACGCCATGACTGAAACCTGGAAATCAGAGAAAGGTAACCGGAAGCCGAGCTCCCTAAACACGTAATCGTACATCGCAAATCCGTCCCCGGCAAACCGAGAGCATATGCGTTCGTCCGGAGACGGGCAATGTAACTCGGTGAACTGACTTTTATTTTTTATAAGCAACAATGTTGCGGTGAAGCATGAGCCGCCACCGACTTTTATTTTGTCCAATGTTAGGAAAGGTAAAAAGTACAGAAAAAGACCTTTTGAAAAGAAAACGGGCTCGGGGGGTAAGTTATGAAAAGGGAAGGTGCAAGCACCCTTTTCATCCGTAGTTATCTACGGGCTCTTAGTTTGCTTAGCTCATGTTTGTTTTTGTTTGTTTGAAAAGAGTTTTTGGAATAAAAGGACTTTAGCTTAAAAGCGTAGCCTTTGTTTTTGAAAGGATTGTGAAAGCAGTTTTGGATTTGAGCAAGCAATCTAAGAGCACTACCTTAATAGTTGGTCTTTTTCTATGCTTTTAAAAGTTCCTAGGACCATCCATACTATATGGAGTAGGTAGTCCCTGTTATATTGGACGTGCGGGTCATCGAAGGGTCATCGAGGTCGTTTGAAGGCAACAAATAGAGGTACCTTTAGCAAATTCGAAGGGACAATCATCATTTCGTAGGCAACCATTCGAGGGACAAGATCACATATTCATAGGCAACATCGAGGGTCATCGAGGGACCATGATCTTTGATGATTTTGTAATCGAGGGACGTTTGCTATTGGATACCTCTATATTCGAGGGACACGACCATTATTCATAAGGCAACCAAGAGGAGAGTACCCTAGAGGTGCAAGTGTGGATTAGTGTTTATTTTCAGATATTTATCTTTGAAGTTAAGTTAGCTAGCGTCCAGTTATTATCTTTCCATACAATCCTATTAGTCATACATCTAAACAGGTATGTTGCAGTTTATATAGTGCAGAAAGTAAATGTCCTACGCTATTACATCGCCTCGGGGATTGGGGAGTTACAATAAAAACCAACGGGGATAAAATTATTACAGATCCCAAATGAAATTAAAAATATACGATAATTAAATGAAGTTGTAAATGTCCATGATAATAGTCCAGTGCCTCAAAGGGTACCTCATAACTAAAACAACATGTTAGTAATAAAATACCAAAATAATGTATGAGAAAATGGTAAAAATATGAACAAACATGGATCAAAATTACCAAACAAACATATTAAATTCGCATTAAGAGATATTGGATCGGTTGAGTGAATTTTGACTTGAAAAGAAAATGTTTTTGTCCTTTTTATTTTTGATTAGTGATTTATGTATAAGGTTAATGCTTTAATCTAATAGTCAACCTAAATAACCTAATTGATTTAATTATACTACTAAGTTAATTAATAAAAAACAAATGAAACTAAAAAAAAAAGTTAATTAACTTCATGAAACTAACTAAACGTAAAGGTATCTTTAGTATTTGTTTTTCTTGAATAAATTAATTAATTAAAATTAAAAGAATACAAAAGAATTAGATCTAAACTTTCATGCTAAGATTAGGCTTAACATGAAATTTCATAAGGCCCATTAAGAATTATATCATTATACCATAAGAATAATAAAATAAACTTCACAAATAAAATAATAATGAAAATAAATATAATATACATAAAAACAACAGTAAAAGAATCAGGAAGGCTGAGAAATCACGTGAACCACATCCACCACTTTTCAAACGGAAAAACAAATTCCTCTCAAAAATTGAAATAAAAGAAAAGGCAACCATGGAAGTTTGTTTTTCCTCTCTAATCTTCTTTTCTCCTGATCTCATTTCTCACAATCCAAATTCAACATAAATCATAACATAACAATAGATCAAACCGAAAATAAGGAGTAAACAAAAGAGTTACCGAATCGGAGATCTACGGCGGCCGGAGAGCGGTGATCAGAATCGGAAGTGCGATCGAAGGATCTGTGGATGGCGTCGATTCATGGGCTGAAGGTAGTCGTCGGTACTTGTGGTCGGAGCGGTAGTTTCACGTGGCTCTCTCTCGATCTTCTCTTGCTGCTCTATTTTCTGCACACAAAAAAAAAAGAACAACAACTTGTACTTGTTATTTTACTTGATGGTTCATGGTGGTGAGCTTTTGGACCTGAACTTGAAATCATGGTTAAAGGTTTGGTTTGGATTTGATTAATTATTTGATTAACTATTGTTACGGGTTAGTGTTTTCTGGAAATCAAAACATGAAGAACTAAGTGGATTGTATTAACATGTTTGAAAAATATATGTATTATTATTTGTATGTAAAAAACAAGAAAATAATAGCTTTCTAATATGAAACAAGATGGGGTGAAGAACTGTTAGGTTTAAAAAGAATATTAATAACCTTATAAATTATTAGGTGAAAAATGTTATCATCATACATTCATCATATGATGTAAACCGTAAACAACTTAAAATTAAAAAGAATGATATAATTGAAAAATAAAAGGTGGGTTAACGAAAATGACCATCAGTTTATCATCATATCATATGGTTAAAATAAATTAGAAAGAATATTGTGGGGGGCCTCATATAAAATCATCGGCCAAAGGATAATAGTTTTTTTAAAAAGAGTTTTTTGAAAGTGTGCAAAAAGGTTTTAGGAATAAGAAAGTTAGAAGTTTTGAGAATTATTGATTAGGATTAGAAAATTGTTGATGAAAACTGTGAATGTGGAGGGCTTTATTTATAGAGTGGAATTAGGTCAAGACCGATCCTAAAAAGGAAATGATCCAACCCAAAGGCCCATGGACCTTCCTTGATGACCAAGATTAAGAACCTGGACGTACTTGTGTCCAGGTGCGTCCAGGTGCAAAAAAGATCAAAAAATTAGTTAAGAAACATGAAAATGCACCAAGCGGGAATTGAACCCGTGACATTTTGTTTGCAAGCCTTTTCTCCTTACCAATTAGGCTATGTTATTTATTTGAAATAAAAAGCCAATTGAAAGTGTATGAAGCATATGCAAACATTTTTCTATTTATTAAAATATAACAATTTAAGTATAAACTATTATATTTTTAAAATAGATTTTAGATCGAATAGGATTTCAATGTAAATGAACCCTAAATTTTTATAAAACCCAATTTTTGAAATAGTTTCAAATTTTTGAAAAGTGTGGGCAAATTTTGGGGTATGACAGCTGCCCCTATTCAATCTTCTTAAACCTGATGATGTAGATTGGCCTGTGTGCCTGTCGGAATCAGAAGGTGGAAGAAGATTGAACACTAGAATGCCCAGAAATTTGCGCTTGCTGGTGCAAGGAATAATGTTGGAGATGGGCTTAAAGATGCCATCCAGGTGTTCGACAAGATGTTTGTCTAAAGCAGACGCTTTTTCAGGCTGGATCGTGTGCATTGATTGTATCTGAAGGAGAGATGAAGTATGTCTTATGGAAGACTACCTGGAGAGGTTCCTGAATAGGGTAGATCATTGACTGATGTAAAGGAGATTAGGCTTTAAACAAAGCTCGGGAAGAACTGTCTTGTAGAAGATTAACTGAGAAGCTCCTTGAAAGGGCAAGAGATGTCTTAAGAAAAACGGATAAATATGTTAAGGAATATTACCTAAAAAGGTGGAGATATGTTTTAGAGAAGACTACCTAGAAAAGGCTCCTAGAAAGGATATGAAACGTCTTAAACAAGACTACCTAAAAAGGCTCCTAGAAAGGATATGAAACGTCTTAAACAAGACTACCTAGAAAGGCTCCTAGAAAGGATATGAAACGTCTTAAACAAGACTACCTAGAAAGGCTCCTAGAAAGGATACGAAACGTCTTAAACAAGACTACCTAGAAAGGCTCCTAGAAAGGATACGAAACGTCTTAAACAAGACTACCTGGAAAGGCTCCTAGAAAGGATATGATATATCTTAAACAAGACTGGCCTAGAAAGGCTCCTAGAAAGGATAAGAAATGTCTTAGAAAAGACTACCTAAAAAGGTTCCTAGAAAGGATGATAAACGTCTTAGAGAAGACTACCTAGAAAGGTTCCTAGAAAGGATAAGAAAAATCTTAGAGAATACTACCTAGAAAGGTTAAGAAACGTCTTAGAAAAGACTACCTAGAAAGGATAAGAAATGTCTTAGAAAAGACTACCTGAAAAGGTTCCTATAAAGGATGATAAACGTCTTAGAGAAGACTACCTAGAAAGGTTGATAAGCGCCTTAAAAAAGACTACCTAGAAAGGTTATGAAACGTATTAGAAAAGACTGCCTAGAAAGGCTCCTAGAAAGGATGAGAAGTTCTTTGATTCTTTCTGAATTATCTTTGAAGAATAATCTGGAGTTAAGTATCGAGATTGTATCTGTGTCTGGAATGAGTGTCAAAATTTAATCGTTGATAAGATCATCTTTGCACCATATTAGGATGATAATGTTCTTTTGATTAGGAAATGACCTGAAAAGGCAAAAATTAGTTTTATGCACTGTCATGAAACATGTATTGTGTAATGAGTTTCTCGAGAATGTCGTATGTTATGTATGTAATGTGAATGAGGTTCTCGAAATAAACGAGAATGATGTATGTTATGTATGTATTATGAATAATGCATGGATGGACTATATAGTCGAAGCATATTGGTAACTTTGTATAGCAATTGCTGGTTGAGAAAATAAATCTTTGTATGCTGCTGGAGATGATGACAAGGTGATTGTGTTGAGAATTCCTGTCTTCCGTTCGAGGATATCCAGCTGGGGACTTTTATTACTGCTTGGGGATGAAAGTAGCTTGAGTGATTTGATCCTGATGTGCCCTGATTGGGGATAAGAGAGAAGAAAAATCTTCGGATGTACTATCTGATTGAGCTCAAATGTGAGTGTCCACTTTAACGGGGATAGTGAGTTTGAATAAACCCTGTTGGAGAAGAAGATTGTATCGGAGAACCGGCAGTGTCAGAGATGTAAACTCCGTTGGGGAACCAAGTCTCTGTTTGGAAGAGGATATTTGAAGATAACTTCTCGAGGAGTACTATGTGAGGATATTTTGTGAAAACAACTCTGTGGGGAAGATTTCCCGGGAATTTTAAATTTTCCGTTGCCCCATGTCTCTGAGTACTTGCTGTTGGAAAACTCTTTTTAACCATATATGGTCCTTCGCTTGTGGGAGGCTACATGCCCCTGGTTTCAGCAACCCGGTATACTTGATACTTGAGATTACGGGAACTAGAACTTCGTATGAGAAACTGATACTGACACCATGTGATACTGGTAGCTAAACAACTCTTCTTGAATTTTGTGACTAATGCAACATGCCCCCAGTGGTGGCCTAGCCTTTCTGGTGGTTCAACGTCTTTGAGAGGTTCTATGAACTGTGACCAAATTGCCTCTGGTAGATGGAGTGATAATATGCTCCTTCTATATACAAGCTTTTTAGTTGACTGAGTCAGGCGTAGGAAACATTTCTGCTTTTGATGCGCTTTTGAAGCGACTTTGTCTATCGGGAGGACTTTCTGAGTTCTGTGCTACCACAAGTAACCTGCCCCAGTATCATGAGTTTGGGAACGATGCCCCTGTTTGATCAACACTTCTGAGAGAGTCTTCGAGTCTTGACTTGATTGCCCCAGATATATGAATTCTTACTCAAAAGGGTATTCAACTTTTTTTTGTGCCCCTAAGGGTGATCATAATTTAAGATGTTCATGCTCGAGCTCAACGCAGTTCTGAAGACAACTTGTCCCTTGAGATGATTAAACTTTTCATCAGCAACTCATGATGGAAGCTTTCCTGGTGTCAAAAACTTGTTCATATGCAAAGAATGTTTAGTATGAGAAATATAAATCTAATGCAAAGTTCATGTTTGTCCTGAAGTTTAAAAAAGAATTTTTTTTTTAAAGGATGTCAAACATCGATTTTTTTTTTGAAAGATGGTGTGATACCAACTCAAGCGTTTAGCAAAACTCCTAGGAGTCGGTTTACCGTATTCTCGTTTACAGTATGCTTTCGAATTAACCCTGCTTCAATTAGGACTTTTGAGGGTTGTAATGTGGCCAAGTTCACGGTTTTAGAAGAAAGGATTTTTAGGCTCAAAATTTTATTGGCGCCCACCCCCTTCGTGATGTTCTTCAACCTAAGTTCAGTTAACTTGACGCGAGCATTCATCCTTCAAGAGGAGCTTGAGACGTACGATTGAGGAGTCGATGAGGTGTCTGGACATGGCAGTCACTTACCTTTTATTCTTGGTGTCTGATCACACGATCTTTAAGGATCTTTTTTGTTTTCCTAACTTTTGCCTGGACAATTTCTTTTGAATTTCAGGTTTGCAGTCCAGCGGGAAGCCCTAATTTTTGCCTAAGTCACTTGTTTTCAAGTTTGTTGACTTAGCGGGCTTTACTTTCTCCTCTTTTTTTTTCTTTTCTTTTTTTGAATAAGTCGTATGATCCTAAGATGTCTTTGATGCGTTAGAGAGATAATGACTGCCTCATTTCTTGGCTGACGAATGATAGTCGTTGTTGTATCGTCATATTTTAACCTCCTATTGTGCGAGAGATGACCATTGCGGTCTCGACTTTTTCTCAACCTTTTGAAGGATAACCATTTTTGTTTCCTTAGGTGCGAGCTCCTGATGAATTTTGAATGCTCAACCAGGTTAACTGAACACTACCCTGCCCCTAGGTTAAATGTGAGGGTTTTTTCGTATAGAAAAGAAACTCCTACTTCAAGGCTCAAAGGGGTTGACAAGGGATTAACTTCCTTATATCTCCAGTGTTTAGGGATTTGAAACAATGCCTGTACATCATCAACGGGGTTTTACTCGAAAGCACACCATTTGAGATTATTGGTATTATGTGTTCGTCATTCTCCCTTTAGAGTCATCATGCTTTATCACTGAGAGTTTGGTATCACAAGCAAATAAGAACATATTAGAGCGAGGGCGAATGAATTTTTTCAAGACAAACATATCCAATGCATCGTTATTATAGTTCAAAAACAAACAAGTATTGCATATAGACAGTATTGAACAAGAACAAGAAAGATTACGCATGAAAATGCATGAGAAATTACGAATTGCCAACATTGAGGAGATTTTCTCCGTATGGACTTATTGCTTCAGAAGGTCCATTGAGTCGACGGAGAACTTCAAATCTGGCCTGCAGGTGAGAATATGATAGCCTTTGCATCAATCAGGTCTTTTACCTTATCTCGGACTAGTTGGCAATTATCGATCGACTGACCAAGTGCCCCAGAGAGGAAACCAAACCAAGTGTTCGTATCTGAACTACAGAAGAAGATTCTGATGAAACCACAAAGGAGTTGTAAGTATCAAGCTTTAGGTATTTGAGGCAGAAAATGATAAGCTCGTTGTCTGGAAACCTGTTATGCAATGATATGTATGCAAATGCGTATGCAATGTTTTCAAGGATCTTTCTGGAACCCAATTTGCAACATTGAAATGTAGTTGCAGTTTGTTGAAACCTTTTGATTTTCGTCTTTGAACGTCCTTCTACAAGAATCAAGCTCACCATATCCAATGGGTCATAGCCTCTGATTCGGGGTATGATACTTTTGAGCTTAAAAGCATGTGGCTAAAGGAAAATAAATCCTCTTGCCCCTTGATAGGAACTGTGCCCTTGAGTTTGAAGGCATCTGGCTAGAGGAAAATAAATCCTCTTGCCCCTTGATAGGAACTGTACCTTTGAGTTTGAAGGCATCTGGCTAGAGGAAAATAAATCCTCTTGCCCCTCGTCAGAAGTTTAGGCTCTTGATAGGCTTTCCATAGTACCTGGAAAGTATGCACCATGAATTCTTAAGATCCTTGAAAAAGGTTAGTAAACATGTTTGGTAAAAACATAAGGTAATATGGACAAGGGAGTCCTACACATAAAACCTGCAAGGAAATCAAATCGTTAGGGTATGAAAAAAAAAATCCTGCAAGAAGATCAAGTTGTTAGGGTATAACAAATCCTGCAAGGAGATCAATTTGTTAGGGTACACACAAATCCTGCAAGGAAACCAAACGGTTAGGGTATAAACGAACCTTGCAAGGAAACCAAACGGTTAGATAATAAATACAAACAAGTCACACAAGTAGCCTTAGGTTTAAAGGCTTGCATGGAGTCCATAGGTAAGTACCCTCCCCAATGAAGTTTAGTTGGCTCATCCTGTCCTA
Organism: Vicia villosa; assembly: GCF_029867415.1. NCBI lineage: Eukaryota > Viridiplantae > Streptophyta > Magnoliopsida > Fabales > Fabaceae > Vicia > Vicia villosa. The sequence goes on along the minus strand of NC_081181.1, from coordinate 188,011,285 downwards.
AATAAAGATCGGGTTCTAAGGAGCTCATATCATTGACCTTTCTCGAAGGCGCTTATCTCAGTTCGGCGATCGAATCACCAACCGAAAAGGTCCCGAAAGTCCAGTCCATATGAGTGTAGCTTCGAGTATCAACCAACTTCAGTCGGAACTAAAGCCAGCCATCTCGCTACTTTCTAATAGGCCAAAGTCAAGTTCAACTAGGGTTCTAGGGGCAAATTAGTGCTTAATGACACCACGCAGCAGCCAAGTGTTTCCTCAAGTCGGATCCCAAGGAACACCAGGACAAACAAATGTGTCACACTAACGATGGCCACCATATCAACCACATCAGTATACGCTGTGCAGTCTCCTTGGTTTCATGCCATTTACCTAAGGTACTCAGATCCGGGTTAGGATCTATCACACAAGCAAATACCCAAGCAATACCCTTTAAAAGTAAAGCAAACAAAACAAACAAGCAAGTATAAATATGAACTAAGCTCTAAGGTAACCCCTCTTTTAATTTGTCCCCAGCAGAGTCGCCAGTTCTGTAACTCGGTGAACTGACTTTTATTTTTTATAAGCAACAATGTTGCGGTGAAGCATGAGCCGCCACCGACTTTTATTTTGTCCAATGTTAGGAAAGGTAAAAAGTACAGAAAAAGACCTTTTGAAAAGAAAACGGGCTCGGGGGGTAAGTTATGAAAAGGGAAGGTGCAAGCACCCTTTTCATCCGTAGTTATCTACGGGCTCTTAGTTTGCTTAGCTCATGTTTGTTTTTGTTTGTTTGAAAAGAGTTTTTGGAATAAAAGGACTTTAGCTTAAAAGCGTAGCCTTTGTTTTTGAAAGGATTGTGAAAGCAGTTTTGGATTTGAGCAAGCAATCTAAGAGCACTACCTTAATAGTTGGTCTTTTTCTATGCTTTTAAAAGTTCCTAGGACCATCCATACTATATGGAGTAGGTAGTCCCTGTTATATTGGACGTGCGGGTCATCGAAGGGTCATCGAGGTCGTTTGAAGGCAACAAATAGAGGTACCTTTAGCAAATTCGAAGGGACAATCATCATTTCGTAGGCAACCATTCGAGGGACAAGATCACATATTCATAGGCAACATCGAGGGTCATCGAGGGACCATGATCTTTGATGATTTTGTAATCGAGGGACGTTTGCTATTGGATACCTCTATATTCGAGGGACACGACCATTATTCATAAGGCAACCAAGAGGAGAGTACCCTAGAGGTGCAAGTGTGGATTAGTGTTTATTTTCAGATATTTATCTTTGAAGTTAAGTTAGCTAGCGTCCAGTTATTATCTTTCCATACAATCCTATTAGTCATACATCTAAACAGGTATGTTGCAGTTTATATAGTGCAGAAAGTAAATGTCCTACGCTATTACATCGCCTCGGGGATTGGGGAGTTACAATAAAAACCAACGGGGATAAAATTATTACAGATCCCAAATGAAATTAAAAATATACGATAATTAAATGAAGTTGTAAATGTCCATGATAATAGTCCAGTGCCTCAAAGGGTACCTCATAACTAAAACAACATGTTAGTAATAAAATACCAAAATAATGTATGAGAAAATGGTAAAAATATGAACAAACATGGATCAAAATTACCAAACAAACATATTAAATTCGCATTAAGAGATATTGGATCGGTTGAGTGAATTTTGACTTGAAAAGAAAATGTTTTTGTCCTTTTTATTTTTGATTAGTGATTTATGTATAAGGTTAATGCTTTAATCTAATAGTCAACCTAAATAACCTAATTGATTTAATTATACTACTAAGTTAATTAATAAAAAACAAATGAAACTAAAAAAAAAAGTTAATTAACTTCATGAAACTAACTAAACGTAAAGGTATCTTTAGTATTTGTTTTTCTTGAATAAATTAATTAATTAAAATTAAAAGAATACAAAAGAATTAGATCTAAACTTTCATGCTAAGATTAGGCTTAACATGAAATTTCATAAGGCCCATTAAGAATTATATCATTATACCATAAGAATAATAAAATAAACTTCACAAATAAAATAATAATGAAAATAAATATAATATACATAAAAACAACAGTAAAAGAATCAGGAAGGCTGAGAAATCACGTGAACCACATCCACCACTTTTCAAACGGAAAAACAAATTCCTCTCAAAAATTGAAATAAAAGAAAAGGCAACCATGGAAGTTTGTTTTTCCTCTCTAATCTTCTTTTCTCCTGATCTCATTTCTCACAATCCAAATTCAACATAAATCATAACATAACAATAGATCAAACCGAAAATAAGGAGTAAACAAAAGAGTTACCGAATCGGAGATCTACGGCGGCCGGAGAGCGGTGATCAGAATCGGAAGTGCGATCGAAGGATCTGTGGATGGCGTCGATTCATGGGCTGAAGGTAGTCGTCGGTACTTGTGGTCGGAGCGGTAGTTTCACGTGGCTCTCTCTCGATCTTCTCTTGCTGCTCTATTTTCTGCACACAAAAAAAAAAGAACAACAACTTGTACTTGTTATTTTACTTGATGGTTCATGGTGGTGAGCTTTTGGACCTGAACTTGAAATCATGGTTAAAGGTTTGGTTTGGATTTGATTAATTATTTGATTAACTATTGTTACGGGTTAGTGTTTTCTGGAAATCAAAACATGAAGAACTAAGTGGATTGTATTAACATGTTTGAAAAATATATGTATTATTATTTGTATGTAAAAAACAAGAAAATAATAGCTTTCTAATATGAAACAAGATGGGGTGAAGAACTGTTAGGTTTAAAAAGAATATTAATAACCTTATAAATTATTAGGTGAAAAATGTTATCATCATACATTCATCATATGATGTAAACCGTAAACAACTTAAAATTAAAAAGAATGATATAATTGAAAAATAAAAGGTGGGTTAACGAAAATGACCATCAGTTTATCATCATATCATATGGTTAAAATAAATTAGAAAGAATATTGTGGGGGGCCTCATATAAAATCATCGGCCAAAGGATAATAGTTTTTTTAAAAAGAGTTTTTTGAAAGTGTGCAAAAAGGTTTTAGGAATAAGAAAGTTAGAAGTTTTGAGAATTATTGATTAGGATTAGAAAATTGTTGATGAAAACTGTGAATGTGGAGGGCTTTATTTATAGAGTGGAATTAGGTCAAGACCGATCCTAAAAAGGAAATGATCCAACCCAAAGGCCCATGGACCTTCCTTGATGACCAAGATTAAGAACCTGGACGTACTTGTGTCCAGGTGCGTCCAGGTGCAAAAAAGATCAAAAAATTAGTTAAGAAACATGAAAATGCACCAAGCGGGAATTGAACCCGTGACATTTTGTTTGCAAGCCTTTTCTCCTTACCAATTAGGCTATGTTATTTATTTGAAATAAAAAGCCAATTGAAAGTGTATGAAGCATATGCAAACATTTTTCTATTTATTAAAATATAACAATTTAAGTATAAACTATTATATTTTTAAAATAGATTTTAGATCGAATAGGATTTCAATGTAAATGAACCCTAAATTTTTATAAAACCCAATTTTTGAAATAGTTTCAAATTTTTGAAAAGTGTGGGCAAATTTTGGGGTATGACAGGCAACCTATTTGATAATTGGGCGGATCTCCTTCCCCCAGGACCTCAATTTCTGTAAACGCCCCATCCAGAGACGCGGTGTACCGAGAAACAACGGACAGAGCCTCCTCGGCTATCCAATCGGGCGCAACGGTATGTTCATAACTGAATAACGGCATAGGGGAAACTCCTCCCTCGGCATTCGAACCAGGGGATCCCGTGTGAGCGCCTTCGGCCGTGGGAGTGCCATCTTCCTCAATAATTTCGACGTCGGAACTAGTTGCCGTCGAGCTGTCGGAATCACTGGTCGTCGAGTCGGTGTCCGAGCCGGTTCTTGAGGTAGCGCTCGAATCTGATTCACCTGCACGCAGAAGGGAGAAGTGAATTCGATAGTCTATCAAATCCACCCTTCCACCGCAAGGCAAGCGAAAGGGTAGAGCAGGAGCAGCAGAGCCCCCGGCCAAACCCCATCGAGGAACAACGCTCGTCAGCCGAGGACTCACAGATGACACGACAACCGGAAAGCTTATCTTACGCAGTTTAACGCCAACGTACTCCGGCCTGCCAACCCACGCTGACCCCCGGGCATCGCTTAGATAACCCGGGGAGGATGACGATGGCGAAGACCTCGAAAGCGAAACACAAATTCTATGAAAAATAGTAAAGCAACGACAGGCTAAACGAACTTACTTGCAGACATGATGTAGATGGCCGGGGAGAATCCTTCGCTAAGCAACGATCTTGATATGACGAACGAGCTGGGAAATTATTCTCCGAGGAACCCTTGATCGAAGCCGAGCAGATAAATAGAGAAAGGAAAACTCCCTTATGAGAGAATTCGCCCCCTTTTATAGGAAAAAGGCTCGGAAGGCGAAGCGTCACCTCTCCTGACAGGCGCCGCCTCCTAGACCCTAGGCCATCAATGCCTATGCCACGTCAGCGCGTGGTTCCCACGCGCGACGTTTCGCCCACCACTGGATTTTCCTCCGAGCGCGTATATGTAACGAGGACCGATCCACCGAGCAACCACGAGAAATGGGGGTCCGAGCATAGAAGCAAAGTCACAGTTTCTTAACCAGAAAACTCCGACTTGGGGGGCTCCTGTTCTGGACTGGGCCAAGGCTAGGCCCAACACCGCTTTCGGCCCAATAAGCCTCAGAGGCCCATGTATAGTTCATGGCCTTCCGACACGCCTTGCTCGGCACCAACACCGCGCTCGGCGTTCATTCTCCCCCGGACATCATCCTTGCCGAGGACCCTGCTCCGCGCAGGGCTCCTTCATATCCAATCCTCCGAACAGCACGGATCCCACGTGGCTCCTAAAAGACCGCGTCTTCCCTTGGACTTCGGAGCGGTTAACCAGGACAGAGGGCGTACACGCACCTCCGATATTTCCGCTCAGGAAACCTGGCAGTCTCCTAGTTGGGCTTGGGAATCCAACCCAATAGCGAGATCATGGCCCAGCGCTGGGGGCTATATATACCCTCTTTAACTAGAGGGTCAGGTATTCAATTCTTACTCACTCTTAGCTAGTACTTGCGCTCCTTTGCTCGTCAACTTACTTTGGCATTGGAGTACCTTGCAGGTACACCCCCCTCCTCCTCCTTCCTAGAAGATCCAGTCCGAGCAGCCTACGACGATTCTTCTGATCAGGTACGATCAATTTCTAATTAAATTTTTATGAAAAAGATATTTTCTATAATAATATGTTTTTAAAAATGTTTGTTAATTGATTATATGAAAACACAAACTCAATTACGCAATCCTTTTTTTAATGAAATTCCTAATAAAGTGGTATCTAATCTCAATGTGTTTCATTTGAGACTGAAGTGTTGTATTCTTAGTAAAGTTTGTAGAGTTAGTGTTGTCGCACTTAATTGTTGAAATTTTGAGATTAATTCCATAATCACTTATATTTTGTTTCATCTAGATTACATGTGCACAACAATTATTTGCAACAACATATTTTGCTTTAGTTGTTGATAACATGGCACTTGCTTATTTCTTACTATGTTAGAAGACAAGCGGCTTACCAAGCAAATGACACGTATCGATGCTATTTTTCTTATCCAATTTATAACCAATAAAATCATAATTAGAGTACCCAATCAAAGCATTATCAGTCACTCTTGGTATCATAAACTCATCAGTCATGTGCTAGTGAGATACTTTAAATGGGACCTGGATCCTCTACTGTTGATATTTTGGTGCTGCTCATTCAGCTTCTATCTTAACCATTCATTAACATAAATTGTTCTTTCCAAAGCAACTTCATTTTTTAAAATTAATTTTGAACCATTGGATCAAGGGCAAGAGGAACAGTAGGAGAAAAAGGACAGCAAGTGATTCATTTTCCTTTAAATGTGTTTGATCGTAGTGATGTGTGATTCTTTACGGTTTTCTTGAAAGTGTACACACATGCAAATAAAAACATGATATAAGGATGAGATGCAATGAGATAGAGAATAGAGTAAATAACTCCTCAATATTTTTTTTCCTTTACTGATTTTCCTCCCTCATCTTTGTTTGAGTTACATGAAGTGCTCATGGGAGTTAAAACGGGTTTATATTAGAATTTTTCATATTTGAGAAATTATGTTGAGTGATCAAACGATCATTATTGACTTTTCTTTAGATAATTATTTGAATTTCTCATTCTTTGAAAAATTATTACGCTTGATCTTTAAATTAGATACAAGTGATATTTATATCATATTCAATTATCTTTATACCATTGGATAATGTATTTTAGATCGATTATCTATCATGCAAGTAATAATTGTACAATATATAATTGTGTTGTTTTATCCTAAAAGCGTTGTGATTGATTGACTATTTTGCATAATTTAGGACAATGTCGCAAAACATCTTAAAAAAGACGATCTAATCCGTAGCTCGACTCAATAATATCTTCAATGACAATTTTCAAAAACCATGAAACAAGAGCAGCAGCAATAACAATATATATATATATATATATATATATATATATATATATATATATATATATATATATATATATATATATATATATATATATGAGGGTTATATTTACTCCAGCAGTAAGTTATTATAACTTACTCCAAATCTAGACTATTGATTCTTCTCAATCTAATGGTTAAAAATAATAAGTAATAGTTTTCTCTCTCCACATTTAATTACTTATTATTTTTAACCACTCGATTCAAAAGAATCAATGGTCTAGATTTGGAGTAAGTTACTCCTGGAGTAAATATAACTCTCCTCTCTCTCTCTCTCTCTCTCTCTCTATATATATATATATATATATATATATATATATATATATATATATATATATATATATATATATATATATATATATATATATATATATATATATATATATATATATATATATATATATATATATATATATATATATATATATATATATATATATATATATATATATATATATATATATATATATATATATATATATATATATATATATATATATATATATATATATATATATATATATATATATATATATATAAGTGGAACATAAATGATTGTAACTAATACCATACATCTTCTTTTGAAACCTGCTTAGGGGAACATAAAAGTAAAAGTGGTAGTTAGTAAGTTATACTTATGATCCCCCATTCCCCACCATTCAAGCAACTATATGCTCTAAATTAACTTTTTGTACATTTCAACTTTCAAGTACATTATAAGCATGTAACATATCTTCGAAAAAATTATACAACAGTGGCATGATACTGGAATGAAAATTCATAAAAAAATGTCAATTACTTCATTGAAAGTTGAAATTACGCTCTAATACCGTGTTAGTTGAAGCTTGAACTTAAACCTTGAATTTTAAAAAGTCAAACAAACAAATAGGAGTTAGTTAAGTTTGATTTGAAAAACATTCACTCTCCTAAACCTCTTTCTGCATCCATTTGAGAAGAAAATATTTACTATATATTACGGACTCAACGGCGTAATTGTTTCTTTTTTTAATCTGAAAACAAGTAATGAAAAAAAAAAAAAAAAAGGCAAAAGTAAAAGAGGGTGGAAGTTGGCCCTTGGGTACAACTTTTCTTATATATGCGTACAGTTCTTTTATGAGTGTATGTTTCCCATAACAATTTTTTTTTTAATTTATAACTTATAAATTTATATAACAATAAAAAAACTATATTTAATAATTATTTTCTTACCACAAATTTATAATTTATTTTATTAATTTATATAATATTTTAGGTTATAGTTTAATAATTTATCTTTTTTCTTCACTTTTATCTTTATCATTTGAACTAAAACTCCCTTTTATTCTTTATAAATTATTACGTATTTTTATATTATAAAATGCAAAGAATATCAAACAATTATATTATTTTATATTTTGAGTGAAGATCTATTTTAGTCCCTCACAAATATTAGAGAGTTTAATTTAATCCTTAAAAAAATAGTGTCTATTTAATCCCTTACAAATTTTAACCGAGTCATGTTAATCTCTCTAATAATTTTTTTTAACCCGGTTCTTTTTCCTACTTTTAAATCGTAACTGGACTGTCATGTGTATTGTTTTGCTTAGATGAACTTATTATTTTATTCTAATTATTTTTAAATTCATGTAGGTTTCATTTTCTTTTTTATTTTAATTTTAATTAGACCCCATACTCACAGGATGACTTGTTCTACCACTAAATCAATGTATTTTTCATGTTTTAGCTTACGAATAAAACTTATATCATTATATTTTCTTATTATTTTTTAATTATTAGCAATACTTAATACATTTTAATCTTTAACAAAAAAATTTGAATTCCTTGTAAAATTTAATCGGGTCATTTTAGTCTCATATGTTCAATCTTATGTTACAGATTTTGAAGTTCAAAATATAAAACATATGGGATTTTTTTTCTTCTGAAGCTTCAAAATATGAAACATTTGGACTTTGAAGTTTTATTTCATATAATGTTTTGAAATTTGATGATACTATAATATTTTGAATTTGACGTTACATCGATAACGTATATGAAGATAATGTAGAATTTTTGCTCTCTCATTACAATGTGATGGTACTATAATATAGGGTCGAACATATGAGATTAATATTACTCAATTATTTTTGTAAGATATTAAATATGATTTTTTTTGTTTGGGATCAAAAATTATTGAGTATTGCTAATAATTAAAAAATATATTAATATAAGTATTATTTGTAAATTAAAGCATAAAAAATACACTGGTTTAGAGGTAAGGAAGTCACCCATTCACCTAGGTGTCGTTTAATTCTTGCTAGAAAATTTCAATTAGCTTAGCTATCAATCAATAATTATAAATTATAAATTTTTGGTTATACTAAAAATATATTAAATGTAAATTTAAACATTAAATAATTAAATTGTATTTTTGTTTTTATTTTTAAATTCTTAAATACCCATGATAAATAATTGGGTACTTACCTTAGTGTAAATTAGTTTAGAATTAGAATTTATATTTTAATAAAATAATTATAAAAATAACATGTCATTGAATAATGATATTTAATTGGACAAAAATATTAATACTCAACTAAATTTAAAGATACCGGAGTATTCACTTTTTTTATTAAGAGTTGTTTCTCTGTATTTTTAGTATATTTAAATTTTAGTTGTTTTGTTATTGATTTCATTTCATGGAACAACAAAAATAGTCTAAATTTTCTTGATAGTTTTATTGGAAAAAAAATCAGATTTATATAGTCACATCTCTTATTTTATAAATCGGATATTGGAAAAAAAAACAGATTTATATAGTCACATCCCTTATTTTATAAATCGGATTTATAAGATTGAGTTAGATTCAATCATATTTTTTAATATAGTATTAAGAACTTCATTTAAAATTTTGTGGGCCACCTACTCTCAGGTTTTTATTAGATCATTTATTTTTACCCAATCTTAAGCGTGAGTGACATATTAAAAGTTTCACATCAGATAATATATAATCTAAACATGTCCTTATAAATGAAAATAATTCTTATCTATAAACCGGTTTTATAAAATTGAGTTAACACGGCATATTTTAACAAGTTTCAAACATGTTGGTATGTGAATAAATATGGCTCTTTGGTCGTAATACAAGAGCAAATACACAATCTTGCTTTTTAGTGTCCATATATAATTCAGGATCCCTCCGAATCAACATTATATTCGAGGCCATGATGTGTTCTATAGCAATCATTCTAATCAGAAAGAGAAAAAACAAGACAATGGTTTTGACTTTTGATTTTCCATAATTAGAAGATCTATATGATAGTAGTTTCTATTACATGTCGGAGATTTTCAACGTTACCTTGCCATGTAATTTCAAACATGATTATTAAAGTTATAATAAAACGATACAAACAGGTTAACGCTAATACTTTTCTTTTTGCTATCTTAGTCATTGCATTGTACAGTAGGTAATAATGAAAAATAGATATACATGATATTGTTCTGTTATCACTGTTGAGCAATCAAAAATAAGCAATTAAGATAAACCAACCAGACACTGTAAAGAGGGGACAAATATAGATAAACCTTTTCGTGTGGATCTCTAATAATGGTTTGGTATGATGACTCATCCTCGTCTACACCACACATGAACATCATTATCAAAACAACAAGATCCTAGGCCAATAATAAGACTCCGTGAATCAGGGATAATTACAAAAAGTCGTTGTTAATTATTTTTGGTTGATTATGATTCCTTAGCTTTTTTGTCTTTGGGTGGGTCTAGCTTCAATTAAAGCTATTTCCAATGGACAGACAGAAGAAGAGGCAGAGATATGGAAAACCCTTTTGAGTTATGATAAGTCACTGCCAATGTGAATTGAGAACATGTTATATAAGCTCATTCACATGTAACTGCTTAAAAGGCAAACATCTTGCCATATGTATTGGATATACAGCCTTATCATGAGTGTGAATGCCATACTGGTAATGATAATGTTGATAGTAACATCTTTCAGTTCACACATCCTAAACCTAAATGCAGTAGTAGTTTTGAAACAAGTTCTACTAGAGGACACATGAAATCTGTTACAAAATCGTTTCAGACTTTGTTTCGGTATAACTGGGGGATGGGGTTGGGTGGTCTTTCTTCAATGATTGGCATCCCAAAATAATGAATGAGACATTGGGATAGAATCTTTATGATGCATGACATTTTGCCAAGTTTATGTAACTGATGAAATTGTCACAGTAACAAGACAGGAACTCACGCTTTTCTTCTCGAAAATCAAATCAGATATACAATATCAAGTTTCAATAAAACATGCATAAAAACATTGCTCCAATACATTGCATATTTAGAAATTCTCATGAAAACTGAGAGGCTTTGCTCCCAAAATCTATTAAGTTATTCATCCAGGTCCAACAAAGAAACACCACTAAGACAGTCACTAGCCAACTAGTGAGTTAAATGATATATTTAAGGGAAATTGGAAAGTGTTACTCAGTGGTTGAAAAAATGCAGAAATCACAATTAGCACCATCATTAAGACCATGAGGTAGATAACACCATCATTAACCTGAGATAATACAATTAGCATGTGAATTGTCATACACAAATCACAATACTTAAAGACTGTAAACAAGGAATGTGAACTTTTATCTTAGAAACATTATAACTAGTCACAACGTAACATATCGACAATAGTATTGCAGCTGGCCTTGAGCCACTTCAAGGAAAGCAAAACATTTACATTTCTTCAAAAGCAAACAAGTCCACTTGTCTGAGTCTCTTGTGTGACATTGCTGTCCAAAAAAATAGTCAACCTTCCTTAATCCATGAGAAAATAACTACAACCTTGAGAGAGAGCCCGGGTTTTTCAGTGAGACGTCTATGAAATTCAGTTAGTAATAGAACTGTATTGGAAAAGAATGTGTTAAAAATATGTTATCAGCATTTTTCTTCTACAAAACATGATGAATTTTCTTGCAACATGTTTATTAATAAATCAGGCATCATTTATATAAATTGGGAACAGCAAACTAATGTCCACTCTAACATCTTAAGTTGTATCCTCTTTCCTTTTTTTAAACTTTGCAACGTGCTCATGATACTCTTCAAGCTCTTTCTCCAACTTTTCAATGAACTGGCTAGTATGCTCAAGTGACTGCTCATATCGATATTTCTCCAAGGCCTGGAGATTTCAAAAGTAAGAAAACATAAGCTCTTTGCTAGAAGAGAAGACAATGCTTTCTCAGCCAAACATATTCAAGCTAAATTTATAAATTAGCACTTCAAAGTTATTAACTTATCTACTCTACAAAAGCACCGGTCCTTTTATTTCCTGGAAAATAGACACAGGATTTACTAATACATGTTTATCGTTTTGAGGATTAGTCCCTCAAAAGATGCAAAAACCATAGCTTCTATTCGCTAGTTTACTTAGGACTGCGATTGGTTGCAATAGGTAGAGGCATAAATCTATAGCAGTTTTTAAACTTTTGTAGTTGACCAAATTTATCAAATCGCGAATATTAAAAAACCTAAGAATTATGAAGTTAAAAAAATTATTGATAATTAATATTAGAATGCGATATTTGATATAAATCACTCCCTTCAATGTTAGTTTAAGCTCAACAAGAAACTATGATCACTGTAATAACTTAAAAGTTTTTAACTGAATGGGTTAAATTAAATCATTGTATAATCTCAACCCTCTGATATTCCAATAATATATATGAAACTGACAGGCACTTGTGCTTGATAACTGCCAACCTCAAGCAGATTCTAAAAATTTAGGACCCATTTGATTTAGATTTAAAAGAGTAATTTACACATCATGTGAAAAATGATTATTTTTTAGAGATTTTCCTATAAATTAGAAACTAATTTGTGTTTGCTTAGAATTATTATATTTTTTTTAAACTTTTTGATCACTATCTCTCATCTATACTACACAATGATAATCATTCTCTATTTCTTGATTTTCTCCTTCCTTACCTAAACCATACAATTTCATAAAAAATAATGTATTATACTTATCATCGTCAAATACCTTTTGCTAATGAAGAGCTAATGCAAAGTCAAAATTACCTTCGCTTTTGATAATGTATCTGGAGGTGACATCACTTTGGGTTGTACATAGTTCTTTCCTCGGTAAAAAATGATAATATTATTAGGTTTGATGTCAATCACAATGCCTTTGCTCAGTCGAGCCAGCTCTTCAGCATATTCCTGAGCTTGACCCGGTTTGCAGGGCTTGCATATAACCTTCACCGTCTCATGATTCTTCCAGTGAAGATGCATGTTTAGAACTACCCCACCAAACACTCCTCGTCTCCCAACTGGAACATAGTGTTTCTTTTTCTCTCCAGTGCGCTTCAGATAATGCCTCTCCTCCTCGGTTAAAATTTCAGGATCAAATGTTTCTGTTGGGAGCTTCGGAACATCAAATTTCCTAAGCTTTTCAATCAACCATGTTTCCTTTCGCTTGGCCTGTAGATTTATGAGTTAAAATAAAAGAAAAATGCCCAAACTTTGAAAAGAAAATTCAAGGATGAAATGCATAATGCCTATTTCCAACCCATCTGAGTTTCTAAATAATGTCTTCATGCAAATATACCATAACTAAGTTAAAAAACAGAACGACAAACTGAATATACTGTTATATTATATTTCTAAGCAAGGTTAACAGATAGTTTCGCAGAAAATTTCCCGAAATGAAAAGAGACTTCATGGAGGTGTTTCAGATACAAATTCAAATCCACAAGCAGTAGCATTCTGGTTAATGGTTATTTCAATGCCCAGACAATAAAAAAAATACTACTCTTTATGTAAAGATTATCGAACAATACCCATACAAAAACTGGAGAACTAGAAAATGTGAGGTTAGGGTGGGAGAGTTGAGGACTGGAGTGATAAGAAGGGAGAGGATTTGATCCCCACCCCCGCATAGTACTAATTATACTAACATTTGCTATTCAAATAAAAGCTTGAAATTGTATAATTACATGATGATAAAATTGCAAAAGTAAGCATCTGAAAAGTGTAAAATTGTCATAAAAGTATAACATCAGTAACAAAACCAAGCAGCTGAGGCAGAGTAAAAGCAGTAGCTAGCTACATAAAATAAAGCTTTAAGCATAAAAATTACAGTTACAGTAAAATCCAACCTTTTCAAGCTTATAGCGAATTCTAACTTCTGGATTAGGAGAATACATCTTTTGTTTTGCCTTCAAACGATAGAATTTGAGCTCATTCACTTTGGCCCTTTTAGATTTTTTCATTGTTTTTTTATTCTGGCTCTTCGTTTCAGAACTAATATCCCCAGGCTTATACAGAGAGAACCGTACAACATCATTTTGGGTCTTCAGTTCAACTGATGAATTACTTGTGTATCTGGAAGGTAGCCGGTTTGCCTGATTACATTGGCTTCCAATGACACTTGATCCGAGCTGTGAAACAAAAGCTGATGGAGAACATACAGGGGGTAGTTTTGAAAGATGTCTCGTTGTGCTGTAAGTTCTTGGATGTACGGAATAAGGAGTAAAAGCTCGAAAACATCTTGTAAGGGATGATGCAATGGTCGGAACATCTTCAACTAAGCATAGCCAGAATAAGCTATGTCTGCATTGTGAGAATATAAATTGCATTCAGGAGTCAGCAGCATCATAAAAGGAGCCTGGGATTATATCTTATACAAGCATTAATATTGTTTTTTTTCTGAGAAAATGTTGGTCTAAATTATGTAGAATTAAGTTGAAAAGATATGAATCTAAAACAGTAGTAGCCTTTTCATCAAAAAAAAATATAAAAATTTAGCGGCCCTAAACATATAGAGCCTAAATAAATTCAAGAAAACATAAGTAAAAGATGTTTTCCACCCTTTCTCTACCCACTTGAGAAGTAAAAAGGAAGACAACAAAAAGATAATCCAATATGGAAATCATTATTAGAAAAAAAAAAAAGAACAAATACGAATCCAATAAAGAAATGTTTTTTTTAACTGAGAGAAGTATACCTATTGAATGCGTAGGAAAACCTGTGTCTTGTTCCTCTAACTAAAGCTGTAGAAAACATAAAAGTCCAGAGTCCAGCTGAAAAATCATAAAAGAAGGGAGTGATGGGAATTTATTTAAACAAAGATACTTGAGCCAAGTATAAATTTATTTAAACAACTAGCATTTGTACTAGTAGCGTATCACGAAAAATTGAGTATGTGTCTCTAGTTTAATTTAAACGGCTTAAAACAGTATTATGTCCTCTTGTTTTAAGTTCCGGCTCCGCACAGGTTGTCATTCATGGCAAGATGCCAAGGTAGAAAGGTGTTTGCTATAACAATTAATTTGGGGAACCGACAGTCTAGGGACACCTTTTCAGAGATTTTTTTTATCAATACACCTTTTCAAAGATGAATATGTTTGTAATGGATCAAACACATTGGTTGGTAAACAATAAAAAGTATTTTATTTCAATATGTGTGATGAAGAGGAACTGAAGAAAGTTATGTTGCCTTCAAGCAGACGATGTTTGTTCTGGTCAGTTAAAATAATTAGATGCTTAGAAATCAGTATCAAGGAATCTAAAGACTCATTCTTAGCAACAAAAAAAAACTGCGGTACTTCTGGCCAGGTTACCCTGGATTGCAAACGTAATTGATTTTTAGAGAATATTATACGTTATTCAACAAAAACTGAACAGAAAATGAAACTGCAAAGGAATCAAATCCAAATTCATGAAACACACAGGACAATATGTTAATCCAAATCTAAAACATCCTTCAGAGAGAGGTTATCTTTAATAGAATTTCCAGCAAGGTTGACATCTGAACAGAAAGCTGGAATCAAGACACTTCTGGAAGTGTGTGGTTTTCAAATATGTTGTCAGCCAGAACAGAAGTGTGGCAGTGAGCGCTACTAAATTTGCAGTTCCAGTTTCTCTATCGATGATAAGAAATTCTTAAGAAAGGTTGAAGTAACGAATGCACTAGACAACTGACTTTACAAAATGAGAAATTAGTTAAAGAAGAATGATGTTAATTTAAAGCTCTCTTTAAAAGACAACAAGAAGATCAATACTGCAATTGCAATAGCCACAAATTTGCTTGATGAGAATGACCAACAAATGAAATTGATGTTCTTAAGGATCACTTGAATGAACTTTGAGTCGAGACATTGACACACTATCACACTGACCCTTCTCTTATAATCTCACAACAAATGAAACCGGAAATCGCAAACTCAACACGAAGTATTGTAAAACACCCCCGAAAACATTAGACTTGTCTCTCTATCATGTGATCAAATCATTCAAACTCATCATCATTTGAAACCCTTTACTAGCTATATATGATATCTGATAATACATGAAGTCAAGACATCAACACACTATCACATTGACATGAAACCGGAAATCGCAAACCTAAATTCAAACCTAAAATCTAGAATTGCAAACTTAGTACAAAACAAAATCAATACGAAATTCGAAACCAACTTACGAACAAACCAAAACTGATTGACACTCAATAATAAAGGGAAATGCAAAACCAAACGATACGAGAAAAGCAAAAACCAGAAGTTCCAAATCACAACAAAATCACGAGATGAGAGTACTAGAATGGCAAAAACACCTGAAATGAAACTGAGAACTTACTGATTGATAAGAAGCCTCGATCTCCTAATTTTTTCGGCGGTTAACAGAGGGAATTAGGGTTCAATGAGCTCCGGAACAATGTAGGGGTTCGACGAGTAGCGGGAAAATATTTTTACTAGGGTTGAATAAGGTTCAATCGAAAAATTGGGAGTGAATGGTGGAGAATAGAGATGAACGATGGCGTGGAGGAAGAAAAAGAAGTTCTTGTTCCGATATATTACCCTCCAATCTCACCCTCCATTGCTTATAACCGATTTTCTCAATCATAGGGCTCACAATCCTCCAACCATAACTAATTTCCAGCTCCCTATAACAGTTTTGTAAACAACCTCCAACTAACTTCAACTAACTGTAACCAACTCTCACCTATATATTCTCCTCTCCCTCCTTCATTCAAGCTCTCCACCATTTTTGTTCATCCACGCCAATTCACCATTTTTCTCCATCACACTTCTCCTCCACTTCATCTTCCCTCTCTCTCACAATTCTCTCCAACCTCTCTTTCTTCTCCTTCAACCTTCACCATCACCTTCATCTTTCCCAAAACATCACTACACGCTCGATCCACCATTGAATGGAGCTTTCAACCTCCGAAGCTCCATTCAATCGAGCTTAGCCTCCATCAACTTGTATCCTCACGTTCTCTCAGCCTCAATCTCACGTATTAACAACCTCTCAGAAACTCGCAGAAAAATAAAAAAGAAGAAGTTTCAGAAAAGAAAGAAGTAGATACACGAGAAGAAGAGGGACAAGAACGATACCTGGCTCGAAGAACTCCGTAGCGTTTATTTCATATTCTTCTGCTTGCAATATGTCCGGTCACATGAGAATTTTGATCTAGGGTTTTAGAATTGGGCTCGAATTGAGGGTTTTTGAACGTTATTCATGAACGGAGAGGAGATTGAGAACTGAATCGAGATGAGGGGCGAGGCTCATCGGAATTTTGATCGGAGAGGAGAGTGAGGTTCGCTGCGCCGCTCGTCCTTGAAGAGAGAGGAAGGAGGTTTCTGTGTATAAAAGTCCAATATTAGAAATTAATTCTAAAACTAGAATTCCCCATAAAATTTAATAAAAAATATCTTAGATTTTAGGTCATTTTGCGGATTTTTGACCTACTTATCACCCCTTTGAAAAAAAATTCTTCAAATGCCACCTCCCCAAAATTATATCCCAAAATGCCACTATTTTTCCATTTTTCTGACTTTTTGCATTTTTTTTTCCTGAATGCAGCATGTGGCGGCCATTTCAAATGGAGGTCACCTATTATTTTATTTTATTTTTTCGTTTTTTGTATTATCAATAATTTTAAATATTTTTTAAATAATAGTTATTATAAATAATTATTAAAAAATTTAATTTAATTATTTAAATTATTAAAAAAATAAAAAAATTAAATTTGTCAATAAAAATTAATTTATTTTGATACATAAAAATATTTTATTAAATTTTTAGTTAATAACAATATAATTATACTAATGTTATCTTATTAATTTATATTTAATAACAATATAGTAATACAATATAAATAATAAGACAATATAATAATAATAACAATGTAATTGTTGCTTATAAAAAATTATATTTAATTGTTGCTTATTAATTTATATTTAATAACAATATAGTAATACAATATAAATAATAATACAATATAATAATAATAACAATATAATTGTTGCTTATAAAAAATTAAAAAAAAATATTTGTTGTTAATCCATGCTTTCTCTCGCCTCATACAAAGACTTTCTGTTGCAATAAGTCTGTTGTCTATTCATTTGTTTTTGCAATGATATGATATGAAAAAAATTTACATCAAATTCAAAATTATTTGTGCTTTGCCTCTGAAATTTAATCAGTACTTTGAACTCGTCAATTATGCTAGCATATGTATATCCTCTGGTCACTATTATTATAAATAAATTTTATTTTAATTTTAATAAATTTGACTGTTAATATGTATAGTCCATATAAAAATTAGATATATTAAAAGTCAAATGTAGTAAAAAAAAATGTTTTGGTTATAATAGTGATAAGAAAAAGGGTGTATATCAAAAAATGCTAGTATATTATTTTCCAAAAAAGAAAAAAATCTTGACGTAAAAGTGATACAATTATTTTTTTGTTGTTGTCAAGATACAACTAATATTAACAATTAAATATAATGTACGTTTCAAAGATGATAAATAAAATTGTAGGTATAATTATTATTATATTGTATTATTATTTATATTGTATTATTATATTGTTATTAAATATAAATTAATAAGATAACATTAGTATAATTATATGTTATTAACTAAAAATTTAATAAAATATTTTTATGTATCAAAATAAATTAATTTTTATTAACAAATTTAATTTTTTATTTTTTTAATAATTTAAATAATTAAATTATATTTTTTAATAATTATTTATAATAAATATTATTTAAAAAAACATTTAAAATTATTGATAATACAAAAAACGAAAAAACAATAAAATAATAGGTGACCTCCATTTGAAATGGCGGCCACATGCTGCGTTCAGGAAAAAAAATGCAAAAAGTCTGAAAAGTGAAAAAATGGTGGCATTTTGGGATATAATTTTGGGGAGGTGACATTTGCAGAATTTTTTTTCAAAGGGGTGGCAGGTACGTCAAAAATCCTCATTTTGCTCATATTTTGTAAATCATTTCCATGACTTTTTTTCTATGCTTTTTTATATGAATTTTGTTTGATTTTGATACTTTGATTTAGACCTATAATTTTGACTACAATTTTGCATGTTCCCCTAGGCTTTAGGATTTGTATAGTATGACAACTTTAGGCTAGAATCATTCCTTTAAAATCCTATAACCATTAGGTAGACATAACAATTTTAGGCTAGAATTTCCTTTTCTTTTCTTGTTCAACTTCAAAAACACCTAATAAATACTCAATTAAATCCCCTTTAAAAAACACCAAAAAAAACACATAAAACACCTAATAAAGGTTGAAATTTCATAAAAAGGATATATTAGTCAATCTTGCAAACCTAAAATTTATAATAGCTTCCCTTCAAATATCAATTTTAATTCCTTCTTAATATATTATATTTATAATTTTTACAAACCTACCATATATGATAGCTCCCGTTAAATTTCAATTCTAAATGAATATCTACACTATCGATGATATCTCATAGATACATTTACATCCACCCGTGAATCCGGATAAGTTAAGAAAACTCAGTTTAATCCAGATGAGTTAATTTTAAAACTACATATTTAAATAAAATCATTTTTTCAATTCAAATAACATTACTTTTTAAATATTAGTCAATTTTTTCAAACATAAAATTTATAACAGCTTCCCGTCAAATATCAGTTTTACCTTTTTGATTATTAACTTTTTAAGATTCTTTATGTTTTGTTTTAGTAATTTTATATGTTTAAAAAAATTTAATTTTAATTAAAAAAATTAAACATAGTATAAACAATTGTTAATTCACTTTTATATAAGTATAAATTTATATATATATATATATATATATATATATATTAAACTTTTTAAAAATATTTAAAAATATTTATTATTTTTATTTTAACAAAAAGAATTAAATCATTAAATTAATATCTGAATATTAATTCTATGTTTAAAAATATTATGTATAATGAAACAAATGAGTTTATATAAAATATATAAATTTATTACGTATAAATTATAATGCATAATGCATTTATAAATATAAAAATAAATGATGAATAAAAAGTGATAAAATATTAATTAAAAAGGTATGTATATTAATTAAAAAGGTATGTATATGTTAAAAAAAATATTTTACGGCATAAATTTATTCTATAATCATATCATGTAATTATAAAAGAGATTAATTATAATTACTAGAAGAGATTTTGTGGATTTTGTTTATAAAAGGTTTTCTATATGTTTCATATTTTTAATAGATATCAACATTAATTTTGATTTATCTTTTATTTATACTATATCAATAAATTCTTATGAAACTATCTCTTTATTAAATATGATACGATAAAAGTCAAATAAATAAATAAAAAATATATATGTTTTAGTTCAAGATAAATTATATTGGAATTAAAGTGGAGCCCTAAAAATCTCGTCATTCAACAAATTTAATTAGTGGAGCAACCAATATTAAAATTCAAGAATCATGGTAGATTTTTTCAAAGTGTCTATCAAGTCTAACCGATACGTAACATTTAAATAGAAATTAAAATTAGAATAAAAAAAAGAGGAGTTTGTTTTCACATATTTACAAAGATTCTAAAGGCATCGAATTTTCAGAGAAAAAAACAATCAATTCTGGTCAAAAGAAGTTCATCCAAACATTCATGAGTAAGTTACAGCAAAGCACCCCAAAAGAGAATCGATCAAATCTCCATAATATTCCAAGCCAAATCTTCAAAAATCATCAAATTAGTATCTTAATTCAAGATTTAAATAGAGTATAATTAGATTAAAATCTAGAATGATCTCAGTCATCCTCAAATTTTCTCAATCAACATAAAATAAAAACAATCTAAAATAAGTACAAAATATAATCTTCTCATTATATAAAAAACACGAATTTTACTTAGAAGGGGATCTCTTTAGCGAATCAAAACTTTGCAGCAACCTCCATAAACGCTTTCTAATGCATATGTTAAAAATGCTAATTCAATATCATCATCTTCATCGAAACCCCCACCAGATCAAAATCCAAAAACAACAATAAAAAATAATATGAAAAAAACTTGAGCTTCCAATCCTTCTTGCATCAAACCAAAAATCGTGATATGCCAAGACAATGCTGATTGAAGCAGCCCCATCGACCAACATTCGCATAACCGGACAGAGACACCCTTCGACTCTGACAAACTCCATCGCAACTCCATCGTTTCCACCATCGTTTCCAACCAATTCCATAAAATCTTCTGATTGAAATAACATTCCAGATAGATAAATTCTACCTTTAAACAACATAAGAAATTAATGTTGATGAGAAGAAAATAAAAGGATTAAGAAAGCAAAAGCTTTAACTCCCTATATGAACTATAGGTGCCAATGATAGAAAAGTTGTTAAAAGTCATATATGAAATTTAAATTTAAAATACTATTACTGCAACATTCTAACAAACATATAGTGTGCACCCATAAAACAGAAATAGAGCAACACTGCAACATTTCAACAAACACATAGTGTGCACCTATGAAACAGAAACATAAATAATTAAAAACTTTGATTAGTAATATGCTTCCGGAACTCGAATAGTTCTTCCTTGTTTATCTTTTCAACCTTCAACCTTTTTTATGGATCAAATCATCTCAGTGTTCCAAAGCAAATTGACTTAACTAAAATGCATTGAAACACTGAGAGAATTAAACGGTTTAAAAGAACAATGAAAAATTATAAATGGAGATTTAAAAAAAAACAACCTATGTATTAATTGAAATCATTTTGATGGAGAAGACCGTCTTTAGAAAGTTTATCGAAATTATTCTGAACTTTATTCCACGCATCAACATCGTTAGATTTACTGCTCATGAATTTCAAACTACAAAGCACTTTATGAGCACTGGTGCGAGCACGATCAAGCTGCTCACGTTGCTTCCTCAAAGCTTTTGCAGCCAACGCCATTTCAAAACCACTGACGACGATAGTACTTGTTCTGATATTACCAATGGAAGATGAAAGAGTATGCTTGCTTTGGAAAAAAATCTACGGTTGATTTAACAGATCCCTCAACTGAGACATATTTTGGTGAAATGAAAAAGGAGATCTAAATAGTTCAGCAACCAACTTCCCACAACCTATGTTAGTCTAACCTTCAATGTGACCTTTAAGTCCTGTCAGCATAGAGGAAAGCGAAAATTCAAATTTTCATTGAAACGTGTAACACGACTATTCATTTTTGCATTGAGAACGTGAAAGTAGCAAAAGCAATAATTGAGTTTAGACGACAATAACTCTGTAATTAGGAGAAAGTGAATTTGGATTAAAAAGGACTTAGATATGCACAATATTATGATAATGCTTTGAAACTAATAACTCAAATTGCGCTCACACCATTTACTAATTATGTTTGATATAAATAAATTAAAAATGTAGGAAAAAATGATGGTATGACACATCATCCATATTAAATACCAAATGCATTTAAACGCAACATTAGTGCATTAAGACTTATTTGTCATTGAAATTAGATTAGTTTAAACTTTTATAAGTGGTGTTACACATGAATTTTCCAGGTACTTTAGTTTTTATATATTTATAATAGATAATTTATAATAGATAACTAGTAAGATACTCGTGTTATCGCACGAGTTCCGTCTGAATTTATATTACACGTCGTGATATTTTATTTGTCAGTTTTGAAATTTGTTTTACAGAGCACAAACATTCACATAACCACAAATATAAACTAATAATATGTATCAACCTTTATGCATTGATCAAAGTAGTATTTTTAAATATTTGTTACAATAATGCACTTATTTGATCCAATATAAGCACTTAGAACCCGTGTTATGTGACAACTTGAGTGCTATTAATATTTCAAACAATCATGTTCAACACAGTAGAATCAATCACATTGACATAAGACGTCATTTTAATAGGGAACTAATAAAATTGTCAACCTTGAGCATGTAGCAACTGAAAAACAGTTAGCTAACATATTTATTAAAGCTTTAGATGTAATTCAGTTTGAAAAGTTAAAAGGCGCTCTTGGTGTTTGCATATTTGATAGCCTATAGCAGTCAAAGCATGGGAAACATGTAAGGAGACCAAGTAACTATCTCTCTTATATGTTCTATGGTGCACATACAATGAGGTTGATTATTTATTTTCAAAATATTCTTTTATTTGGTCATTCATTACAAGTAAGGCTATTGTTCTTATATATCTCCTTTGGACTCAATAGTTTGTTATTTTTCCCTTCTCTCAAGTTTTTTCATTTCTCTTCAAAAATGAGTCAATCATTTGGAAAAACGATGGCTCGGGAGGCTAATGTGGTGGAAGATAAGTTTGGAAAGAAGAATAGGGCTCTAGAGGCAAAGCAGGCTGATCTAGAGACACATGTTAGACCATTTGTTGGAGCATCTATGAATAGGAAAAAGTCTATTAAAAAGACAAAGTCCTTGAAGAAGAACCTGTTGAGACACATGGTTTTGACTTAAAAGCTGATGAAGACTAAGTCACTTTCATTGATTAAGGTGGTTAGTCTAGTGATCAGTCTGAAGATTGATCTTTCTAGGTGTTTTAGTGTAATTGGTTTTCTTTGTTTCGCTATCAGGCTGTAATAACACCTAAACATTCCTGGATCTATAATGGCTTGATAATGTTATGGTTTTTTAATAATTGTCATGATGCTATACCATCATGTTCAACATATATCCTCGTGATTGATGATGTTCGTCTACTCTTGATCTACTGTGTGTATGTGCTTACATATTGACCACTACGCTGCCTGGATGATTTTTCTGAGGAACACCTTTGCCAAATTATTGCAAAAAGGGGGAGTACTGGTGGGCAAGTAGTATTGTATTCTGACTACTGACCTTATGATACGTGTTGTTGTTGTTGGTGTCTGCTTAGTACTAATTGTTTGGGTTTTGTAATTGTGCACATATGTTGAAGCATCTGACATGGCATATGACCATTGTGTGCTCCGATCTGTTTGCATCAGTGGAACTCTGCTGAATTTGACTTGACTACTGATTGATGTGCGTTCATGTATGGCTGGAAAGGTGTTATGAGCATTAATTAATGTGTAGCAACCATTTGAATTCTAATTATGCTGCTGATTTATGTAGGTGCTACATTGATTTCTGCTGCTGCTGCGGTTTGCTCTATTTGCTCGTATGTGGTGTGCTTAGTACTCAACTTATGTTGCACATATTGGATGTTTTTGAAGAATTTTTTTTTGAAATTTTTTGTCAAAGTGAGAATTTGTTGTTCCTTTTGGATTGGCTGCATTATGCAAAACAACATGGGTTATTAAAGTTATTTATGTGAAGAAGGACACATGTGGAAACAAATATCCCAAAATGTGTGCAACATCTGTCCATTCTTTTCATAACAAGGCTGTTGTTGTGTGCACCATTTTTTAGTTGATTCTAGCACATTCTTCTCTTGTGTGCCACAAGGATTATTGTTATCAGTGTCTATATCCAAGGAGAAAAGCTCAGCTATGAATTTCTATATATAGAAACTCATTCCATGCCTTGAAAACCACCTGCTTGAGTGATAATTTATGTTTTTGGCTAAGTCTTTGTTTCTTTTAATTGCACACCACACAATTGCTTCATTCATATCATTAGGCATAATAGTTGGATTGTTTAGTTGAGTTGCAATTCAATATTCTTCATTGTATTTATCGAGGTTGATCGCTTAGGATTAGTGACTGAGAGAAAGTGAAAGGGGGTTCTCATATTTATGAGGAGACCTAAATAGAAATATACTATAGAATAGTGAATTGCTTTCTAGGTTGGATGCCCCACATGTAGGTATGTTTGCATTTAACTGAGTTACCAATTATTTTGTGTTCTTTATTACATTGTCTTTAATTCTGAGTTATTGTCATATTATGTGAAACTTGGTTTAACAAGTTGGATAAGTTGTCATAGACATCTGGTCCAATATCTCTCTCCTGAGGAACAAAATTTTATTTTAGATCCTCTGGATTGAGGCAGAGTCTTTCAAATTCCTCCCAATATAGAATATCTACAGATCTCCCTTGGTATATGAAGACTTTTCTTATCTCCCATTCATCACATCTAACGGTAATGACGATGAGATCATCATTGTGAGAGTGAATGTTGGTCGTGTCCTTCTCTGAGAAGGCGATAATGGCTTATAGCGCATTCACCTTTAGTATTGGAGAGGTCTTATACATTCAGAATTTGGTGAGCATACCTTTTACGGGCTGGGCTAGTTTCCTCGCTTCCGAAAAATCTTCCTGCTATAGTGTTGAGCATGTGGCACACGATTTTGCTGCCCACACCTTGGGATGTATCCTTTGTCTTGCTTGGCCCATGGCTCCCTGCGCCGTCTCACCCGTGAGTGTTGGATTTTTCTGGTCCATGGGGGGAATTGCCATTTACACACTTCTTGAGGTGTTCCTCCTAGATTAGGCTCTCAATCTCTTTCTTGAGTTGGTAACAATCCCTAGTCTGATGTCTTTTGACTTTATGGAACTTGCACCATCTACCTAGTTCAGGCCCAATTACCTCTCCCTTTGGATCTGGAGGCATATGGATGTTGTGTAGGTGAAGAACCTCACGCCTGATTTGTTCACAGAGAGCGTTTAGAGGCGTGAAGCTTTCTACCGTTTTGCCCACTTTCTTTAGCGCAGTCTTGTCTTTAATGGGAGAGATATAACTATTATTTCTCTGGCAGTGTGAACTTTAGAGTTGGGAGCATGCTCCTTGACGTCTCACACCTTCTTCTTGGCGTTGCTCTCCTATCCTTTTATGTAACATTTTGCTATGATGACCACTTCTGCTAACGAGAGTGCAAACTTATGGGAGAGAGACTCATTGAAGTGTCTCGCCTTAAGTTCATTTTGGAATGCCCCTATAAATATTTATTGGTTTAGAGGGATGACCATGATTGTGGCTTCGTTGAACTAAGCGAGATAGTCTCTCAGCGACTCCGATGGACCTTGTCGTATGTTGAACATGCTGGCAGTGGACGTCTTCTAGGACGATTGACAATGAGCTGGTGTGCGAGTTTCTTTACCACCTAATAATATAAGCTCAAGAAAGACCCATGTACCATCGCAAGGTTGCATCCCTGAAGCTGCTAGCAATAATTTGCACTTCAAGGAGTCGGACGCTCCAATGACGGCCATTTGGGGTGATGGGGCGGCATGTTCATAAGGATCACTACGCCTAAAAAATTGGCCAAAGAGGGAGGTTTGAATCCTTTAGGGACAGATGCTTCCCATATCTCGTCTAAGAGTGGATGGGGGTCCAACACTTCCATCTCCTCTAGGGGATTGGACACTTGTTGGCGCGGTCTAATATTGTGGACATTGTCCTCCGATGTCTAATTTTGACAACGTAGTTCATCCATGGTGTTGGCATCCTTCGGCATAGGTATGATGCTCTCTTGTTAACCATAGCTGAGAAAGGTTAGGTATATGAATGAGGGGTAAAGGTAAGTTCGATGATTGTGATAAAGAAGATGTGGTCCATGTTAGTTTTATCAGGGTCCAATGGCAGACATAATTGATTCTAGAGTGATTTTAAGGTGTTTGGTTATTCTAAAATAGAATTGATTCTGCCTCTATAATTGATTTTACTTGAAGATAAAATTTATAGTTTCTGAGTTTAAACGTAATTTTTACATTTAAATTTATTGTTTCACTCACTTTAACATAAATGTATTCAAACATAAATTAATTAGCTCAATTTTGATAAAATCAATTCTACCAAACATAACTAAATAGATGATGATTCTGTTAGAAAACGCTTCAAAGTTAAACGGATCCAGACTTGAATCGTGAACGAAATACTTTCCTTATAGTATTTCAAGACTCTCGAATGTCTTAGAGTTTCAATGCAGGAATACACAACATGGTTCATCAAGTGCCGTCTACAAGTGGCACTCACCACATTTGTCAATGTGACACTTTATCCTCTTTTATCCTTTTGTTGAGTTAATGATATTAACTCTTTATAAAGGTTTTCAAAGTGAGTGAATCTTTATTTCATGT
This sequence comes from Vicia villosa, assembly GCF_029867415.1. Classification (NCBI taxonomy): domain Eukaryota; kingdom Viridiplantae; phylum Streptophyta; class Magnoliopsida; order Fabales; family Fabaceae; genus Vicia; species Vicia villosa. The sequence goes on along the minus strand of NC_081181.1, from coordinate 187,984,436 downwards.
ATTTATTAGTATTTACTCACTTTCACTATTTTATCATTTTAGAACACAACTTTCTAGTATTCCTTAATGAATTTTCTAATCCTTAAGAGTTTGTATATTGGTCTCCTTTTAAGTAGGGGTGATCGTATCCGAACCAATCCAAAAGAAAAACCGCAAATCGAACCAATCCAAACCGAAACCGCAAAAAACCGCGTTTGGTTTGGATGATTTTTGGACTGAACCGCGCGGTTCAGTTTGGTTTGCGGTTTTTATTTCACAAAACCGAGCCGAACCGAACCAAACCGCATATTTAGCTTAAGTTTGAATTTTAATAATTAATTTATTATCTTTCCAAATCCAATTGCACACACCCACACCTCACGTTTTGAATTTTAATAATTAATTTATTAACTTAAGTTTTGGCATAATCGACTTAGTTTTTGTATTTTATTGAGCTACATATATATGTAATTCTCTACTGTCTAATATATACATATATTTCATTTAGGGTTAAATATGTTTTTAGTCCCTATAAATAACCCAAAATCTTGTTTTAGTCCCTATAACATTTTCATTCAAACAATGATCCTCATAAAGTTTTCCGTCTCCAATTTTGGTCCCTGCCGTCAACTTTTATTAACGGAAGTTGACGTGGCACGCCACGTGGAAGACAGCTTGGCAAAAAATTTAAAACGCATTAGATTGAGGGGGTTTTAAACCTCCTCTAAATAAACCCAGAAAATTTTAGGAACAAATTTCTCACAGACATTTCATCAAACACCTTAGATGCACCATTTAAAATTGCAAATTCATTAACAAACTCCATTAAAGCCTTCACAAGTTCAAACCTGTAAACAATACAAACCGGACCAATTCCATAGGAACCAATTTCATAGGACCATTTGTGAATACCAATCCAGCTATCCAAATTAAATTGGGTTGATTTTATTTGCAGATTGTGTCATTTGCAAAAACAAATATTTATGCTCAGAAGTTACTGGTTAGATCCCCTTGGTAATGCAACCAAGCACCTCAAGTATTTCAACAATGAAATAAGATATTTTTAATGTTTAAATTGAAATGCCATATTTTTTTGCCGACAAGAAAGGACGCAACCTCTCAATTTACATCAATGAAAACTTGAAGGATGAAAGTACCATGAATCACTCCACGGAGATAGTCTCGAGCAACTTCTGGGTGTCTTCGTTCACATTTTCACATTCTCCATATTCAATCGTCGTTGCATACCAGCAGTTGCATAAGTTCTAATCAATGCTTCAACAAACACCTCTAGCCCTACATAATCCACTGATTTCTTCAAGATCTCTATATATTCTTCCGCACCATCAACATCCTTCTCCTGTTCATAATGCTTCATCATAATACCAATTTTCTCGGATGATGGAACCCACTTCTCACCATTCCCTCTACCAATTGATATTGCTTCAGATAAACAATCCACCTCCAACTTAAAGTCACCTTTTCGTAAATGGTAGTCCAAAAATATTTCCCATGTTTTGGCATAAGGCTTGGCTCCCCTCCTCTGAGCGCGTTCCTTTAGCTCTTCAGCTTTCTCAAACATGTCTAATTTTGTGTATGCCCCCCTATCAGAGCATTTGCGACTCGAATATCATAAGTAGTGCAACTTGATTCCCACTCACGAAAACATTTTTAGTTAACTAAAATATGAATCATATTCAAATAGCTTATGTTTGCAGTTTCAGGAAATGCCAACCTAAGAGAACGCCATACCCTATTAACCTCGTAAACTTTGCCTATTCGCTCATACAATGTAAACAAAAACTGGTAAGCAGAAAGATCTTCGCTAGCCTTCCTCTTCTCCAATTCCTTAAGTGCCCTCTTCGGCCTTCTCAAACAAGCCAGCATCAACATAAATAGATGCGAGGTTGCTATAAGTTGTCCAATCTCCCGTAACTCGACCGTCCCTCTTCATCTCATCAATAACCCTTTCAACACCAGAAATGTCATTAACAACAGCAAGAGCTCTCATCCAGATATTATACGTGTAAGAATCCGGCATGATATTGCTAACCTTCATTTCTTGAATGATGGAAGGAATTTTCTCCGGTTGACCTACTTTAGTATAAAGAGTCATAAGGCTGTTGTAAGACATTGAACTCAAAAGAAAGCCAAGATTCTTCATTTTTTCGACAACACCTTCAGTTTTATCAGTTAAGAAGCCAAGATAAATGGTTCGGTTTGTATTGTTTACAGGTTTGAACTTGTGAAGGCTTTAATGGAGTTTGTTAATGAATTTGCAATTTTAAATGGTGCATCTAAGGTGTTTGATGAAATGTCTGTGAGAAATTTGTTCCTAAAATTTTCTAGGTTTATTTAGAGGAGGTTTAAAACCCCCTCAATCTAATGCGTTTTAAATTTGTTGCCAAGCTGTCTTCCACGTGGCGTGCCACGTCAGCTTTCGTTAATAAAAGTTGACGGCAGGGACTAAAATTGGAGACGGAAAACTTTATGAGGATCATTGTTTGAACGAAAAATGTTATAAGGACTAAAACAAGATTTTGGGTTATTTATAGGGACTAAAAACATATTTAACCCTTTCATTTATAATGTATTTTTAGTTCTCTACTGTTCTTGTAATATAATTTCTTTTGTATGGTATAATATCATATATTATATTGACATTGAATTACTTTCCTTTTTCCTTTTATTTCAGTAGATTTTTATTTTATGGTGTAAACCGCGGTCCACCGAACCGATCCTAACCGCATTGGTTCAGTTTGGTTTGGTTTGGATAACTTTTTAAAAATCAACCGAACCAAACCGAACCGCATGCATTTTTATCTCGCGGTTAGATGACTTTTATGCTCAAAACCGAACCAAACAGCACCGCGAACACCTTTTAAGTACAAAGTTTGAATCCTCTTAATAGATTGTAAAATTGACCGGTCGAATATCAAGATTTTTTAAAAGAATTTGATGAAAATTGTTAAATTGTTAATAGATGAAGAAATTTGTTCTTAAGTTCTTAAGTAATAACACATTGAAGATTGAACCTTCACCTCCCATCTTGATCTCCGATGTTGCAACCGTCGTTACCAAACCACATCCACGGTGGCCGGAGGGGTTAGTTAACACAGATCCGTAAAATTGTCAGCTTTTCACAGATTGACATTTTCTGAAACCGAATCAACATCTCCAAACCCTTGAACAATTCGAATATCACCAAACCCTAACACTATGTTCCCCAAAAGAAAACCCCATTCCCGTTTCCCACTCATTCCCGTTTCTCTCCTTATCACGTTCTTTTCCTTTCTCATTCTTTATTACTATTACATGAAACGCGATTCTCAATTCAATGAATTCTCCCAAACTTCACATACACTTCAATGCTCCTCCCAAGCCTTGGCATTAACCGAGAAATTCATGATGTATGCACCTCACAGTGGATTCAGCAACCAGCTTTTGGAATTTAAACACGCTGTTTTGATTGCAGGGATACTTAATCGAACTTTGCTTGTTCCTCCTGTTTTGGATCACCATGCTGTTGCGCTAGGTAGTTGTCCTAAGTTTCGGGTCGTGGAACCGAACGATATGAGGATTTCTGTTTGGGATCATATCGTTGAACTTATTCGAGATGGAAGGTTAGTTAGTTAGTTTGTTGAATTCTGGTCAAGTAGGATGCAAAAATTGCTTCAGATGTGTGTTTATTATCATCTTATTATTATATTTTGATTTTGTAACTCGTAATTGTGCTATTTTCAATTTGACATTATTGTTTTGCTTGGATAAACAATTTAAATTTAATTAAGCACTTATAACATAAATGCTTAGTATAAGCTGTTTCTGGAATAGAAGATAAAATAGGGCCAAACTTTTTTCATATAAGCTGTTAGCTTTTTACATTATCGACTCAGAAGAGCTTATTTAAATAAGCTGAAAATAACTTATGGACTTTGTTTCTATAAGATAGTAGATAAGCTCAAGTAAACCAATTTTGACATACCCTAAATACCAACAACAGTGATCATTTATATTCCTTGATTTTCACAGCATATTCCTTTGATATATAAATTTAGTCGGATAGTACTTTTTCCTTTTATATGCAATTGATTTAGTTTCCTGTTATATGATAAAAGCAATATCGGTAACATAGAAACTATGATTTAAGGGTATGAGTGACATCTTTCTTCTGTGGTTTTTATGTCAGTACATATTTATATTTGAAACTACATTGCCCTTGGTCATATGTATGAATTGTAAATTTTCATCCGTTGTTTTTCTTGCAGGTATATCTCCATTGCTGAGGTTATAGATATCTCATCTTTAGTTTCTTCTAGTCTTGTTCGGGTTATTGATCTTAGAGATTTTGTATCGATATGGTGTGACATCAGCTTAGATTTGGCTTGTTATAATGATTCGAAGTCACAGTCCTCCTCTTCTAAAAGCCTTAAGCAATGTGGATCTCTGCTAGCAGGGTTTGGTGGGAATATTGAAAAGTGTATTTATGCTATCAATGAAGATTGCAGAACTACAGTATGGACTTACCATACAGATGGTCGTGAGAACGGCGTGTTAGATTCATTCCAACCCGATGAGCAGCTAAAGAAGAAAAAGAAAATATCATATGTTAGGAGACGGAGGGATGTATTTAGGACGCTTGGACCTGGTTCTGAAGCTGAATCAGCTTCAATGCTAGCTTTTGGAAGCCTTTTCTCTGCTACATACAAAGGTTCTGAGTCATATGTTGATATTCACGAATCACATCAGGACCAGAGGTTTTTATCTTTGATGGAGAAGATAAAGTTTCTTCCATTTGTACCAGAAGTTATGAATGCCGGAAAGGAGTTTGCTAAAGCAACCATAAAAGCTCAATATTTTTGCGCACAGCTTAGGTTGCTGGATGGGCAGTTTAAGAATCACCATAAGTCTACATTTGATGGGTTAAGACAAAAATTAGAGTCTTTGAGGCAGAAAGGCCCTCTGCCCATACATATTTTTATAATGACTGATCTTCCTAGAGATAATTGGACTGGTACCTATTTAGGTGATTTAACCAGTGATGCACATAACTATAAGGTGCATTTCTTAAGAGAAGGTGATCAGGTGGTTATACAAGCAGCCAAAAAACTAACAGCAGCGGGTTACGGAGAGAGATTTATTCCAAATTCAGAGTCTAGAATTGGTAATAAGTATTGTTCCAATCAGAGATTGCCTGATGTACTTCTTTATGTTGAGCAGGCTGTATGCAGTTGTGCATCTCTTGGTTTTATTGGAACTCCTGGCTCAACCATTGCTGAAAACATAGAACTGATGAGAAAATTTGGCTCTTGTTCTACGTGAAGTTGACAACTTTGGAAAATAGTTTTTATTGTCAAGTACTAAATCCTATTGGAATGATGGATAGCTAGTCTAATCATGATATACCAGGAAATGATTGCACAAACCTTGTTTTCCGTCATCTATTCTCTTCCCAAGTTTTGAAGACTAGTCAGCTTTGCCAAGCCATAGTCATTTATTATGAGGCACTGGACGGTCAAGGGAATTAGAATCTACTATGGCTGTTTTGACCCAGAAAATAAGGTGTTCTTATGTGATTGAAAGACTTTCTTTGTCCAATTGAAAAGTTATTCTGTTTGCAATAAAGAAGCACTTAGAGAGTGCATAGAAACAAATTCAAGCAAAACGAGCGCAGTTCCTTATTGCTGAAAACACACATGGGCTTTTACACAAAAATAGCTTGTACGGATTGGCACTGCCAAAAAGAATGAATTTGAGAGTCAAGAGTAGCTCAAACAACATAGACAAATTTTGCATTTTGTGTGATGTCTGTTACAAATTCTTCCTACAAAGTATATGCTAAATCCCTGCTTCTGCAACTCTTTGATTCTACTATTTGTATGTTCTGTGCTAATTTAAATAGTTATTCTTATATGTGCGTCTCCAATTCTCCCTTATAATTTTGTTGGTAACAATATAACTTACACGCATGTTTTAAGTTCTGCGCAGTGTTTGACCAAATGTTGCCTACTACATATCGTTAAGATATTTTTATCCAATTGAAACTATGATTATTGTAGAAACACTAAGTGGTTGATAGCCACACTATAGAAACTCGATCTCTTAAATTTGAAAATACATTTTTGGACGCAGATATTCCATATTAATCCGGAAGTATATTTATATATTATACCAATTCTTTCACTTTTCCGTTTCTACTATTGCTTCTTTTATTTTTATATTGCACCAATCCTTCCACTTTGTTTATGCTTTCTGCTACTAAAAGAATAAGAAAAATAAAATTTTTTATTCTATATTTCTACCACATTCCCATGGCAAGAGCTTAGAGCTTATAAGAAGAAGAAAAAAAATCTTTATCAAACTATGCAACATTTGCAAGAGGGATTATGCACTTTTTGCAAGTCACTCGTGTTTCACCATTTGCTTGTATGAGGTCTGATTTAATTAGAAGTTCTGCTTTGTAAATAGAGTGGAAATTTCTGGTCAATATTATTTTAAAAGCCACCTCTATTTTTTGACTTCAATGCCAGGTTTCAATAGTGATCTGTTTCTGAAGCTTATGGAATTCTTTTTCTGTTTTAATTTTGTTTTCTACTTTGCATATGGATTGCTTGAATACGAAAGTATATTTTTGGAAAATATATTTTTAGATTTATTCGGAAGTATATTTTTAAATTAACTTTTTTATAAAATGAGGATGTGGTTCGTTTACGCATGAAATTGGTGTATTTAAAATGCGTCTATAATTGTATTTATGAATTTTAAAAATATTTTTAATTTTTTATAATGGTGAAAGAGCGCCCCCTTAGAGTAGAAGCTAGGGGTGGACATCGGATCGGTTCGGATTCGGGCCCAAACCATCACTCCGAGCAAACTCTCGGGTGAATACAATAGGCCCAATTCCGACCATTTCAACTATCGGTTTTTTTCGGGTTCGGTTTAAATCGGATCGGTTTATTTCATCGATTTTTTCCGGTTAACTATTTAACTGGGCCAATTTGAATTGCAAGCCCAAATTTAAAGCTAACCCATTTTTTTGATTTTTTTTACACTGATCCAATGCTTAGCTGTTGGATGAATTCCAAATAAACAAAAAAATGAAATAGATATCTCCATTTTCTAAATATAATTTTGTCAGTCGGTCCAAATGATCAATATATTGTCAAATTTTATTTTTCTTAGACTAAACTCCATTTTCTAAATATAATTTTATCAGTCGGTCCAAATGATCAAAAAAATTCAATTTTACTCTATTAAAAAAATTATCTCTCACTAATTAACATGAAATTCAATTTTTAGATAACAAATTACAAGAAATTCCATTTTTAGATAAAAAAATACATAATTAACTATTGTAACACAAATGACAAACACCAACACCCTGGATATGGAACCTAGAACATGAACCTGCGTTTGAAGAAAACATAAAAAAGTGAAAATATAGTATTAAAAATTTAAATAAATCACAAATATGTTCAGAATAAAAGTGTGAAACTAACAAAAGAGAATTAAAACATAACTTACAATTTTTCATATTTTCAGCTCCAACGGTAGATCCAACTTCATCCAAAACAAACATTTGCAAAAAAATAATATATGATATTTGAAAAATATTATTGTGTTAACAAAAAAATATCAATCTAAAACAAATAAAGTAAATAATCTATCAACCCTAGTATTTTGTTGCACATTCCAGTCGAGGCATCTCTATTTGCCAACGAAAATATTGCCTAGATCTCCTTAATGATTCTGGATTCTTGGGGTCCAAGCCGGCCAACACACCCTCTGATCCCTCCATAAAACTGTGTCATGATAATAGTCCTTCCTATGATGATGTTCCATCTTATCGAAGGCTTGTTGGGAGATTAATATACCTTAATACTACCAGACCCGACATTACATTCATCACCCAACAACTAAGTCAGTTTCTTTCTAACCCTTCCATGACACATTATCATGTTGCTTGTCGAGTATTAAGGTATCTGAAAAATTGTCCAAGCCAAGGGTTGTTCTTTCCACGCAACTCACCTCTCCAGGTTATTGGTTTCTTTGATGCAGATTGGGCAACATGCATTGATACACGCCGTTCTGTCTCTGGCTCATGCTTTTATATTGGACACTCTCTTATATCATGGCGTACCAAGAAACAAAATACGGTATCACGATCTTCATTTGAAGCAGAATATCGCGCTCTAGCTGCAGCAACTTGTGAACTTCAATGGATTCTTTATTTGCTCAGAGATCTCCATGTTGAATGCAATAAGATTCTGGTTCTTTTTTGTGATAGTCAGAGTGCACTCTATATAGCTGCCAATCCGGTCTTTCATGAGAGGACTAAACACCTTGATATCGATTGCCATATAGTTCGTGAAAAATTCTTGGCTGGAGTTATGAAGTTACTTCCTGTATCATCTCCCAATCAGCTTGCAAATTTTTTACCAAGTCTCTTCTTTCAAAGCCATTTCATTCCTTTATGACCAAGTTGAACTTGTTGAACATCAACTCTAGTTCAGCTTGTGAGGGGCTAACAACTAATACAGTTAGTTAGGGATACATTACACAGTTAGTTAGTTAGTTAGAGCCAATAACTGATTCTAGCAGTGCTCACCATATTTGTATATATACTTATACCCATCTCTTTTACTCAATAAGATGAATATTATTCTTTTATCTTCTTCTTCAATTCTCTCTGGTTGTTCTTATTGTTCTTCATATGCATCAGTGGTGTAATGCATAATACTCTTCTTTAAGAGATTTAACACTACTGCACGTTCAGGACTGAATTTGAGCAGGGGCGGATCTATGTTGTGGGATTTGGGGGCTCTTGCCCCCACAAGCATAATAACCATGAATACTAAATTATATATATATATATATATATATATATATATATATATATATATATATATATATATATTAATTTAATGTTTAATTAATGTTTTTGTCAATTTCAAAATAAAAACTTGCTCCTACTAATTAAAACAACACAATCTGCTACTTATATGTTTTAGTTATACTCTACCTAAGGTTATTTTTTAAAAAAAGTCTTTTAGTATGAGTTTTAAAACAAATACATTAGATTATCTATTTTATATTATTTTTATAAATATAGTTGAAAGAGTTAGGTGTCAAATATTTTATTAATTTTATATTGTTTAATAACTCATAAGTTTAAAAAAAAAATTTATGAACTTTTTATTGAATGGAAAAATTGATTAACATTGTAGTTAACATTATTAAAAAATATATTATTGAAGTTTTATTAAAAAAATTCTATTAATATCATAAATAATAATAAAATATTCTGCTATCATCCTAAAATTAAGAATATCCGAATATTTTTTTTTTCCAAAAAATTCTATTATCAATTAAGAGAGTGAAAGTTTCTTCAATAAAAAGTAAAAGGATTTCAATTTTTAACTTTGTTTATTTTAACAAAATCTGTGATTAATTGAATTACAAATATAAAAATAAATTCATAGAAAAGAAGATGTTATGTTTACTTTTTTTTAAACATTGATAATATAATATAATTCATTCACAAAATAAAATATAGATAAAAAAACATTTGTAATTTATAAAAGTTCAAATTATTTTATGAACATTTAATTTTATCTTTAAAAATTTTCTTGCCCCTATCTACAAAATGTTCTAGATCCGCCACTGAATCTGAGACTCTTCCTCAACTCAAGTCTCTTTCTCAAAAAATGTAACAATGTTACATGTCCAAAATTGAATTTAAAATCAAAATCTCAAATTAAATGGGAAGAGTCCCTTAACATCCCGATCTTAAATACTTAAGCATAAATTATTTGGAATAATATATGTTTAGAATTTGTATAGTATAATTTTCTTTTATCATACTTTATTTAATTTTTTAGTTGAATTTCGGATTATGAGATCCCAATTTTCATTTTCTTAAAACCAAAATAAAACATTGCAATTTTGTTTATCAAGACCAATATTTGAACATATAGAAGATAATTTATAAGCTATTATAGTTAAAAACTCTTGCAGCACACGAGTCTAGCATAGTTGAACATAAAATTATTCTTAAATTTTTAAAAAATTTAAAAATTTAAAAATAAACAAATTTGATCTAAAACTTTACTTAAAATATTAATTAATTTGTCTCATAATTAATACTTGTTTTAGGCCAATCTATTTAATTTAAAATATTATATGCCTGCAGACACATGATTGAATCCACGAGCTTCAAGTTCACGATGCTCTTGACAAATGGAAATATGAACACAGCAACAACTAGCAATGCAATCGCAAGTTTGACTTCATGAATTCCAAAAATCCTCCTTAATTTAGTGCGATAAATATATGCATAGATCGATCCAAAATGACTAAAACCACCTAGTAGACAGTAAGCTGCAATATTATCCAAACAAAAGAAATATTCATAAGTTTATATTTTATATATTCATCAATTTCTCTTAAAATAAAATTTAAGGCAAAACAATTGAGACTTAATCACCAACTTACAAGTTGTTCCTTTGTCTACAATTTCAGCTACCCTTCCGAATGCAACACATGGACACCATAAAGTGAGGCAACCTACACATGAAAATTACGAAATTATTTGAAGATAGGAACAATTAAACAAGGGAAAAATTTGCATGAAGGGTGGGAGAATTACAAGAGCTACATTCAGAAAAGCAGCCACAAAAGCCAGTGGACCATGATGCCATGTAAACCGTTTGAGGAGTATTCACTTTTAATATGTGTAGTGAAAATGTGGCCTTCATTAATCCTATTTATATTGATACATTTAGAAAGGATCATTGCATTTGCATTCAATAAAGAAAAAAGTTTAAGGTAACACAAATAAATTTTTATTTGTTCATACTCCAACATTTTAAAAATCGGATCGATTATCAAACTTATAAAAGTATAAAGTCATTTGATTCATTGATCAAACCACTGTATTACTAATCGAACTGCATGACTAAATTGAATTTAAATTGAATAACTCAGTTGAATAAATCAACTTCTATAAGAATACTAAATAAATATTAAACTAGTCAAATCAAATGATATCTCTAAAAAAATTACGACAATTAGAAAATTTTAAAATATCATAATTTCACAAGTGTTAGATATAGGTATGATAATCCTGGATATCTTCAAGAATCGTGTTCGTTCACTTTCCGAACAAAGTATTTCGACCCTATTCTTGTCTGGGTTCACGAAATCTTTGCAGGGATAGTTCTCGAAGAACAATCTGTTTCTGACAATGGAGAACAGATCAGAATTTAGAGGAAGTATGTTTTTTTCGTATTCGAAACCGAGGCCAAATGACTCCTTATATAGGTGATCAACAATAGAAACTGAAATGACACACCTGTTCGGTAAAAACAATTATGTTGGTTGGGAAACGACGCACCTGTTCGGTAAAACGGTTATGTCGGTTGGGAAAGGGTGCAACTATTCAAACAAAAATTTCGTGCGGGGCACTGCCCCGCACCCCGCCAGGGGCTCCGCCCCTTGGAACCCCGTTTCTATTATTCGTATTCAATTGCACGTTTGGCTCTACGAGCGTGCACTCCGCACTACCCTAACTCGTTTCAAGCTTAACGCATAATTGCATTGCCCTACAGTAAATCACATTATTACCAAAATACATTGATGATACTAAAATCACCAACAACAAGTTGATTTTTTAAATTCACATTTTTAACATAATTATCCCATGCAACAAAATAGTATGAACTACAAACTCAAATAAATTTTGAATAACATAAACTAAATAACAAAATAATTATTCTCTACTAAATTTAATTTTAAAGAGAAAAAGTTGTTCCAAATAATTTTTTTAAAAAATCTACATATGTTTTAATTTTAATTTTTTTATCAAAACAACGTTGTTTTGTCAGAGGAAAAAAAGCAAGCAATTAATCCGTTAATTTTTTTTTATCTATTTTTTCCGATTCCCGCTAATTCAATAGCTTATTCGATCCAACAATCCGATCAGACCTATAATTTCTCCAATTTTTAGTTAAACCAATTTGATCGACTGATTCGATCTGATTTTTAAAACTATATTCGCGGTGCGGTTTGGGCGGTTTTGACGTATAAAATCATTCGAACCGCAAGAGGAAAAAGTGTGCAGTTCGGTTTGGTTCGGTTGACTTTTAGAAATAAAATCGAACCAAACCAAACCAAACCAATGCGGTTTGGATTGGTTCGGTTAGTTCGGTTTTTTTTTTACAAAAATTTATTGAGCCATACATACACATTTATGACAACATAACTTTGTATTTAGTCATTTATGTGTTATCAAATAACAACAAAATTCATCATATTTGGATAACAACTTTCCATTTAATATACAAAAATAATATTAGATAAAAGTGGAATAAAAAACATAAAATAGTAGCATAAAATAGAAAAAAAGAGGAGATGAAATATTAGAGATGATAAACAAGAAAGAGCATAAAAGATGCGATTAGATAAGAAGAGGAACATTATGAACGTAATTGGAAGAGGGAATAGTAGAATAAAAATAATAAGATGAAAAAGAAATAACTTAAGAGATGAAAGATTAGAAAATAATATGTGATATGTATTTGAAAAAGAAGATGAGAAGAATGTGCAATACCACTAGGAGAGATTTGAGAAGACTGAACTTGAAACCTTAAGTGTGAGGAAGAGAAAATCATTCGTAATCGTAAGGTTAAGGCATAATAGGTTTGAGTTTGGGTTGGATATAAGTTAATTGATGTTTGGGGATTGTAACATAATGCGGTTTGGTTCGGTTTAGTTCGATTTGTAAAATACAAACCGCAAACCAAACCGAACCGCGCGGTTTGTTAAAAAATAGCTCAAACACATCGGAACCAAATGCGATTTTTTGCGGTTTCGATTTGGTTTGGTTCGGTTTTGCGATTTTTTATTGGACCGTTTAATTTTGAACACTCCTATTTAAAACACTATTTATTTAATAATTCAGAAAAATATTTCATTTATTTATTTATTTATTTTAAAGAGTACTTTTTTAGAGAGATATTTTTAAAGAGTATTCCATTTAAAGAAAAAAATTCAATTTTTTTCACAAATCCGAACAAAAAACATATACTCCATTGATTATTTATTTTAAAGAGTACTTTTTTGGTAAACCAAACTTATTTTACAGTAACTAATTAATATTCATTTATTTAATTTATTTAAAAAGTACCCATTCTTTTATCCAAATCATTAATTTCTAAAGAAAACTTACCCTTTGGTGTGTCTAATAAAACTCCTGAAGTTGTCTTGTATTTCAGCACCTAAATTAAATTTGTTGGTTTCTATTTCCTAATATAATTATTCCACCGTTTACAATTGGCAAAATAATAAACAAAATACAACATATAATAGCATAAAATTTATAGTACAGTATAAATAGTCCACTGATTTAGGACATTGTTTCTTACACTAGACGTTTCGGTTTGAGGCTTTGGTAAAGAATCAATTACTGCTAGCATTTTTACTATTAATTTTAAAGACATTGAGACAGACCAACCATAGAATTTGAAGGCAGTTCGTAATAATTGACTACAAATCTAGCATGAATATTTTATGAATCCATAGATAATAATCTTAGTTAGCAACTATAAATTATTGATCATATCTTCCATCAACCCCATTCACTACCAAAACAAAACAAACACAAACCATTAGCTTGATACATTTGATACATATGCACAAAACAATGAAGAGCACAACAATGATAAAACTTCTACTTGTCATTGCCTTGTTCTCACAACCACTCCTTGGAACAGCTAAACCTTTTCTCGATCAAGTCCTCGACGTATCGGGAAAGAAGCTTCGAGTCGATGCTGACTACTATATCATCCCGGCTAATGGCGGAGAGATTTCACTTGAAAGTTCTATTGGTGAACCCTGTCCACTTCATGTAGTAGTTGTGAAACGTAGTCAAGGGTTTCCGCTAAGGATCGCGCCCGTCAAAGGCGCTATTCGTGTCTCCACTGATCTCAATATAATGTTGGCTAACTATGATTCGAGGTGTCCCAACTATTCAGTAGTTTGGAAGATAGATCCTTTTTTGAAAGAAGAAACATTTGTGACCACCAATGGTCTATTAGGTCACCCGGGTTCGAATTCGATCCAGAGTTGGTTTAAGATTGAGAAGTATGAAGATGCTTATAAGTTGGTTTATTGTCCCAGTGTGTGTCCTTCTTGCAAACATGTATGTAAAGATATTGGGACTTATGTGTATAAGAAGAGGGAAATGCGTTTGGCACTCACTAATGTTCCCTTAAAAATTAAGTTCCAGGAAACTTGATCGAAATCAAAAGTGTATTTATAAAGATTACTATGTTTTATTTAAAATATATGGATGAATAAATTATTGTTATATATGAATAAATTGTCCGTTGGGACGGTGAGTGAAATTCTAACATTTTGGAATATTAACATGGTGGTTGAAGTAGTTTTAATGAACTTTGATAACATGCTTACAGTGGGTGGGAAGTTTATGAGATACGAGAATTTTTTTATGCTCTCTGTGGTGGTAGAGGGAAGCAAAATTATAAACTAAACGTAGGGTTTTGACTTGCCGTAACCTTAATTTCATTTCACTACAAGGAAAATAAAAAGTTTTTCGATGGTTTTTTTATAGCTATTGTTGTGCTTTGAACCGCCTTTAAGATTTGTGACAATTATGAAAATGCCGCAACAACATATTTGCAGCAGTTATAACTGCCACCAATTTTTCTTGGTATTTTTGTGTTGAATGCTTATTCAATGATTTTAAACGTAAAAAAATATGAAACTGTTACAGTTTAAACCGTTGCCATTTTTTTGGCGAGAAATCTATGATATACATTTTGTTGCCTTCAAATAGATTATTACATGATTTCTAGTTGGTTTGCCTTGACCTATGATCATGCATTACTTTCTTCATGCAATCTAAGAGTGACCTACAATCCTTAAAAAAGATGCACGCCAAATGCACGCAATTACTGCTTCCATCATCATGGTTTACAATGTTGTCGAGTCCATCATATACATTATGATAACATGTGCACCTAATTCATCGTGAGTAATTTTTTTTTTTGATAAGCATTCATCGTGAGTAATATGTTCCACGTATTTTCGCGTTTAATCACACTCAATGATGGAGTAAAGAAAGTCATTAATTTTTTTTCCATAAATTCACCGAAGGACAACAACATTGAGATTCGCACACAGAGTAGGATCAATGTCTTTGAGAGATTAAGAGATAATGTGGTTTGGGTTGGGATGATATGATTAATGACTTGATGAACACGAGCATGAGATTTGAAAAGTTCAGAACAAATGTTATTTTGACCTTTTTCAATGCTTAGGATAATTTTGATAAAAGTGTTGATGTTAGAATTGGTGAATAAAGGATGAATGGGAGGATTGATATGATGTGTGGTTAGAGAAGGTGAGGCCGAATGAGAGTCTTTGGTACGTGAGGAGGAAGATAAATGTTGGGTTGACATGATGAGAGAAAGGAACTAGTCTCACGTTGAGGGGAAAGACAGGAGAGAAGAACGTGAATGAGAGAAGAGGAAGAAGAAAGTGTGTTGGCTAGTTGTGTGAGGAGGGGTGTCGTAGGTTTGGTAGAGAAGCAAGAGGGCGGCTTCGGTAGTATTAGGTTAGGGGTTTAGGATTAATTCCATGTGCTTACTAGTATTGTTGTTTCACGGTTTTAAAAAAAATTTCACCGAAGAATTTTCGGTTCGAGTCGCGGACTAGGTCGCTCTCTTTAAGACGTTTTGCGACACTGCCAGAAATTATGCAAAGCATTCGAACTACCGCACCACTTCCAGGATGAAACAACCCAGTTCTATATGTACGATTACTACTTGCATAGTAAATAATCAGTCTAGAAATATACCCTCACATGGTACTATAGTCATATGGCTTTAGAACCACACCAGATTTATTTTTGTTGTTTAAAACAACTAAGACTTTTCTTTTTAATCATGTCTCTGAGATTCTTCTTTAATTTAAAGGAGAATAATCAGACTCTCTATTAAAAAAATCTCTTATTTTGTAGAAAAGCATAATTCTTAGAAACTTTTAAAAGGGGCAGTTTGTCAATAATAAAAGAAATTCAAATTGTTCATATAAATACATATCTTTAGTGATGATCTCATGAGAAATCTTTTGAAGTTTGTGTCTTTGGGTTTCCACGGACCTTTCATCTACCATCTGATACTTCACGTAGCTGCTAAAAGCATTCTTATGCTCTTCAGCTTCTTCAATGTCATACTTGTTTTTCAGAGCCTCCTAAACTTGTTTTGAAGTATCGCAATTACTATAATAGTCATACAGATCATTTGCGATTCCATTCAGAATGTTATAATCATTCTTTCTATAAGGTGATTTCTTTCCTAAGGTGTAAATTGTTCGCTTTAATCCGCGCAGTAGATTCAACTTCGACACTATTAAGTGTTCCTTATGAATCCTCATATTTCTTACTGTTAGTTTGTTTGGTTGATCCATATGGAGTAACAAAATGTCCTCGGTCAGAACGTTATCTGCCTTTTCAACATTAAGAAGAATTTCATCTTTTGTTGCCAACCTCTAAATGATATCTCTCAAACATGAACGATTTGTCAAAGACAGTATCCGCAGAAATACCAATAATTTCTTTGATAGCCATGGCAGTTTGAAACGTCTTAAAAATTTTGTTTCACGGTTTTAAAAAATTTTCCATCGAAGAAATTATCGGGCCGAGTTGCATACTAGGTCACTCTCTTTAAGACGTTTCACGATACTGTCCAAAATTATGCAAAACAGTCAAACTACAACGCCGCCTCCAAGATAAAACAACCCAGTTCTATGTTTTATGATTACTACTTGCACGGTAGATAATCAGTCTAGAAATACACCCTCACATGGTATAAATACCACCGTAGTATCTGGTATAACAACCAGTCGTAATAATTTCTTAAACCAAAGAGAAATCTCAATAATTCTCAAAAGAGAACTCAAGAAAGATTATACTTGATAATTTCTCAACTCAAACGAGGAGAAATTAACATTAATCTTTAAAGAAAATTAAAGAAAGTACTCGAAAAATTCAACAGGTAGAAAAAAAGGGGAAAAAGTTGGCGCTTTGACAATTC